>NC_043708.1:121257321-121332185 GCF_006229205.1 Suricata suricatta
ACAGAAATGCTGATGCATAGGAGCACATGTACCCCAATGTTCAAAGCAGCAATGTCAACAATAGCCAAAACATGGAAGGAGCCGAAATGTCCATCACCTGACGAATGGATCAAGAAGATGTGGTATATATTCACGATGGAGTACTACACGGCAATGAGAGGGAATGAAATATGGCCTTTTGTAGGAAAGTGGATGGACCTTGAGGGTGTCATGCTGAGCGAAGTAAGCCAGGCAGAGAAGGACAGAAACCATATGTTTGCACTCATAGGTCTAGCAGGAAAACAGGAGAGACCTAATGGAGAACCAGAGGGAGCAGAGGAGGGAGAAAGAGTTGGGGAGAGAGAGGGATGCAAAACTTGAGAGACTATTGAATGCTGAAAATGAACTGAGAGTTGAAGGGGAAGGGGAAGGGGGGAAAAGAGGCGGTGGTGATGGAGGAAGAGCACTGGGTGTTGTATGGAAAACATTTTGACAATAAAATATTATGGAAAAAAATAAAAAAATAAAAGCATTAAAAAAAGAAAGAATAACGATTGTTCATGAGGATCTTAAAGAAAAAAGAAGACATCTTATATAATAACATTTCTACAGAGTTTAAAGATAGGCAACACTAATCTTAGCCATTGAAAGTCAAGGTAGTGGATATCAAGGGCCAGTGAGTAGTAACTGGATAGAATAAGAGAATTTCTGAGGAGCTAGAAATGTTCTGTTTCCTGATCTGGAGTCTGATAACATAGGTCTGTTCAGTTTGTGAAAATTCATTGAGCTATACACTTAAGAAACATGTGTTCTTCTTCAAGTATTTTATTTTTCAATAGAAAAAGGCTCTTTAGGAAAACCTGGGTAGCTTAGTGGGTTGAGCATCTGACTCCTGATTTTGACTCAGATCATGATCCCAGGGTCGTGGGATTGTGCTCCACATCGAGCCTGCTTAGGAGTCTCCCTCTCTGTGTCTCCCCCAGTCATGAGCACCACACACCCCCCCCCTCCCAAAATAAATTAAGAAAATAAACATTTAAAATAAAAGGACTCTTTGTTCTTTTCAGCAAATGGAGTCGTAACAATTGGGTATCCATTCGAAATGAACCTCAGCCCTCACTTCACACCATATTTTAGAATTCACTGTAAGTGGACCATGGACCTAAATATAAGAGCTAACATTATGAAGCCTTGAGAAGGAACAATAGGTAAATACCTGTGTGAATTTGCATCAGGCATAGATTTATTAGTTACAACACAAAAAAGTATCAAGAACAAAAGAAAAAAATTGATAAATTGGACTTCATCAAAAATTTTAAGACGTTTGTTCTTTTTTAAAAGACACTGTTTAAAAAATGAAAAGACAAAGCATGGACCGGGAGCCAATATTTGCAAAGTACTTACCTGACAAAGGACTTGTATTCAAATTACATAAAGAGTTATTTAATTCAATAAGAAGATAAGCAACTCAAAGATTGGCAAAATATCTGAATAGACACTTCACCAAAGATATGTAGAGGGCAGCACATGAAAAGATGCTTCACATTACTAGTCATTAGGGAAATGCAAATTAAAACCTCATGAGATACTATTACACACCTATCAGAATGGCTAAAATTCCAATTACTGACAATACTAAGTGCTGACTAATATGGGGAGGAAATGGAACTCTCATATACCGCTGACAAGAATTTAAAATGATACAACCACTTTGGAAAAAAGTTGGCCAGCTTCTTAGAAAGTTAAACATAAACTTACCTCACAATCCAGAATTTCTACTCTTAGATATTTATACAAGAGAAATTAAAACATACATACACACAAAGACTTGTATGTGAATATTTATAGTCATGTTATTCATAATCACCAAAAGCGGAAACAATCAAAATGTCATTCAACAAATAAATGCATAAACAAAGGTACCTTCATTTGATGAAATAGTATCTGCTGACTGAAAAGGAACAAATTCTCGACACATGCAACAACGTGGATAGATCCCAAAAACATTATGCCAGGTGAAGGAAGCTGGATACAAAAAGCCACATACTCTCTGATGTTATTTACATCGTGTTCTAGCAAAGGCAAAACTCTAAGGACAGAGAATCTGCCAGTGGCACCCAGAGACCAGAGGTAAAAGAAGGCATTCTCTGCAGAAGGGCATGAGGGAACTTTTCTTGGGCAATACAAATGTTCTATACTGTGTCTGTGGTGATGGTTACACACGTAAACATTTGGAGAAACTTGTTAAATGGTATGCATAAAAAGGATGAATTTTGTTTTACATAAACTTTACCTCAGTAAACCCAATTTGTACAAATCTTTTCATGCCTATCATCTCGGGTGAATTTCTGCTGGGACCTTGACCAGCAAACACACTTCCCTTACCCCCTGCACCTGGCAGGTCCTTCCGAGCTTCTGTTGGAGTCCCCTTGCCCCAGAAGACCACTCCCTGGGACAAGTCACCTTCAAGACTGCGTGAGTAGGCCACCTTCTGTGGCTGCCCACAGTACCCTGCCATATCCAATGTCCTGAATGCGGGCTGTCCCACCACTGCCTGGGCCCTGCAGTCTTGGGCTGGTCCAGCCAGTCAATCAACTTTGGAGTTTACTAAGAAGCAGGCATCATTGCCTCTGCTCATTTTCATTTTCAAACACCAGGTCATGCTGACCAAACACATTCCAGAAAAATCTTCCCCTAGGGACAGATTGGTTAATTGCACCCAATGGGCAAACATTTAACCAGAAAATGCAATGTCTGTCTCCTCTTTCGGCAAGCACCCTGATTTCTAAAGAGGTCTCTTGGCACCACTTGACATGATTTGAGGGACTCCTTTCAGTACCTCCCACCAGGTGATGACCCTTATCAAGTACCTCCTATCAAATACCTATCAAATACCTCCCTGACTCAATTCCTCTCAATACTCTGCAGTTTGATGGCTCATGACACTTGGGCAAGGGTTGCAAAACTAGTGTAGACTTAGCAAACCCTAGAATGGATTCCTGGTAGCTTCATTCCTGTTGGCCTTGGCTTTGGGGCCCTAGCCCAAGTTCAAACACTGCAGGGAGCACCTGCTGTTAACAGTCAGTCATGTGCCCTCATTTGCTCTCACCTATTGATGCATGCACAGAGGTTGATATTACACAGTCATCAATTGCTCAACAGTTTTCAAAAATAGCTGATTGGTCGGTTGAATCAGACTGGATGGCTTTTTCTGGAAACTACAGGGAATAAATAACAACCACAGTGCACCTGAAGCAAATCCTAACCACTTCCTGCCCAGCTTGTGGGGCTCAGCGACGATTCAAGAATTTGTTAACATCTCAAATGCGCCGAGAGACCCCTGATTCATGGAGAGAATACTCTCCTAAGGTTATTTATCCTTTGTGGTCACAAGAGTATAATCCTAGAAAAGTTGGCTTTTTATGCCATGGCAACATTCTGGGAGGATTGACAATTTTAAAGCGGAAGACATCTGATCACTGGTTCCTCAAAAAAAAGGCTGCTATAGCTCTTTAATGGCCACTGGGAAGAGAGAATGTAGCAAAAGCTGGACTTCGTCCCTTAAAATCTTTGTCCCTTACTTAGTGCCAGAACCAATGTTTTCTCTTATGGGTGGGGAGAGGGGGGTCTGTCTTCCAGTCATAAGCCCAAAGACCATGGCCAGCCCGGGGAAAAGGTGGAGAACAGGCATGGCCCCTCAAGGAGGCATCCATTCAGAACCCAGATGCTGGAGTTAGGGAGTATGAACTAAATGCCTGCATCTCGGGAGCAGTGAAGGTTTCTCTCAGAACCACACACTGGCAGGGCCAACCAGCTGCCTGGAGAACCCAATAGGCTATCAAGTGAGTTAGAGAAGCCCCAGGGGGATTCACAAAGAGGATGCTGCAGCCCCACACATCCTTGGGTCTGCTCCGTGCGCCAGAGTGCTTCCCTTCAGGCCTGAGCTGGAAGTGTCTGTCCTGTTCTTTCCAGGTCTGGTAAGTTGTCAGATACACGTGGCATCCTCAAATGCTTTTAATGCTCATTGGTAAGCTGATCTATTTAAAAACCGCTCCCATGGAGTGCTTGGTTGACTCAGTCGGTTAAGCATCCCCCCTCAGCTCAGGTCATTATCTCACGATTCCTGAGTTCGAGCCCTATATTGGGCTCTGTGCTGACAGTTCAGAGCCTGGAACCTGCTTCAAATTCTGTGTCTCCCTCTCTCTCTGCCCCTCCCCTACTCTTTCTCTCTCTACCCTTCTCTCTCTCTCAAAAATAAACATTAAAAAATAATAAACATAAAAACACACTTCTATTTCAAGTATTAATAGAGTTTGTGATGACCCAAAATAAAATTTCCTTGGCCAACCCCCAGCCTCCAGCTCTTCCTGGAGTTGGAGGCTACCTGTTGGCAGATGGAACAGACTCTCTGCCATCGTTGCTTGTCCTTGAAATTCCTGCTGCTTCCTCCCAATTAAGACCTCGGCTTGTCCAGTCAACACATTTGCTAGTTAACCTCTTGTATGACCAGCCATTATAAGATGGAAATTTCTCTTTCAAGTGTAAATACTTCCTAGTAGGAGAAGAATTCCAAATGGCACATGAAATCAAATCATTTAAGCCCATAGGGATTTCAATTTTATTTACTTTCCATTCCTTAGGATTTCCAAAGCTCAGGAAGTGAGGACCAGGTGAGGGAGAAAAATGACACATCACCCCACTGGTGGCTGGACACAAATCTATCGGAATAGTCTTCTACTCAGCTGCTGGAGGTGCTTTCTGTTTGGTTTGTTTTTTATCACTTGTCCGATCATACCCTGCTGTCCCTTCATCTATAATTTGGGGACAAAATCTAACTCTCTCAGCAAGGCATTTGAAGCCATTCACAAGCAGACTCAGATATGCTGATTCTACCCAACTATTCATCCATACCCTGCTTTCATCTCCACCTTGCCATGCAGGCTGCATACCCACCAAGGGAATGAAATGTCACTCAGGGACTGCCTAGGAGGTGAGTGCTTTCCTATGCCCTCTGCCTCTTGACCCCCTCATTAGCTCTCTCTGTCTCCCTAAGCCCCTATCAGTACCTCTGACACCCTGCTTTGGGAGGAATCCCTTTGGATTCCTCTGGGGATAGATCTATGCACTCTTGCGTGCCTACATCATCTAGTACCTTGTTCTGTGAAGCCCAAGTGTCAGCTGAGGTCACCCTGTCCTTTGAGGTTCACAAAAATTGCCTTGTGTCCCTATCCCATATCTTATCAGACATTGGATGTCCTCCCCAAGGGGTTGTATCCACACCTGCTTTATAAAAGGGCCCCAGTTTCCTGATCCTGACCTGTGGTTCCTCCTGTCACCTGCTGGACCTTCCCTCTGCCCTGCGTGGTCCCAGAAGTGAAATACAGCTTCCTCGCTCTGGTTTTCCTCACTCGTAGGAGATCCATGCCATGTAGCTGTTTTCGCTGAAGATGTGGACCAAGCAAAAGTTTATACGTCATTGTTTATCTGAAACTCAACCCAAATCAAATTTAGCGGTGTTCTGTTTCTCCCCCCTAAATTTGGCAACCGTCTCCCAAGGGATGCCAACATGCACTCATTTTAGTTCCTCCAAGGAAGAGAAAGTTCATGTGTCCTGGAGGCACCAGGAAGCTACCACTCAGACTTGTTCCTTTTATACTTCTCGTATCTCTGCTGAATGATGACCGAGTCCGAGGACATACGATTATTTTCTCAGGAGGCTGCATTCCAGTCTTTTTGTGCTGTGGCTAAGCCAATGAGCTAAACTCCCAAATCCACAGACTGTAGAGAAGCCTTTCCAAAAGCTGAATAAGACATGTCTCCCTCCAACAGATGAGAGATAAGTCACTCAGCCCTCACCCCTTTTTAAAGGAAGGCCCAAATGCAATCTAACAGCTTTCACAAGCATTATTTGGGGTCTGTTATCACACAGAGCTGTGTCTGGTTCCATGGACAATATGCCAGTCTTGGCAAAATGGTGGCTCAAGCCCCGGCCTCTGGTCAGGTGAGCTCAAAAGCTCCCCCAAAGGGGGAGGATTTCATAACCCTTTACAAACCCTGCAGGTTAAAAACAGAGTTGGCTAGGTCAGTGTTTATGAGCAGAAATTCCCCAGAAAGTTCTGGGATTATGTTAAGGTTTTAATGTTGTCTGTAAACAAACAAACAAACAAACGAACAAATAAGTAAATAGAGAAGGCTCCCAATTCTCACTGACTTGAGCTCCTCCTGAGCTCCAAATCATTATTCCAAATCATTATTCTAGGTCTAAGTTTCCTCATCTGTCCAGTTAGGATAAATCATAGCATCTGCCTCACGGATTTGGGGCTGGGTTAAGTGAGATATAGTGATTCATTCAACATTGACAATAGCAATTACTCAACAAACAACAGTGGTTATCATGGTGGAGGCAGAATAGAGCCTGCCACCACTGAAGATGTCCATGCCTTTATCCCAGGAGCCCGTGAATATGTTAGATTACAGGGCAAAAGGGATGTTGCAGGTGTGATTAAGGATACGGACATTGAGATGGGGAGATTACCCTTAAATTTCCAGGATAATCACACACATCTTTAGAATTGAGGAAGCTTTCCCAGTTGGGAACAGAGGAAAGCTGTGCCTTTGGAAGGAGGCGTAGAGGGGTGCAATGCTACTGGCTTTGGAGATAAAGGAAGGGGGCGGGAGCTAAGGACTGTGACTGGCTTCCGGACACCGGAAAAGGCTAGGACATGGATTATCCCCCAGACCCTGCAGGAAAAAAAAAAAGCAGCCTGCCAAATCCTTGGTTTTAATCCATTGAGACCCATGCTGGACTTTGGACTTGCAAAACTGTAAGATAATAAATGTGTGTTGTTTGAAGCCACTTTGTGGCAATTTGTTGCAGTATCAAAAGGAAATTAGTACAAATCAAAATTATTATTAATGGGACTCTTGTCTCCTTAGAGATCAGAGCCATACATTTATATGTCTTTTGGGTTCTCCAAGTGTGTAGTACATATTTATCTGCTTGAAAGAGAGTAAATGTTGTAACACAGTGGTTGGGGCTACAGAGGTGCCAGAAAAAGTAATGAAATAATCCAAGTGTTCATGACAATTTTTAGAAATATTACAGAAGAGAGTAAAATAATTGGGAAATGGCAAAAGAATTTTCAGAGTAATTTTCAATTTAAATGCCCAGCAACAGGATGTTTGCTCAGTTGTAATAATCCAGAAAATAGAATACTGTGCAGTCAAAAGTATTGAAGAACATATAATGATATGGAATTTTCATGAGATTGAATGAATAAAGCAAAATACATGACTATATGTTGGAAATAGTCTCATTTTTTCTAAAAAGAAATAAAAGCTAAATGTGGGTACAATATATATATAGGAAAATTCTCTGACGGAGAAATATCAAAAGCGTTGGGGGAGGAATTTATGTTTTAGCTTGTTGCTTCCCCATACTTAGAATGTTTTCTACTATGATTACATTTATTACAAGGGCGCAGTCTCTAAGAGCTACAAATGGAGAGGGTAGAGCAAGGTGCCCTGCTACGTGGTGGAGTGTAGGGGTCCTGCTAGGGGAACATTGGAAGCTGGTCCAGAAGCAAGGGCCATGGAGCACTCGTCTTCAGGACCTTTGTCCTGGGTCTCCTGGGTTGGAAAGAGGAATGATGGAGTGTGCCCAGAGCTCACTCCTTGCGTCTGAGCCATGTCGCATCTCCTATCTGATTCTCAAAGATCTTCTGCACACCCTCCTACAGCCAGAGCACTCTCCACCACTGACACCCCCCCACGACCTCTGAAGTCTGGAAGAGTCTATCTGCCCAAATGCTGGGCGAGCATCCAGACTGCTCCTCTCTAGTCCAGATTTTGTCTCTTGGTCTCAAGGGGGAAATTTTAAATATCTCGTAGTTAAGTATGATGTTTGCAGTAGGATTTTGTAGATACCTTTTATCTGTTAAGAAATTCCCTTCTATTCCAAGCTATGTTATATAGAGTTTTCATTATGAATAGGTGTTAGGTTTTATGAAATGCTTTTAATGTCCAGAGGACATTAATTATAGGACTTCCTTCTTTATTCAGTCAATGTGGTGAATTACATTTTCTTCTTAACTCTATATTTCTGGAATATCTTTTTATATACCATGGGCGTGGTTGACAAATATTTTGTTTAAGATATTTACATTTATGCTTATGAGAATGATCTGTCTGTAATTTCACTGTTCTGTGAAACTCTTGTTAGGTTTGGGCATCAGGTTATGTTTGCCTGATGACAAATCAGGTATTGTTTCCTTATTTTCTATTCTCTGGAGGAATTTATGTGGGACTGGTATTCTTTCCATCTTAAACATGTGGAAGAATGCATTGGGGAAGCCATCTGGACCTGGAGTTTTCTTTATAAGAAGGTTTTCTAATTATGAATTTAATACACTATTATTCATATTTTCCATTTCTTCTCATGTCAGTTTTGAAAAGTTGCTTTGGGGGAGGACTTGTTGATTTCATCTAATTTCCAAACTGAGTGGCATGATTTTGTCCATAAAATCCTCTTACTTTCTTTTCACAGGATCTTTAGTCCTGCTCCCTGTTGCTTGTCTGGTAGTGGTAATTTGTGACATTCTTTATTTCTTACTCACTATGTTAGAGCCATCCAGAACCCCCGGTCAGAAACAACCTGCTTATTCCTCCTGCGGCTTTGCATTCTGGTGGCACACAGTCCACTCCTATCAGCCCCCTCTTAGGGATGCCTTGACTGAAAACAGCCACCTTACCCAAGGCCACACACCCTTCCTAGGGTGGCCTGAAGGCCATGACTGATCAATATGGGATAGAAAGTTTTCGCTCCTGGCCCCAACTTGGGACAACTCTTCCATCATTCAGCTTCAGGCTGAGGCCTCTTTTTAGACTGAATTGCTCCTCATCTTCTCCCTCTGTCCAATCCTGCTTTCCTGCCAACCCTTCCCTCCTCAGGCTTGGCTCCTGGGAGCACCCCCTAATAAATCTCCCATGTGCTAACCTTCATCCCAGAATTTGTTTCCCGTGAAATCCAACTTGCTATTGATTTTATCTCTCATTAAAAAAAAAAAAAAGAAAACAAAACTCTAGCTTTGTTTATCACCTAATTATAAATTTGTTTTCTATGTAGTTATTTTCTGCCATTGTATTTATTATTGTATTTGTTATCCCTTTTTTTTTTATTTTCTTTATGCTTACTTTGGTTTTCTTTTTTCAACTCCTTGAGATGGATACTTAGCTCATTAATTTAAAATTTTAAAAAATTGTGGTAAATACATAGAACATAAAACGTACCATCTTCACTGCCCTAAGCGCACAGCTGAGTAGCTTCCCAACATTGACACTAGTGTGCGACCATTACCCCCAGCCATCCACAGAATTCTTTTCCTCTTGCAAAACTGAGAGTCTGTACCTGTTAAACAACACCTCTCCCTTCTGCTTCCCCCAGTCTCTGGCGACCACCATTCTACTTTCTGTCTCTGTAATTAGGACTACTGTCACTCTAGGTGCCTCACAGAGGTGGAATCGTGCAGTGTTCTTCCCAGTTCTTTAATTTTTAGCCCGTTTCCTTCTCAAACATATCCATTTCAGTATAGCGGTAGTTTTACCTCATAGGTTTTGTTCTGTCCTATTAATTATCATTCCATTCAAATTATTTTCTAATTTTCATTGTGAGTTTCTCTTTGACCCCTGGACTATTTAGAAGGATATTACTTAAGGTGAAATTGTTTGGGGGTTTCTAGTTATTGATTTCTGACTTCATTTACTGTGGTTAGGCAATACGCTCTGTATGATTTCAGTGACTGGAAATGTGTCGAGATTTGCATCATGTCCCAGAATACGGTCATATTAAGCTACTATTTCATGTGCAATTAAAAAGAATACATGGTGTGAGCACTGGGTGTCGTATGGAAACCAATTTGACAATAAATTATATATAAAAAGCAAACACAAAACTATTAAATTTTGATGAAGTACAAAAAAAAATAAGAATACATGTGTGTAATTAAAAAGAATATACATTCTGCAATCTGGGAGTGCAGACATCTGTATGTATCAGTTGGACAATTTGTTAAATGTGTTATTTTAATCTTGTATATTGTTAATATTTTTTTGGTCTACTTGTGTTTTCAGTTGCTAAGAGAGGTGTGCTTCTCTCCCAGTATCATGGGAGACTTGTCTAGTTGTTGTTGGTTTTCTTTCACTGTGGCTCTGTCAATTTTTGCTACACAATTTTAAGACTAATTTAGAATTGTTATGTTTTCCTGGTGGATTGATCTTTCATAATTATGAAATGTCCTATAATGTCCCCAAAACATTATTATTGTTTTGTACAATTGGTTTTCATTTGCCTGCATTCTTTCCATTTCTTCTCATTCTTTCCCTACATCTTTCTTCTTTCAGTTATGACCATTTTCTTTCTGCTTCTTAATAGTTACTTTAACTTGTTTTTTTTGTTGTTACTTTAACTCCTAATAGTTTCTTTAATGCCAGTGCTCTAGTGAAAAACACTTAGTTTTCACTTATCTGAAAATGTCTTCATATCACCTTCACTGTTGAAGAATAATCTTACTAGACATAGAATTCTAGGTTGGCAGAAATGTACTTTCTGTACCTTGAGGATATGCTTCCACTATCCACTAGCTTTCATTAATTCCTTTGAAAGAAATAAGGCATTCCTTCCCCCCCTACAATTGCTTTCAGGATCTACTTTTTGGTTTTCAAGATTCAACTAGATTGTGTCTAGGTGTGGTTTCCTTTTCATTTCTATTGCTTGGGCTTTATAGCTCTTCTTAAATATGTGGCTTTCTGTCTTTCATCATCTTTGGACAATTCTCACCCATTATCTCTTAAAGTGTTATTTCTTGCCCCAGTTCTTTCTCTTTTCTCCTTCTGAGATTCAAATTACATATATTTCTCTTAAATTCTTTTCTATATTTTTAAAAATTTTTTCTCTTCTTCCTTTAGTATATATATAATCTACCTTCATATCACTTTTTTTTTCAACTGTGTCTAATCTTTAAACTTAATTGGTGTCTTAATTTTAGGTACCATATTTTTAGGTTCTAAAATTGTCATTGGTTAGTTCCAGGATGTTACTAAAAACATTCATCTTTTTTAATTTTTTTAAATGTTTTATTTTATTTTTTTTTGAGAGAGAGAGAGATAGAGAGAGCATGAGCAGGGGAAGGTCAGAGAGAGAGGGAGGCACAGAATCGGAAGACAGGCTCCAGGCTCTGAGCTAGCTGTCAGCACAAAGCCCGACATGGGACTTGAACCCACAAACCATGAGATCATGACCTGAGCTGAAGCCCTACACTTAACCGATTGAGCCACCCAGGTGCTCCTAAAAACATTCATCTTAAAAAAATTTTTTTTTAGTGTTTATTTTTGAGACAGAGACAGAGCATGAGCGGGAGAGGGGCAAAGAGAGAAGGAGGCATAGAATCTGAACAGGCTCCAGGCTCCAAACTGTCAGCACAGAGCTCGATGTGAGCCTCGAACCCACCAACTGTGAGATCATGACCTGAGCTGAAGTTGGACGCTTAACTAACTGAACCACCCAGGCCCCCTGAAAATATTCATCTTATCACTTAATTTCTAGAGCATATTAATCTCAGTTATTTTAGTTTTTCAAAGGCGGACAACAGAAATATCAGAATTTCCAGTGATTCTGTTTCTATTGTCCACTTTTTTTCCTTTTGGTGCAAACTTGTCATTTTCAGACCTGGCTATTTTTTATTGAATGTTGGACATTGTGGATAACGATTGCAGAGAAAAGTTGAGGCTCCAAGTGATATCTTTCTCCAGAGAAGATTCATTTGTGCCTCTGGCAGGCATATAGAAAGGGAATATTCATTTATCTAATCGGGGACTGAGTCCATTTGAAGCTGGGCTTCAGTATTAGCCTTAGGGTGAACCGAGAGTGACCAGCCATCCGAGTTTGCCTTGGACCGAATGGCTGCCTGCACAAGAGACTTACAGTGCTAACTATGGGACAGTCGCAGGCAAACGAGGATGGTTGGTCCATCTAGTTAGCTCTTCAGAGCTCCAAAATGAAAGATGAATGTCTCCCTGGACTCCTCCTTTGCATACCCTCCCTGCATTTTGTCACCCCGTCCTATGAGACTGCCAACAGTTCTGCTCAGTTTCTCAGCTTCTCTGTCTCTGTCAGTTGGTCAGCTTCTCAATCTCTCAGCCACTGCTTATGGATTGGCAAATGCCTCCCTCAAGAGAGAAAGAGGCATAAAAATGTCAGGCTTATCCTCCTGTGTTTTCTTCTCTCCAGGATCTTCTCCAAGATCTTGAGTCCTCACTGTCCTGAGGTCACTGTAATGCTTTCAAGTCAGTGTTTTATATATTTTTGTCCATTTTTCTAGTTGTTCTTGATGGAAGGTTTAGTCTGAAACAAGCTAGTCCAACAGCATTAAAAGTACAAATTGGCTTCCATATTTTTAAAACTTTAAAAAATACTTCCTAAATACCTTCTAGAAAGATGGCAACAATCTTTGCTCATAGTTGCAGACAAGAAAGCCTGTTTCTTGGAGCGCCTGGGTGGCTCAGTCAGTTAAGCATCCAACTCTTGGTTCAAGCGCACATCGCGATCTCACAGTGAGACTGAGCCCTGCATCGGGCTCTGTGATCACAGTGTAGAGCCTGCTTGGGATTCTCTCTCTTCCTCTCTCTCTGCCCTCCCCTGCTTTCTCTCTCAAAATAATAAAATTAAAGAAAAGAAGAAAGCCTGTTTCTCCACATCTCGCTAACATCAGGTGTCACCAGCTATATCAAGGCACCTTATCTTTGACTCTTTACAATATGCTATTTCTAGAATGACATGGAGTTTTATTGTTCTATTTTCTTAATAGTTTATTTTCAAGTTGGTTTCCATAATACACCCAGTGCTTCTCCCCACAAGGGCCCCCCACCATGACCATCACCCCCCTCCCCCCTCCCCCTCCCCCTTCAGTCCACAGTTTATTTTCAGTGTTCAATAGTCTCTCATGATTTGTGTTCCTCTCTCTCCCCAGCTCTCTTTCCCCCTTCGTCTCCCCATGGTCCTCTGTTAGGTTTCTCCTGTTAGACCTATGAGTGCAAACGTAATGACATGGAGTTTTAGATGCTACCTTTCCTTGGCCCCTAGTGAGGTAGAGCCTTATTTCTTATGCTTATTGGCCATTACTCAACCAAATGTTTTTAGTGTAAATGTTCACTTGGGCCATACATATTAAGCATTGCCAAACAAAGCTGATGGATGGAAATTGGAAAGCTGTTGATGAATTTGCATATAGGGATCCCTCTGTCATAAGTTCACCCAGTGACCTGAATAATTAAAACATTTCCAAACCATCAGTATTCACTCCTTGTTAAGCACTCCAACATCAGTGTCCTGGCTGAGGGGAGCCCCTTCATATTTGAGCTTATTGGGCCCAATGAAATCCTGACCACAAAGACTGGGTCTTGACATGAGGCGGTGCCAGATTCTGAAGGAATCAAAGACTCTGTAATAAATGTAGCAGCAAAGGAAGAAGCAGGGTAAACACTCAAAATCCTGTGGAGAAGTGACTCAGGCTCAAAGTGGGAAGCACTCTGATTTCCACTGGTTTTCATTTCAGTGGCCATCATCATAACGGACAAAGGAGAAGGTTGCTTTGCAAGAAGATTATTCTGACTCTGACCACACCTTGTGCAAAGCAACCCATCTAGAGTATGTTGTCTCTAAAACCCCAGTCTCTCCCAGCCCCTTTCATGCAGAGGGCACGTAGATAGCATCTTCTGTAGCAGAGGAGTTTCTGTCTGGGCTTATTTTAGGTGTTTGCTTTCTAAATAATTCCCTTGGCATGTGCCAAAGCAGCTGTACTTGGGCATTTAATTAGTAATTTTTTTTTAAATAAGGGGGTGTGTCAAGGCATTCTTCAGTTTCGGATGAGAGAAAGAGAGCTTTCTGTCCTCAGTCCCACAGCAATCTCATTGGGCTCTCTGGCAGTTCAGGGGCCGGATCTGGGCAGCCCACAATGGAAGGTTCCAAGAGGGATTTTCACAGTTAATGACCCCCCAGGTAGCCTCCATATGTTTCTCCAGTAAATGTGTAATTGGGAGTTCCTGCTTGGGGACTGGAGTCTCTGTCGACAAGAACTTGAAGACCAGCTTCCCATTGGTTCTAAATGGGCTTTTATAGCTAAAATTCCAGATACAGGGCTTTTTTTTCAAAGGCTTTATACAGCAATTAATGGCTTCAAGCAAATACCCAAACCTCAGATCCTGACCGAGTGCCAAATTCTTCACTGCTCGGGGAAATTCTAACAGCAGTGTTTGTTCTTGTAAGTTGCCCTAAACAGGAAATATTTTACAGCCATAAATAACTGCTTTTGGGGAGGGAGGGGGGACAGGTGAGCCACAGAGAGATATATATATACATATATTTTTTTTTAAGAAAAGGAACAGTAAACTTATTATGCCTCAAGAAATTTCCAAGGATGTCCCATATATTCCTTACAGGAAATAGCCTGTAATTTTCCTTACTTCCCATGCCAATTTTCCTTACTTTTTATTTTAATGAATGAGGCTTGCAGCGATGCCCTGTTTGTGCGTGTCCCTTTAACGTTTTTTCCATATTGTTATTTGGAGACTGGCTTTCTCTGCAGACTTCTTTCCACCCACACATATGGTCGCTTGTAACTGGCCATCCAGACAGTCTCTGTGGGCAGGGGGGTCCATGACACAGGGGGGTAGGGGGGGATGCAGGCCTCTGGCCACAGTGACCAAGACGTGCAGAACAACACAGACTCCTGTGGGCCCAAACTCACATAAATGGACATGGGGTAGGGTGTCAGACCTTCACGGTCTTTGTTATTAAATAAGTCTTTCTTTTTTTTTTTAAGCTTATTTATTTATTTTGAGAGAGGCAGAGATAGTGAGAGTAGGGGAGGGGCAGAGAGAGAAGGAGAGATAAAATCCCAAACAGGCTCTGTGCTGCCAACACAGAGCCTGATGTGGGGCTTGAACCTATGAAACCTCGAGATCTCAACCTGAGCCCAAAACAAGAGTCAGACACTCCACCGACTGAGCCGCCCAGGCGGCCCAAGGACTTCTTGTCATTTTGCTAGGAAGCAGAGAATACTCTTTGCCACCCATCCTTTGTGTGACAGCCACTTAGTCATGCAGGTAGTGGTTGGGGAAGTGACAGGGACAGATTGGAAGTAAAATCTGCCTAGAGAGTCGGTGGCAGGACTCCCTGGCATGTTTATATTAACTGAGAATTCATCAGAAAACCCTCTGGCTTCAGGTGCTGCTGTGGACCAGGGAAGTGAACGTGGATGTGAACTTTTACCAGGACAGTGCGTTGGGGCTCCAGGTCATTGTTAGACTCCTCCATCTTGTTGGATACCAAATACTGTTGGCTAGACTCCTGGGGGCTCCAGGGGATGTTTACCCAGGACCACAGGAAAATAAAGAGGCTACTTGTCTTGGCCTTTAGACCATTTCCTTTTTTGAACTAAATAGAAACACCCAGCCCCAAGCTCTGGGGAATGTGGGGTCTAGGTGTAGCCTGCGGGCTCCAGTCTCCTAGCCTTGGCTACTGAGCTGCTGGCCTTCCCAGACTCAGTGTCCTCACCTGTAAAAAGTGAGGTGGCTCTGGCGACACTGTGAGGAGGGAGTGCACTGAACGGAAAGGGCCCAGCACACAGTAGGTGGCCAACAGGCAAGAATCAGGAACGCAGCCTTGAGGGGATAACATTCCTCAGAGGCAGCAGGGGGAGGGAGCTGAGGGGGGAAAGGATATGGGCAAGTGGGAGGCAAGACCAGTACCAAGGGGCCTGTGGAGAACCCCCGGGCCCCCAGGTTACTCCCCAGGAACAAGAGGGAGGCGTGGAAATGGCAAGTCCTTCCTGCCCAGTTGGTTCTGGTTCCAGTTCTGAGTCTTCGTTCAGGTCTACTCCTTTCTGCCCCTTTCACCAACTCCTGCCATTTGGTCTTAACCCATCCTGTCCTTCAGCTCCAGGTGGGCGGGATTGACCCTCAGGCCCTTCCCTCTTGTGGGCAGAGTCCTTCCAGAACCAACGTGGCCTGGCCTGGCAGGTGCTGGTGAGGCCCTTCTGTGCAGAGCAAGGACCCTGGCTCTGGTAAGGCGACCAGCCGCACAGCTGTGAGTATATGACGTGAAGCTATTGTCACAGAGCAGGTCTGACCTGTGACCAAAGCTGCCCCCCTTGGAACACCCATCAGCTCCCAGACATACCTCAGATGCAGATATTCCCTGGCCTGGGCACTGGCTGGAGAGAGAGCTGCATTTAGAGGAAGATCGCCCCTCAGGACAAGGGGCAGAGCATGGCCAAGGCCAGGTGATGAGCACCCCGCCTTGAGGCTTCAGACTGTAACCACCCAACCCGGTGTTTGCCCCAGCCCTCCCCAGCTCGGGACGCTGGTTTTGGTGCCTGGCAGTGCAGGGGAAGGAGTACTGCGGGGCGACATGGGGTCAGGAGAGGTCTTTCAGCCTCCGGCAGGGGACGAGTTGGAATGAGGGATCTCTGGGCTCCCTGTGCAGGTCAGGCCCCAAGGCTGACACAGCAGAGCGGGACACTCTCCCTGCAAACCCGGGGTTGTAGGTGGTGGGGGCTGTGCCCACTTGGTCCCGGAAAGAATGCAGCCCTGGGGGTTTAGGCAAAGGCCAGGACCCAGCAGAAGGGGGGTGGTTGGGGGGACAGGGAGGGTGCCTGGGAGGAGAAGCAGGGTGTAAAGGGGGGCCTGAGGGTGTGCAAGGAAACCAGCGATGGAAGGAAGGAGGCCCGGATAACCCAAAACTTGGCAGCTGGCCTTAGCCTGCCCTATAAGGGCCCCAGGTGCGCTGTGCCATTCGCCCACGTCCTTCCTGCTCTTGGAAACCCTATCCAGGATCTCTGTGTGTGGCCCCCTCACACCCACCCAGAGGCCAATAACCCGGCTGTCTGCAAGACTGAACAGGGCTATCACGGGCACGTGGCCCTGAGCCCTTTAGGACTTCTGTGGCCATATGTTATTTGTTACTGCATCGGCAGCACCCACCCTGGGGCCTGGGCCACTCACTCGTTCACCCTCTTCACGAACAAGGGTGGTGGGAGCTCTGCCCAGCAGTGGGCACTGAGCTGGGTGAGTGGGCAGTGGCTACGGAAAACAGGTCCCTGTCCCTGCCAAGATGACATCCTAGAGGGGAGATGGACGATAGCAGACAGGCCCACCAGCCAATTTCAGAACACAGGAATAGCCATAAGAACAGTAAACAGAACAATAAACAGGACAGTGGGGGGGGGGGGGGGGGGGGCTCAGCCTGAGGTTTGGCCAGGCTAAGATGGGCGTGGCGAGAAGGCAGAGAAGGTGCTCCATAAGGGGACCAAAGGGAACTGGCGACAATGGCAGGACTTGGAGCCTCAGCTCTTTTGCAGGGAAACTGCCTTCTCCCCCTGTGCCTGCCTCCTGGGACCCAGCAGACGCTCCCCTGCAGGGGCCACCCAGCATCCTGGTTCGGGACGACTCCAGCCAAAGGGGAATAGCAGGCAGTCTCAGGAAAGGATGAAAGGAGGATTCAGGCATCAGACTCTACTAAACCCAGTGATCTGAGAGAGGGGGACTGGAGCAGTAGACAGGCAGTGCTTACGGCCTCACCCCTGCACTGGGATCCCCAGTGCCAGATTTCTGGTGGAGGAGAATGCATGAGTCTTCGCCTGCCTTCTCTGAGGCTCCAGATCTGTGCCTTAGGGGGAAGAGAGACTCCACATGTGGGGTGCCAGACACAGAAGGAGCCTCAGGGGGGCAGTCATTGCAGGATGAAGACACCAAATGCCACAGGTAACTCAGCACGAGCATGATCAGTCTTCTCCCTGGGGAGGGGCCCAGGTGGTCTTGTCTCAGAGACAAGGCCTGCCTCTTCCTGTCCTGCTCTCTGCTCCTTGGCCTTGAGGCCCCACAAGAGTCTGATAGTCTCTCTGTGCATGGGGAGATGCCTGCCCTTTATTTGGCTCTTCTTCCCCCAAAACAGCCTGAATCCTTGGTAGTTTTTTTATTATTAAAAAAATTTTTTTTAATGTTTATTTATTTTTGAGAGAGAGACAGAGCACAAGCGGGAAAGGGGCAGAAAGACAGAATTTGAAGCAGGCTCCAGGCTCTGAGCTGCCAGCACAGAGCCCCATGCAGGGCTCCATCCCACGTACTGTGAGATTATGACCTGAGCCAAGTCGGACACTTAGCCAACTGAGACACCAAGGTGCCCCTTCTAATTTTTTTTAAATGTTTATTTATTTTTGAGAAAGAGAGAGTGTGAGCAGGGAAGGGACAGAGAGGGAGGGAGATACAGAATCCAAAGCAGGGTCCAGGCTCCGAACTGTCAGAACAAAGCCCGAAATGTGGCTCAAACTCACAAACCATGAGATCATGACCAGAGCTGAGGTGAACCGCCTAATCAACTGAGCCATCCAGGTGCCTCATGGATCCTTGGGTTTTCATCCAGTCTTTCCATAGATACCCAGGGCTACTTTATTGGGACTATTGGTGGGCATCTGCGGATACTCTGGCCGCTCGACTGTCAGAATCATTGGATTTTTGTGGAACCTGGTAGGAGGGGGCATGAGGGTCCCTGAAATTCCTGTTCTAAGTGGGCAGCCATCAGCCAATTCCTCCAGCTGTCCCTGGAACCCTTCTCCCCTCCTCACTCTCCCCCGAGCAGGGTAGTCCTGTTCGGGTGCGCTCTGGTTTTCTAGTTTCTGTCGTGGAGCACTGCCACCGAGGCAGATCCAGGCCTACTTGGATCTGGATTCCCAGCCCCTGAGCTGGCTCTGGGCCAGTGAGGTCCAGCTTCCTGCTCCTCTGCTGGCTCTCTGATCCCTCTACCTCAGCAGGACTGTTCCTGCCCTTCCTGCCCTATGGTGGTTCTGACTGCCCCTGGCTGGCTCCACCAGCCCCCTGCCGCAGCTGCCGCCCTCTGCTGGGGAGACCTGATCGTGGCCCTTTCACCTTTCCCACATGGGTGCTCTCGTGAAGAGCACAGCACTCCTGGCAGCTGGTTGCCACTTACCTGCACCTGGAGGTGGACATTCTGGTGAGGCTTCCCCTTGAGCCCTCACTGCCTTTCCCTCTGCCCCCCCCACCCCCGCCCATGTCATTCCCTGTGATAAACCTTTGGAGCCACTATTGGTGGAAACCAATAGTCCAACGATCCTCTGGACTCCATGTCTCATCAGGTGTGTAGATCAGGAACAAAACCTACCTTGACTGGCTGGGTTTTTCAGAGGGTCCTGGTAAATAAATAATGATGGGTAAAGAAGGAGGGAAAGAAAAGAAAGCCTTAACTCTCCTATTTCTACTGAAGTATGAATCCTAAGCCAATGGTCTTCAGTTAAAAAAAACTATGAATGGGGAGGTATTTTGAACAATGAACACAGAGGATGTTTTAGGGGAATTTAAGAAACCGGAGGTAGGAGAAGAGGAATGGACAGGTATATAACACGACCTTGGATTGGGGGGAAAATGGCGCGGATCTCTTTGCCCCCCCTTGTTTCTCCAGACACTACAAAGCAGGCCTGACCTTGATGACGTTATTATTCCAGGGCCAGGGATGTGCTGAACCCACTGTATTCGCATGAAAGTCTGTTTGTCTCATTATCTGGCAATATACATTCTTACAACTCAAAATGTGGGCGTTTATATGAATATTTTAATACTGTTCTTAGATGCAGCATTTGAGGCAAGTCTCCTTAATTAACTGGATTTCTGGAGGGTGTTTGGAGAGGAAGAGTTTAGCCAGGAACACATATTGGCCCAGCGGGAGCCCCGCCCACCTCCACGCACGCGCACCAGCCCCTCCCTTTAAGGCTGAGCCTTGTCCAGCAGGCGCAGGTGCAGAAGCTGCTCCTGCTGGAGTAGAGGTTGCTTTTCCTTTGCTGGGGCCCACTCTACCCTTGGCGGCCAGAGTTGCCCCAATACCAGGAGGGCGGTAGTGCGCATATTTGTTGCAGTCCTGTTTCCATTTGAGAAATTCATCCATATTGTTTAAAATCTTTTTACGTTATTTTATTTTTGAGAGGGGAGGTGGATCTGAAGCGTGCTCTCTCGGGCTGGAACTCACAAACCGGGAGATCGTGATTGAGCCCAAGTTGGACACTTAACTAACTGAGCCACCCAGGCACCACTTGTTTTAGGTTTTCATAACACGAATAATACCAGCTTATTACAGAAACATTAGAAAATATGGGGAAACAATAAGTGAATAGCACTGTCATCCCTCTGTTCAGATATTCAGGAATTTCCTCCAGTTATACATATAAGCATCCGTTTTTACTTGTGATGGCCATGGTCTGAATGCTGGTGTCCGCTGAAATTCAGATGCTGAGACCTAATCCCCAATGTGATGGTATCTGGAAGTGAGGATTTGGGGAAGTGCAGATGCTGACCTCATGAATGGGAGTTTTGTCCTGACAGAAGAAACTATGGACAGCTCCCTCCCCGCTTCCATCGTGTGAGATACAGTGAGAAGTCTCCGTCTAAGAACCAAACAGGAGGTCCTCACCACACACTGAATCTGTCAGCACCTTGACGTTGGACATCCCCGACCCCAGAAATGTAAGAAATAGAGATTATTGATAAGCCACCCAGTTTATGCATTTTTTAAAATTATAGCAGCTTGAACAGATGAAAACAGCCATGTAACAAATTATTCCCCAATTTAGTGGCATAAAACAGTCATTTATGATTCTGTGGGTCAGGAGAGGAATTTGGACCAGGCACAGTGGAGATGGCACATCTTTGCTCCATGTCTGGGGCCTCAGCTGGAAGACTGGAAGGCTAGGAGCTTTGTCACTGCACGGTGGCAGTGTTCCAAGTGTGTGTAGCCTGAGAGATAGAGAGAGCCAGGTGAGAACAGCTTTTCTGACCTCAGGAGTTACCTGTCATCACTTCCAGTGCATACTATTATTGGAAGCAGTCCTAAAGGCCTGCCAGGTTCAAGGGCACAGGAAATAGACTCTAACTCCAGATGGAGTTCTGGAAGAATACACAGGAATATTGCTATTGGCATGTTGGGAAAATACAATCTGCCACATTAAATTTTAAAAATATCCTTACTATACATATAATTTCGCGGACTATTTAGTTTCCTACTTTTTTTTTTTTGAGGTAAACATTCATACAGTAAGTGCTCTAATTTCAACTCTGCAGCTTAATGATTTTGTAAGTGTAGACTCCCATGGACCCAGCACCCAATAAAGATAGAGAACATTCCCAGCAGTCTCCCAGTGCCCCTTGCTTGTCAATACCACCCCCCCCAGCACATCCCCATTATCCTGACATTATCACCAAAGATAAGTTTCTTTAGCCTGTGTTTTTCTCAAATGTTTTTTTTTTTAAATTTTATTCAGAGGAAAAGCATGAGTTGGGGAGGGCAGAGAGAGGGAGAATCCCGAGCAGGCTCTGAACTATCAGCATGGAGCCTGACATGGGGCGTGAACCCACTAACTGTGGGATTATGACTTGAGCTGAAGTTGGATGATTAACTGACTGAGCCCCCCAGGAGTCCCTCAAATGTATTACTAATGGCTTTCCATGCCAGTCTTCACTTTGGAGGGTTACAAGTTTACAATTTTATTAAAATATTATAGTTTATTTAGCCAATAATCTGTGGCTGACCCTTTGGGGTGACCAAGAAAAATCAAATGATCCTGGGTTGAGGGTCTGCTTAATGCACTATAACTCTTGACCCAACTCATGAAAACAGTTGTATGCCTTCACCCCAGCCCTGGACTTTTTGGGACACCGTTTTGGGGCAACCAGAAAATACTGGTTATGAGCCAAGAGGGGCCCTTTACCATGTGGACGGACCATCTTCAGGTTGGCCCAAATGACCTGGAAGGGAGGATTTATTTTTCTGACACTATTTTAACACCTATGGGGAAATGGAGGATGAACAGCATGCCCCAATGGCGGACCATACAGATTTCCACGGTAGCTTACTGTTCCCCTTTTCATACGCGCTCTTTCGTGCTTCTCTACTTGCTCGTAGCAGATGGTGTTCCCCACCTGTCTGTGTCACCTTCAGAATGCTTTATGCTGAAATACGCTTCCTAATTAAGTGGCAATGGTTCTTGCTTTATAGATTCCGATCATCTGATAGCTCTAAGTGTTTCCTGTAAGGTGTCATCTTATTGCCTACAATCACCAGAGAAGATGAAAGGGAGGAGAGGAGAGGACTCGAAGAAGAGGCAGACAGAGGGGGAGGCTTGGGAGGAGGAAGAGGGGGCATTGTTCTCATTTTGTTGGGAGGGAAGTGTGGGTTTGTGGAGTCATATATCACCATGTTAGGTTTACAAATAAAGACATCAGAGGCCACTGGTGCTCAAACACAGGATGCAGACTCTCTGTCTGCAAGTCGGGTTTTTTTTTTCTAAGGAAAATTAAATTCCAAAAATATTTGCACTGACTTAAAAAAAAGTTACTCTCTTCACGTCTCCCATTTTTAGCCACATTTCTCATTTGTATTCGAGTTTTGAGTTTCTTTTTTGAAAGTTTAAATAAGAACGGAAGCTATCCACTAAAGCCGAAGCCAAAGTTAGAGAAAACATCATGTAAATGGAAAGCAAACACTAGATGGGGAGATGGGAAAAATGGGAAGGAACCCCCTTCCCTCATTTGAGTGGCACCTAAGGCAGCCCCTCGCAAGCCCCCCTCCAACTGTGGGGCTCCTCTGGTGAGTGGGGATGAGGACGCAGTCTGAGGGGTGCTGTCTTCGGGAGGCGGGTAGGGCCAGTAGGAGTGAGAAGCCCCTGGGGTTAACTCCAGACTGGGATGAGAAAACCTCGCCCACTGGCATGTCTGAGGGGGCAACAAGTGGCCGGGGAGAAAGTGAGCCTGCAGGTTTTAATCCTGACCTTGCTCCTTGCAGATCTGCAAGAAGGGCATCAGCAGGCAGCACCTCTGAGAAAATGCAGAGCAAATCGATCCCAATTAGCTTCCAGAGCAGGGGGAAAGCAGCGGGAGAGAATGCCTTCGGAGCCCAGGGCCTGGAGCTTGACAGGGGGGCCTGGGCTCCCGCCTGCCCTACAGATACTGTCACATCAGGGGTGCGCGCTGAGTTGTGCAGGACCACAGCACCGCCATGACAGGCCCACCACCCCTTCAGCAACCTCTGCCATGCTGGGAGGTCACCATATCCCTGTCTCCTTGCAGGAGAGACCCCAACGTGGGCACCACCTGCCGCATCACCTTTGACTTATCACAGTAGAGGTTCGCTTCAGAGTCCCCAAGTGGTGCCTTTCTGCCCACTCATAGGACGGCTCTAGGAAGCCTCCATGGTGGCCAGGCAGAGGGGACAGAGCTGGAGGAGGACTGAGGGACACGGGCTCTGGGCCTGAACCTCCATCTCCTGGGTCCCAGGCCCATCGGCTCTGCCTTTCCTCTGTCCGCCCGCCAGGAGGAGGCCAATGCCTCTTTCTGGGCCCAGATCCCACTTCCTGGCTGCTCGAGGGCATCCCTCCAGGGGGCTCCCTTTCTGGCCCCAGAGGTTTGAACTTCCTCCTCCATCGTGTTTGCCAGCTGGAAACAGGTGGTTACTTCTCTTTTTTTTTTCATCTTAAAGACCAATGGCAAACAAAGCAAAACAAAAATCTTCCCTTGACTCACTTCCCCTTCAGTTACTACTCTTTTTCTCCCTTTTCTTTTCCAGAAAATTCCTCAAGGAGCTGTCTATACCTATTGTCTTCGGTTCCTCTTCTCCATTCTCTCTAGAAGGCAGTTGGGCCCTCACACCCCTGCGGGCCGCCAGCGGCTCTGGGCCAAGTGGGCACCGCCATCCACAATGCTAGCCCATGGGCTGGTGATCCTCCTCCCGCCCTGCGTGTTGCCTCTGGCCCAGCGGGTCCTCCTCCCCCTCAAGGTCTTTCCTCGTGGCCCTGACCTGACTTTCCTTCTCTGCCTCCCCTGCTGGCCTCTCATCTTCCCAGTGAGATGGCCTTAACTGTCATGACCCTGAGTGTCTGTCTCCCACCGGCCGCTACTATCTCCAGCACCACTTCTAACCAGCTCGAGCTCAGCGTGTCTGGGGCTGGCCCTCCGCACGGTCCCTGCCCTCAGTCTCTCCCATCTGGGTGGTTCCCATTACACATGTGGGAGTCCTCTCGATTCCCCTTCTTTCAGACCCTATTACTCTGAGGTGCACTCACCTCATGGGAACACTGTCCTCATCATCATTGCCCCCGTGGGGGTCCCTCATGTCACCGCCTCCTGCCTGGATTACTGCAGACACCGTCCATCTCACACCCCCATTCCAGTCCCCATGTGCCTGGCAGTCCTGCCTCAACACACAGAAAGAGTGGCTCTTTCACAGAGAGGCCAACCTGTCCCACTGCTGTTCCAAGTCCTCCGCATCTCCCCGGCTCATGCAGAGACAGAGCCAATGTCCCTACAATCATGTGAGTCCACATGACCTGGCCCTGCTCCCCCCCTGCTCGGCCTCCCTTGGCCACCCTCCCCCCAGCCTCGATGGTCTCCTGACTATTCCCCACCTCTTGGCCTTGCTGTCCCTCTCAGGGCTCCTTGACACACTTCCTTCAGTGCTCACTCAGATTTCACAATCTTAGGGAGTCCCTGCCCACCACCCACCTGCCCACCGAACTATATTAACTGTAGTTTCCCTGGAGTGGGGGGCTGGGGTAGGGGTGGGTGTGGGAAGCCCTTCCTCTCCTCTTTTTCTGCTTCATTTCTCCCTTATCATGTATCTCTCTGTGTGTCTTTCACTGTAGTCTCTTGTTTATGCCTGCCTCCCCCGTCAGAGGGTAACAGAATGTCCACTCGATGAAAACAGGGCGTTGTGTCTGTTCTGTCCACCCTGTGTCCCCAGGGCCCAGATGGGAGCAGACGCAAAGCCAGATCCCTCCACAAGTGAGTGGACAGCAGCCCTCCCACCCTCGCCTGGCCTAGCTGGCAGCACTGGGTCCCTCAGGCCCTGGACCAGGACAGGGTGTGGGACAGGAAGAATACAGCACAGCTCAGGGCCACCCCACTGAAGAGTGGAAGTGAAGTGTGCGGGGCTCTCGAGTCACACACACAAAACCGTTCTGACCGAAGTCCGGGAGGCGGGCCAGCCAGCATCAGGGAAGAGATCTGACAAGATGTCAGACGGCCCAACCAGCGCTTCCAGAAAGAACAGTTTCAAAGACACTGTGTTCAAAGAGGCACCTGTGGTTTTGCAAGGCTGACCCTGTTCACGGTCATGTTGGGGAAGTCAAACAGGAAGTGACGGATGCAACTGAGTCCAGGTGGGGACACGCTGGGCCTGTGTCCTACTCCCGTGGGCTGTGCAAGTGGGGCCAGTCACTTAACCTCTCTGTGCCTCAGGATTCATATCTGTAAAGTGGGGATAGTATTGGCTTTTGTCTCAGAGGATCATTCTTTGCATAAATGAGTGTATCTAGATAATATACATACATGTATATACATACGGTAGACTGATCAATCGATCTATCATCTATCTATATCCATAGAACATTTAGAACAGTGTCTGGCACATAGTAAATGCCATAGAAGTATTTGCTGTTAATACTGTGCAGGCTTACAAAATTATGCCAAAAAATTAATAGATTCTTTCATCGCTCATTCTAAGAAGTAGCTCATAGTTGCATATCGAGTAATATTTTAAAGTATAGGACAAAATAGACTTTTCACTTAGGAATCTTTAGAAATGTTCACAATTGTTTCATTTTTGAAGAAGGTTCCAGTCAAGCCCCTTTTTCTCACTACTGACTGTAGAATGTAATCTGCCTTTAAGTGGATTCCCATTAGGTGACTTTACTCAGATCCAGTCGTCCTCTGTCCGGCCAGGTGAGTCAAGACTCTCGAGGGCAACGTTTTCTCATGAGAGGAAAGAGCCAGGGATGGAGGAAGGAGGAGGTTCATAGGAGGTCCTCAAATAAGTGCTGAATATGGGCTCAAAGGGGGCTCTGTCTGCTGCTTCATCGTATTCACCCAACCACCTCTATGGGCCTTTGCCACAGACGTGGAATCCAACTGGACTTGGTGGAGGTCCAAGGACAGACAATGGGCTTCTGGGTCCGGACAAGATGGAGTCCAAGCACAGGCTGCCCTCGCCATCCACCAGCATCAACCTTGGAGATTCCTCAGGGGAGGGAGGGACACAAAGCTGAGAAGTCCTGAGGAGACTCAAGGCTGATGGGAACTGTGTTGGGGTGGGGGTGATGGGGGTGCTGAGGGGCAGGCATGGCTACCAGGGCAGAGGGCAGCAGAGGAGGGGGTTGGAAAGGAGCCCGGAAGTTCTGTTTCTGTTCCTGCCCCACTTTGCCTCGGGGGGGGGGGGGGTCTGTTTCTCTGAGATAGAGACCAGAAGACCAGCAGCCCAGTCCAGCCGCTTTGTACTGGGGAGGGTCTGGTCAGGACTGGCCCCAGTGGAGCCAGGTGAGGAGCTGATAGAAGGCGATCCCTGCCAGATCAGCTTTCTTTGGACACTTCTCCTTGTCTCCTGTTCTGCTCCCTGGGATGTGGGACCACTGATATCTATCAGTGAAAAAAAATTCTGGTAGAGCAACAGCAAATAGGGCTCAACCATCCCTCCTGCCAACGGCTCCAGGAGGGACACAGACACCAGAATCAGGGTCTGGGTGGCAGGTCCTCCCCATTAGCTGTCCCCAAACCACCAGAAGAACAGGAGCCCAGCAGCTGAAGGCACAAAGAAGCCCAAGAAGACAGACAGCATCTCTCACGTGGAGACTAGGCACTGACCGCCATCACCTCGTGGAGCAGAATCTTCAGGCAGATCCAAAATTTTAAATAAGTATAATAAATATTCTCAGCCCAGGGATGGTATTAATAATATAAAGCAAAAACAAGAAGTCATAAAAAGAAGCAAAGAGGGAAAAATATAAACATGGAAAAAAGGATAATGATAGATGGGATCCGTACGCAGATGTTTTTGGCAGGACGGCTTGCGGTGGGGAGGGGCTGGCATCCGCTGGCATGTGTCACAGGGGAAGGGGTGAGTCAGCTGTGGAGGTGCACCTGGGAGTCTAGACCCTGGGCTCCTGTTAGAAACAAAGGCCTAGGTGGGCACACAGAACAGGAATTAATCTTAAGTTACTGAGCAAAAGAAACCAAGCAAGGCCAGTAAAAGAACATTTCTTACGTAAAGTAAAATTACAGAACAATGCGTGTGTCAGCAGAGGAGCAGAGAACCAGACTGCGGTCTAGCCATACAATGAGATATTATTCAGCCCTAAAAAGGAAGGAAACTCTGACACATGGTACATGACATGGAAGGAAACTCTGACACATGGTCCACAACATGGATAAACCTCAGGGACATTACTCTGGGTGAAATAAGCCAGTCACAGGAGGGCAAGTGCTGTGTGATTCCACTTACGTGAGGTCCTGGAAGAGTCCCGCTCCTAGAGACAGAAGGTAGAGTGGTTGTTGCTGAGGGCTGGGGAGGGGGAGAAGAAAGGGACGGACAGTTAGTGCTTAATAGGTACAGAGCTTCAGTTTGGGAAGTGGAGAAGTTCTGATTGGGGATGGTGGCAATTGTCACACAACAGTGTGAATGTACTTAATGTGACCGAACCATTCACTTCAAAATGGTTAAAATGGTAAATTTTGTGTTAGGTATATTTTACCACAATAAAACACTAAATTGGGGGTATTAAGGCAGGTCAGTCAAGTAAGCATCGGATGTCGACTCAGGTATGATCTCGTGGTTTGTGGGTTTGAGCCCCACGTCGGGCTCAGTGCTGACAGCTCAGAGCCTACAGCTTACTTCAGATTTTGTGTTTCCCCCTCTTTCTATCCCTCCTTTTCTCTCTCTCTCTCTCTCTTAAAAATAAACATTAAAAAACTTTTTTAACTAAAATTTAAAAATCTAATAAAGACAAACTATAAAAAACTCTGTGTTGTGCGCAGACACATGCAAATAGGAGGACACACATTGATCATGCTAAGACGTTGAGGGCATAAAAGGGGAGAAGCAGGCAAATGAACCATAGGGCTGCAGTGCAGGGCACACGGTAACCCTCTCCCCAGTCCACCTCACCAGGGAGGGAGCAGCTGGCAGATGGCGGAGGGACAGGGTCCTCTCCAGAGGCCTTGGGATGGCTTGTGTGGGATAGAAGTGGCTCCCTTGCGTCCCAGCATCCCCCTCAACCCTTTCAAACTCAGTTCCCACAAACACCTTGTTTGTGGGGCTCCCCTTCTCTGTGAGGCCTGGCAGCCCAAAGCCCAAACAGCAGCTGCTCATGAAGCTCTTCCCAGCCTCGGGGGGGCATCTGGCGCCACCCCCTCCCACACCTGTGGCAGGGCAGGTGCACCCTCTGCCTGGGGGACTCCCAGCGGGGCTTGTGCTGCAGGTGCTGAGCATGCTTCTGGAGCCTGAGGGTGATGGATGGGAATAAAAAAGGAGGGGACCTCTACTGACCTAGAAAAGTGACAGGATGTTTTCCATTCTGGGAGCCCCACTGGATGACGCCTCACAAACCCAATCAGATAAATCTCGCTCCCAAACTCAGGAGCATAAGAATTTCCACTTTTGCTATTTTTCAGCGCTTGAGCTTAGTTTTGATTCTAAACCTTGATTCTCACCTGGTGATGGGGGCTTCATCTCAGACACTGGCACCCTCAAGTGTTGGGGCCGACCTAGCCTTCTCTACATTGCCTCCTTCTCTGTTAGTTTTCTGTTGCAGGAGGCTCGTCTGGGACAAGGGGCACCCCGAGTAACCATGTGTGTGCTTAGTTACTCAACCAAGCATGAGGATGGTTGCTTTGGGAGCCCGCAGCCTGGCCCTCTGGCCCTGACTCAGCCTTCAGAAAAGCCCTCCACAGACAGTGGCTAAAACCAGAAGTTCACTGTGGCCTTCCGGGTTTGCAGTCCCCTTTCCAATACATTGTGGCAGACAGACAGCATGCTGCCAAAGTCTTTTTGTTGTTGTTGTAAATGTGTATTATTTATTTAAGAAAGACGGAGACTGCAAGAGTGGGATAGGGGCAGAGAGGGAGAAAGAGAGAATCCCAAGCAGGCTCGGGAGCCTGACTTGGGGCCCTGACTCACAAAACCATGAGATCATGACTTGAGCTGAAAGCAAGAGTCAGATGCATAACCAACTGAGCCACCCAGATGCCCCAACATTCTGCCAAATTCTGATTGATGTGTGCAGCTTTCGGAAGTGGGTCCATCAGAATGCCCAGGTGGGAGGGGGTGGGAGGCAGTGCCAGCAGGCTGTGTCTTGCACAGGGAACGAGATGAGAAGCTGAACATTATATCCAGGAGGCCCCTGGCGGCTTTGAACAAGATAGCTGCCAAGACATGAGGGGCCCCTTCCACCAGCAATATAGGGCTGAACCGTGACTGTGCTGATAAGGGCTCCTGGCTGCAGAAAACTCTGGGTAATCATCGGGAGAGGCATTTATTAAAAGGAGACTGAGTGGCCAGAAAGTCACTTTGGGAAATGGTCAGGATCCCAGAGGTGCTGGGTGACCACACCGTTTGTCTAAGTCTCTCTCCAGGACATGTGACTGGTGCCAAGCACGCTGCTGCTCCCTGGGGCCCAGGGCATTGCTGGGGTATCTGCTGAGTCCAGCTCCCCTTTCAGGGGCCCCAGGGGGAGCACCTTTCTGGCCTTTTAGGGTTTTGTAGAAAGAAGCAGAGTCTTGCCTCCCACCAAAATGGCTGATTAGCCCAAAGTGAGAAGGCCGTCCTGATGTCAGACAACCATAAAATAAAAATCAACCTCAAGAATGACTGAGACCACTCCTTGACCATAGATGTTTCTAGACTCCGTGGGCCTGTCTTTTGCCGAGATAGAATAATTACTGGCTGTGTTAGTATTGTTTTGATTTGTTTCATCCCCTTCAAGTGTTCCTACAGATTTCTAGTTTCTACAAGTAGGCTGTGGGGGCACCTGGGTGACTCAGTTGGTTGAAAGGAGCCTGCTTAAGATTCTCTCTCTCTCTCTCTCTCTCTCTCTCTCTCTCTCTCTCACTGTCTCCATCTGCCCTCTCTCTCACTCACATGATGTCTCTCTCATTAAAAAAAAAAGAAATAGACTGTGAACACTTAAAAGATTCTTCCAATACCTTAAATAGCCTTGTGCCAATAATCCTCAGAATATAAAAACACATTTTTGCTGTGAGAACCTCGGGCCAAGTATTGACCTAAACATTAGCTCTAATAATCTAAAAGTTATTTTAACAAGGATTAATTTGCAGGGCCCCAACTCTTGTCCAGATTTGTCAGAGTGGGACATTGTTTGGCATTTCATTCTTTATAATAAATGGCCAGGTGTGTAAACAATTGTTTGGAGAGTTGTCTGTGGGTTAAGGTCAACTGTGGTTTGGGCAGGATGAGCAGTGACGTGCCAGGAGGTATGCAGGGTTGAGGGTCTATGGTTGGGCAACTTCACAATCGATGCCCTGGATGATGAAACAGGGAATGTGTTTGTTACACTTACAAATGGTCTCTGCCATGGGACCTTGCAGACCAGCATCAGAATTCAAGATGGCAGCATTCCTTGATCTTGAACTGGAATTTCACGTCCAATTGAACCCAAGGGTGACCCATGTTTAGGGGATCCAGTATGGGAGGGTGTTAGGAATGATCAAACGATGGGAAAATAAGTCCAAGCGGAATAAGGCTTGAGGTAAGTGGATGATTCATCCAGATTAAGTAAAGAGCTACGGGGTTCATGAAGGCCTGGCACATGGAAGGTGGAAGCTGTCATGAAAAGACTCCCTGATAATAGGCGAGTTGTCATCCTGAGAAACAGTCTGACCTGGTGTCCCTGAAGCTCAAGTATGAGCTGGAGGATGTGCAGGCGAGCTCAGGATTCTTCCCACCAGTTGAACCTCTCCACTTGTGAGCACCTGCTCCTGGCTATCACGTGGTGTCTGCAAGGGGTCCTTCTGGGACAGCGCATCGGGCCACGGACACAACCTCGCCAGGGGCTGGAGGGTGCAGCTGCCCAAGCGAGGGGCTGGCCGGCTAGCCTGGAGCCACCTCCCAGGCCCAGCTGCAGGGCTGGGTTTCCTGCAAACCACAATTCTGGAGCACGGCAGCCAGCCCCATGATGCGTGTTTATAGTTTTCACCGCACCCCAGGGACGATCACGGGCCTCCCCACCCCTGCAGCCTCGAGGCGGACTGGGCCCAACCTCTAGAGTTGCTCTGATCTAGCAACACCAGCAGCTGCTGGTCCCCTACAGTCTCCTTTCCAGCTTTGAGCAATCTGGGATGTTTGTTAATCTCTCCTATAAACAGTTGTGTTCCCAGTGACGGCCCAGCCTGGGTTAAATATTAACAAAGAACCGCCTCCACAGCCGCTCAGCTCATGGGGCGTCTGCTTTAAATATTTCAGTAATTGCCGCTCTATCCCTGAGTGACTGGCTCCAAGGGCTCCAAAACGGCTCTTGCCTCCCTGGCTACGGAGTCATGTGAAATGTCAGACACTTCTCTTTTTTCTTCACTCTGCGTGTGCTGTCTCCCTCTCCGTGTTTCTCTCTTTCAGTGAATAGGGGTACAAAATGTGTGCGGCTGATCTACCACCTCTAGGAACACTGAGGGACATGGTTGGTTCTAGGGCATTCTGCTGGGAGGTTGTGTGGGCACGCCCTGTGAGCAGGAGGCCCTTCAGTGTTGACATCTGTCAGGGACTTGGCAGATGGGAACAGCCAGGGCTCAGCCCTCTGCACTCTCTCACATCTGGGCGTGCCTGTGTGCGGTGTGGGCACGTGTGCGTGCTCCTGTGCTTGTGTGCCCAAGCGGGTTACGGAAACACCATCACTGTGCACTCAGGGTACTTGTACGACGTTCTCACTGTTTGTCCTCTTCATTCCTGCAAGGGTTTGTGTGTCACATGTCAGTGTTCTTCCACAGGCTGATTACGAAGCTCAGGAAAGAGGATTAAGAGCTCAGATGGTCGATGGAGCACACAGGGCTGTGTGATCTTGGCCCCACAGCTGGAGAAGCTTGGATGCCTCCCCACGAGGAGACCGGGTGAGGTGGACTGACCTTGGGTGGGTGAGCAGGCACAGAACACAGGGGGGCCCGTGGGAAGTGGGAGTAGGGACCGAGTGAGGTGTTTCTGTCTCTGTGTGGCACTGGGTCATAACCCCCAACTTTGGAACAGTCTCTCTCCTTAAAACCACAACTGTACCTGGACTCAGTCATGACAACTTCTGTGGATACAGCCCTAAACTGGCATTATAGGGGCAGGGGTGGGGGGCACGAGGTAACAAGTTTCTTGATTCCACATTCAATGGTGGAGGGTGCACGATGAACACACCATTGATGCTTTCTATAGAGATGGGCAGGAAAGCCCCTGGATGGCTCAGTTGGTTAAGCGTCCGGACTTGATTTCAACTCAGGTCATGATCTCCGGGTTTGTGAGATAGAGCCCTGTGTCAGGCTCTTCGCTGACAGCAGGGAGCCTACTCCTTCTCAAAATAAATAATTAAGCTTTAAAAAATTTGGGGGGGCAGGAAAGCCAATGACCTCCCTTTGCCCAGAGGAAGGGGCAGGCCTGGTGCATCCAGCCCCCTAGCTGAGGTCTGCTCTCCCAGCAAGGAGCCTCAGGAAGGTCTCAAATAGAAGACGGGAAAATGGAAGACGGGGAATTATCTTTCTCCAGTTTGGGCCAGAGATTTCTAACCTAATTTTGTGAGTTCCCTCAAGACAATTATGCATATCCCAAAAGCTACTGAGATCTTCTCAAAGCTAAACTAATTTAAATTCACTTTAGTTTATCTCAAGAACTATGGGGAAGCTCTCAGAATAAAATGAACTTCAATTCACTTTAATTTCCAAAAAAAAGATGTTTTTTTTTTCTTTTCTTTTTTTTTTTTTTTTAATACATACCTTTTTAAACAAATACCATTTCGTTAACCGGGAGAAGGGGTCGTGGTCGCAAAGTTGCAGTTCCCCCTTGGCGCAGCTGGGTCAAAACCTGCTTCCCGGCCTCTTCCTGGGGGCGGAGCCTCGTCCCAGGAGCACAGGTGTCCTGCGTGGGAATCCCGGGCTATGAGCTGTGTGGCCGCTCGGCGAGAGAACGGTGCTACCTACCTCCAATGCTGATAGGACCTCGCCCCAGACTGTCGGTGAAGCGGGGGGGCCTGGGCACCGGAAGCCAGCCGCATATATGCTACAGCCACAGCCTGGCCCGGCCTGCGAGCTGGAAAGCAGCCTCATTTGGGGGAGCCGGAAGGCATCCGGTGAGCACAGGGGGTTGGTGGGAGAGGATGAGCGGGTTTCCGTGCAGGCTGGCCTGGAGGCAGGGTCATTAACAGTCAGAAGATTTGAACATATGATTCTGTGGGCCTGAAAGCCAAGGGATGGGTTCTGGACAGAGGAGAAGGAAAGGCAGAGCCCTCAGCACAGAAGATTGTCAGATGGAGGCTGGGGGCGGGTGGGCGCCCCGTCCCTCCCTGAACCCCACAGGGGCACAGACTGGGAGCTGGCAGGCTTGGGAGGGTGAGAGTGAGAAGTGCTGGAAAGGGCAGGACTAATTGGAAATCTGTTTATGAAGCTGCTAAGTCAACCGGCCTCCCCTCTCCTCAGAGTGCAGAGCAATTATGATCTCAGGCCAGAAAAGGGCTCTTTTTTAGACAAATTGAACATACTTTCCAAGAATTAGATTTCCAGTGCAGACTGATTAGCCATAAAGTTGTCCTTCTCGAAATATGTTCCTCCATGAGCAGCATCTGGCTCACCTGAGAACTAATTAGAAATGCAAATTCTCAGGCCCACATCAGACCTTCTGAATCAGAAACTCTTTCCGTGGGGGCACATCTATTCCTGTTTTAACAACCCTCCAGGAGACTGAGTTGAGAGTCACTGATCCGAGTAGAAGCTCTACTCTTGTTTCTCTTTGGTTTGTCTGTTTTAATCCTGGGAAAACTTTTTTAAAAAATTAATTAACTAATTAATTTTAAGAAAGAAAAAGAAAGCATGAGTGGGGGAGGGGCGGGGGGGAGAGAGAGAGAGAATCCCAAGCAGCCTCTGTGCTGACAGTGCAGATGTGGGGCTTGAACTCACGAAATGTGAGATCATCATCTGAACCCAAGTCAGACGCTTAATCCACCGAGTCAGGCGCCCACTGGGAAAACTTTTTAAAATGCTGATGCCTGGGTCCCATCCACCCAGAGATTCTAATGTAATGGATTCCACATGTGGTCTGGGTATTAGGATTTTTTAAAAAATGGAGAACCACTGGTCTAGAATAAGGCCTTCTTTATTTAGTACATACCAGCCACCTACCCAACTGCTCATCCCTTCTGGTCCACAAGCCCTGTCTACTTGTACAAAGCTCCCTGTCCCCTGCCTCATGGGCAACAGACCAACTACAATCCAAGGGAATCACACACCAGACACCCAGAACTATCAGCCTGGAGCTTCACTCTCAAAGATAAAAGAAGGATCAAGGATCACCAGACACATAAGAAGACCAGCAGCGTGAAAGAGAAATATTAACATTAGCAAGCAAAACAACCAACCCCATAGGAAAAATAAATAACTGAGGGATCAGAAGATAATTCCTAAAAATTCTAATATCCTCTGAGAGATATGAGAAGTTATTGAATCTGTAAAATGAAAACTGGATGCTGTGGAAAAACTAATTACATAATAAAGAAGAAATCTTAGAAATTAAGAATATGATTCTTTAAATAAAACTTTCAATAAAATTGGGAAGTTTCCCAGATTATAGGACAAAAATAAGAAACCAAAAAACATGAGGGAGAAAAAAAAGAAGTAGCAAATCAGTCCAAGATGTCCAACATTTGACTGTAACAGTTGCAGTTCAGAGCAAGCAGAGAAAACTGAGAAAAAGGAAATATCTCAGATATAATAGAAATACTTTCTTAAAGACAAGGAGTAGACGTCTTCAGATTGAAAAGGCCTAGCAGGTGCTATTCTGGACCAATAATAAAATGTCCACACCCAGACACAGTCTCTATTAAGAAATTTCAGAGTACCAAGAATAAAAACATGCTAAAAGAATCCTGGGAGAAAAATAAATAAAGACGGACTACCCATAAAGAAATAAACACCAGATCTCCTCCAAGAGAGTGGGTTCTAGAAGACAAGGGAGTGAGGCCTTCAAAGGTTTGGTGGAAAATATTTTGAACATTACATTCTATATCCAGTGAAACAATTTTTAAAAAAATATTAGGACTAACAAATGAATTTTTCAGGCGACTAAGAACTAAAATTCTGCAACATTTTCAATGCTTCTTGGGGAAGCACTTCCAAAACAAAGAAAAAAACCAAGATGGAAGACACAGGATCCAAGAAACAGGAGCTCTACCACAAATTCTCAGTGAAGGGAAGTCCCCAGGTGACGAAGATGAGGCAGGCCTGGTACATGGAGTCTGGATTAGAGCCTGAGTCCAGGAGACTGACATAGATATCTCCAGGCAGGGAAGAGTAAGTGCAGTAAGATAACATGTAGGTCAGTGTCCAGCCAGGAAAACAAAAACTCCTCTAGATATTTCCAACAAAGGGGGTTTGTAGTCAGGAAATTGTTCTAAGAAGTATTAAAAGCAACTTATGATTTCTAGTCTGGCCCATAAGGAGCTTGGAAGTCTTAACTTCCATCTTCACAACAAGAAAAAAACTGAACAACCTGAAAAATCAACAACTCTTCTTAGACCTATGGGAGTAGTAAGGCCACCTGCAAACCACTATCCCAAATACTGGAGCATGGAAGACCGGGAGTGAAAACTTCCATGGAACCAGTACCTGACCTGAAAAATCAAAACTGTCGCTGATGAATTGCTAGAGACTCCCTGTGGACAAATTTGAGAATTAAAAACTTCAGGGCCCCCAGTCTTAGGGAGGGTCCCACACTCTTATGAGTTTTACCTCCAGGGTTCTTTATAGGTTCTCACGGTGAAGATCAGAGAAAAATCCCCTTATGCTTCCAGCAGGATAATTGGGAAAATAACCATTCTGAAATATTCCCAGAGCATTCTCTTCTTCTTAATAAGGCCTCTCCTCAAGAGAAATGATTTTGCTAGAGCCTAAACAACCGGAGTTTTACCAGAGCCTAACCAACATGGGGTGAGGGAAATACTCAATTCCCGTCCCTTCAGCCTTTCTGCTTCACCTAAGGGGGTAGAGGCACTGAGAGGTGCTCATGAAGGTCTCAGCCCAGGGGCATAAACTTACTAAAAGAAAATTGACCACAGTACTATGGGATCCTTCTTCTCCCCTACCACCACATAAGTAGGGTTCTTGGATGATAACCAAGGAATACAATAGAAAGAAGAGCACATCTCAGACTTTATTTAAGAAGTCTCTGTTTGGGGGCACCTTGGTGGCTCAGTCAGTTAAGTGTCTGACTCTTGATTTCAGCTCAGGTCACAATCCTAGGGTCATGGGATTAAGCCTCTTGCTCTTGTCAGGCTCTGTGCTGACATCATGGAGCCTGCTTGAGATTCTCACTCTCCCTCTCTCTCTGCCCCTCCCTGGCTTGCTTTCTCTCTAAAAATAAATAAATATTAAAAAAAAAAAAGAAGGGAAACCCAAAGACAACAAGGGAGACAAAAACGAGGACATCAGAAGAATTTTTAGCCTCTGACCCTTATAGCTACAACAGGCAATAAACACAACCTAACTCCAAAATCTCATAGTAAAGGCCTATTCTACCTCAGTTCCTTTTATCTGATACATCATGTCTGGCTTTCAACAAAAATTACAAGGCATACTAAAGACAAAACGTAGGATTTAAAGAGGCTGAGCAAGCATCAAAACCAGACTCAGATATGGCAGATTTTGGAATTATCAGATGAGGAATTTAAAAGAATTTAAAACCACTATGACTAATATGATAAAGGTTCTAATGGAATAGGTGGACACCATGCAAGTCCAGATTGGTAGTGAAGCAAAGTGATGGAAAGAAAGTGATTCTAAGGAAGAATCAAAAAGAAATGCTAGAAATCAAAAACACCATAAGAGAAATGAAGAATGCCTTTGATGGGCTCATTAATAGACTGAATATGGCCAAGGAAAGAATTAATGAGCTTGAAGAAATGTCAACAGAAACTTCAAAAACTAAGATGTAAAGGGAAAAGAAAATACTAAACAGTAGAGGAACAAAAGTGGGCAATTGATATTACTCAATGTATTAGTTTGCTTGGACTGCATAGAAGAAACTCCACAGACTGGGTGGCTTAACCAGTATTTTCTCAGGGTTCTGGAGGCTGGAAGTCCAAGATCAAGGTGTTGGCAGGTTTGGCCTCTGGTGAGAATCTTTTTCCTGGCTTGCAGACAGCCACTTTGTCACTGGGTCTTCACAAAGGCTTTTCTCTATGCATGTGTGCAAAGAGAGAGATCTCTGGTGTCTCTTCCTCTTCTTATAGGGACAACAGCCATATTTCATAGGGTCTCCACTCTTATGATCTCATTTAACCTTAATTACCCTTTTAAAGACTCTGCCTTAAAATACAGTCACATAGGGGGCTAGAGCTTTAACATATCAATTTTGGGGAGCCATAATTCAGTCCATAACACCCAGAGATCAGCATGTATAAGCCTGAAATAGAAATTGGGCTTATCTAGAGCTTGTGAGCACTTCTGCCACTCATCTGGAAGCCAGGAGCTAGCCCTCTGGCTGTTGCTGCTGTAGAGCATGGAAGCCCAGAGCTCTATGAATCCACAGGTTGTGGTCACATATAGTTGCTGCCACCAGAACAGAGCAGGGGAAATGCTCTCTCTCATCCAGCCTCTAGTGCCTTTCACTGGCAGAACCATCCTGGGAAATATAGCTCGCAGGCTCCCAGCCCTAGCAGTACAGATGGGAACATAGAATGACAAGTTTGGACCCATGCCCATGGGCAAATAAACAGCACAGATGGCAGGATTGAAAAGTGTGAGAATTGGGAGGTAGGTATTCTTTGTCACCAAGAAAAAAGAAAGGCAATTAGAACATTTAGGAAAAAACATAAAGTTGTCTACAAAAGGTATGGTTTAATCACACAACAAAATGTGGCAAGATGTTGAGCAAGACGAATGTGGATCAGAAAAAGAATCCATCTGACCTTGGTGCTCAAATCATTCTCCCTTTGTGGCCTGGGAAAGCCATCCGGCCTATAGAGAAGGAAGCTACTTGTCTGCTAGGAATAGCACATCCAGAGTTATAAAAATGCAAACGCCATGTACTTGTTTTGACACACAGATAACACTTAACAAAGAACGGAAAACTTAATCATGGTTGTCAAACAGATTATTCTAAATCTTTGATGTTGTAAAAGGAAGACCCAGCTGATGGAGGAAAGAAGCAAGCCGGAGAGGAGAGATTCGGAACACTCAGCACTGTCTACAGGGGATGGAAAAGCAGTATGTGTTCAACACCACATTTGTCACAGTCAGTGTCACAAATATGCAAACTGAAAGTCATGATTCGAGAGAGGTGGGGTTGAGGTAAATGAATGAAATTCTCCTTTTTTAATAGTGCAGAGTCAGAGGAGATTAAAGATGACAGGTGAAGATGTAAAGATAAAGCATATTACCAAGAGTTATGGTGGTAAATAAGTGAATCACTTCTAAGAAAAGAAAGAAGGCCAAGAACTCTAGAACTATGTCACAGACAGCTTCGGTCCGGAGTCCCCTAGAGGGGGTTGGCTGCCCCACTGCCCCTGAACAATTTTGTGCTTCCTTTTCTTTTTATCCTTTGTCATTTGTTTTCAAAGGTATTTACACAAGTTTTGTTTCCTTGAGCTGTAAGAGGTTGCTGGGGAGTTTTCCGGGCCTGTTTGTCTTACTGTAACCACCACAAGGCTGTGTGTGTCTTGACAAATTAGATGTTATTTGCTTTAGTTCTCAAATTTATACTTTTGGACAAAGGTACATTTGCCTTCTCTTTCTTGCTTGTTCAGGGCAGGAAAGTGAGCCTGGATGACAGTTTCAGATGCCCTGGGAAGAACAAGCTGGCTGTTCCTCAGACTGGTGTGCAGCTGGGTGACCCTGGGCCTTCAGAAGCAGGAGAGCTGGGGTGCTCCCAGTAGCCCATGGCAGATCTCATGGCACCAGCAGGAAGTCCCAGCCAGTCATTGCCTTGCACTCACAATCCTGGTGTCCCACAGCTATGTGACCCTGGACAAGTTTCCCTATCTTGCTAATATCTACTTCCCAGTCTGGTGGGGCTCAATGGTGTCATGCCCTGCACAGGCACCTAGTAGGCAGCAACCCCCTCACTATCCCTTGTTTAGGGGTTTCCTTAAGCCCTCAACCTCCACAAGGGCTGCCTTGTTTGTCAAGTGTCCCTGTTTTACCCTCTGCCAGGGAGCTGGCCGCTTGGCTCCTCCTTTTCGTGCCTCCAGGTCCTGCTTGCTTAGACTTGTGGGCATCTGCTTTGTCCTCCAACATCTGAGTTCCAGCCCATCCTCTGGCATTCCCAGTACATTGTGTGTCCTGGCCCTTACCCTGTACACACTTTTACTCTTGGCTTTTCTTGTCTAGCTTTGAGTCCTGACCTTGCTATGACTCCAGATACTGCTTCAATCTTTTCAGCCATGTGTCCACCCATTTTTGCTTGAAAGCAGTCCATTCAGTGACCCGCTGTAGCTATGCTGTAAACAAGGGGACAGACAAGACATCTAGGATGCGACAACCTTTGTTCTTAGCAAGAACTGCTGTGTACCAGATATTGTTCTAAATATTTTGCACATGTTAACTCACTTACTCCTCACTACAACCCAATTTTATTTCCTTCCTGTAGATGGGGCTGTTGAGGCACAGGAGAGATTAAGTGACTTGCCCAAGGTCACACAGCCAGGACGGGGCAGAGAAGGGGTTTGAATTCAGGCTTGAGTCCAGGCTCTTAACTCCTACACCTTACTGCCTCTCCCTGAGGGTTTCTGGTGACATTGGCCTGGGATAAAGATGAATTCCACTGTATTGCTCTCCTACTTATTTCCTGGGATATGGAGGAGAACACAGAGAGCTCAACAGTGTCTTGCTAAGGCTTAGATATTAAATATTATTGTCTGCATTAGTTTCTCTCTCTCTTTTGTTAATGTTTATTTATTCTTGAGAGACAGAAAATGAGTGGGGGAGGGGCAGAGAGAGAGAGAGAGAGAGAGAGAGAGAGAGAGAGAGAGAGGGAGACAGAGATGCAGAATAGGCTCCAGGCTCAGAGCTGTCCGCACAGAGCCTGATGTGGGGCTTGAGCTCATGAACTGCAAGATTGTGACCTGAGCCAAAGTCAGACACTCAACTGACTGAGCCCCCCAGGAGCCCCCATCTGTGTTTCTGAGAGCTGCTGTAACAGAGTATCACAACCTGGGGGGCTTAAGACAGAAATTTGTTATCTGATACTCCTGGAGGCTAGAAGTCCAAAATCAAGGTGTCTGCAGGGCCATGTTCCCTCGGAAGATGCTGGGGAGAATCCCTCCTTCCTTATTCCAGCTTCCGTTGGCTCCAGCTTCCCTACCTCCACTGTCTCCTGGCCTTCCCTGAGTGTGCCTGTCTTCTCCTCTTCTTACAAGGACACCAGTCATGTTGGAAAACTGCCTCCTTCTTTCCCCAATTCAGTATGCCCTTATCTTGATCACGTCTCCAAAGATCTTATTTCCAAATAAGGTTATGTTCACAGGCACTAGAGGTTAGCACTTCAACATATCTTTTTTGGGAACACAACTCAACCCATAGTATGATGATCTTTGTATTGGGTTTTCTTCATGTGTTATAGAGAAATAGTATAATTTACTTATTGACATGAAGCAGTGCCACCTCTGACACATGAGCTATGTTCCTAGTTTTATTCACAACCTTGTCATTTTTGGAACAAGCTAACACAGTCCCACGGGGGCATCTCATCTGGGCAGAGGGCACACAGATTATGGAGCCAAGAGTCTCACGACTGGGAAGGATTTACTGGTTCTGCTGTCCAGCTGCACCATTGGAACAAAGAAGAGGTCAAGATCTCAGGTGACCTGTTCAAGGATGCACAGCAGTCCTGGACATTAGGTTCCTGTGTTCTTCACTGAGTGGGCCACAGTGGCTCCTGGAGGCACTGAGGCAGTGCACAGAGACTCTCAGATGTGCCAACAGAGCCTAATCATGTCCCTTGCACCCCCAAAGATCTGCAGAGAATGGCTCTGACAGCGGTCAGATCCTCCTTTTAGGTCAAGTGACCGTGTTTGACCAATAAGAAATAGGGGGACATTTGCTTTTTCTTCCCTGATAAAAGCTGAGGAGAATTCAATGATATGATGAATAGCACCAACAGCTGAGTGGACAGAGTAGGAGGATGGAGGAGAGGACTTCTGGGACCTTGCTGGGTACTGAACACACCTGAGAACCACCTGCCTCACGAGTTCTTGAGGTTTTGTTTTTGTTTTTTGTTTGTGAAGTAACACAATGTCTTTGTTGCCCAAACTAGTGTTAATTGTGGATCCTCTGATAGCTGAAGTCCCAGGTAGGTCCGGGAGCTTCACCTTGACCAGACCTCTTCCTTGAACACTGCAGTTCAGCTAGCCTCGTGGTCACTCAGGCTTTCTGGTCCCTGCTTAGGCCATTGTTCTGCAGGTCAACCCAGCTGGCTATCAAGCTTGCTCCCAGTTCAGGAAAGATGGGAGGTGCTTTATGAATTCATTCATTCATTCATTCATTCATGTACTGCTTCACTCAAGAAACATATGTTGAAGAACACGTGAAGAAGCCCTTGCTGTGGGCTTTGTGCCTGCCCATTACACACACCCCACCCTGCACTGGGGTTGCCCATTGTCTTCCCAATTTGGTTCTGAGCTTCTGGAGGACAGGACTGCAGCTTGCCCCGGAAGTTGTTCATGGTCTGAGGTCAGCAGGGCAATGGGCCATAGTCAGAGCTCACAGGGGTGGTGATGGTGGCGTCCAAGAAAGACATTCACAATTGCTGTCCAGTTGTTTAATAAGCCAGGTGGCCAGTGGCAGATGGAGACATGAAACTCTGAGGCTGCCACCTCTACCTGGAGTCCCCTCAGCCTGACAGGCACATCTGGCCAAGACCTATTTTCCCTCAGGGACTTGTGCTGCCTCTCCCACACGTCTTCATGTGGGCAGTGTTTCCCCATCGTCTCTCACTCCTCTCCGTCTCTCACCACAAAGCCTTCACCTATCCTGGGGGAATGCTGAGAGAGGTCACTGGGGACATCACTGCTAGACATGTGTGGGCTTTGTGTCCTCAATTCCAATACATACGCATAAAGTTGCACTTAATTTACTTAATCTAATTTCCGGAACTCCAATTTCCTGTCCAGGAATATATGCTTAGAGAGTGGTCATCCCTGGAGCCGGGGCAGGTGGTGACTCTAAGTGGACATGAGAAGATGCTAGTCTTCTTAGGAGCTGCTAATATTCTGTGTCTCAGTCTGGGTGCTTATGGGGTTGGATTCAGTGTGTGAACATTCATCAGACTGTGTGCGTATGATGTGTACACTTTTCTGGATATATGTAACATATCAATAAAAAGTGTTTTGTTTTGGGTTTAAATAAAGAGAACAGCCAGGTTTGCATTTCACTTAGGTGAACAATGAGAGCACAAATGAGGGATATTTTTAAGGTCCTGTGTCCTGGGTGCTTATGTTTCTGCCTGGGCTGGGTTCCTGGCGTGGTGGCTAGAGGGAACCAGTGAGGATCCAGATGTCTTTGGCATTGTCCTTGCCTTTCTTCCTGGTGCTGCCTTCAGAGACTGTCGCTGGATCTGCATTCTGCCTGTTTACTGCCCTGGAATTTCCGTTTTGATGACTTTGTGGGGTGGTTGCTGCAGGGCCCGGGGCTGCTGGGCGTGGGTTTCATCAAGCACAGTAATGTTAATATCCATCCACAGCTCTGCAACATTTATATGAAGAGAATTAAAACTAAAGTAACTGCCATGATAAACGTCCATACCCTTGGCTCCTACCAGACCTTCTGGTAGAACTGGAGCCTGGATCAGTTCCAAAAAGGATAAACTTAATATTAATGATAATAATACTTTGCACTTGGTCTAGTAAAAATATTTTGAATACAGCGGAGGCAAGGATATGAATGTTTGCTTGGCGCTATTTATCAGGAAGTGCTTCTGCTTGTTTATTATGTTAGGGCTTTGTATACAGAAACTATTTTTCCTCCCTCAACACCATGGTCCATATTTCTTGCTGCTTGCTACATCCAAAGTTTAACAGGAAGTTGCTGTTCATATTTAAATGGTATGTTTTTGAAACGTATCTGTAAATAGCTGAAGACAGAGCAGCTGAAGGTGTGGAGTTGTTTAATATTCTCCCTGACAGATATTTTTGCACTTGAAATTATATCTCAGTAGCTGTGAAACAGGAAATTTAAAAGCACAAAGTTCAGGAGATTGTGACATTTTAATGCGTATCCATCTTTAAAGCTGTGGAGGTTCAGAGATACTCAGAAAATAAAGATCTTCTTTTATTTGGAGGGTGGTCTGAGGAATGACTCTTACTTAGATCCAAACATATTATATGAGAGCGGGTGGTAACCTGGGAGAAGCAAAGCCAGTATCTATATTCTCTCCTAGTTGATGGGCAGAGGAGGAGAAGACTTTTTATATTCAGCCTGGTAGCTATTTTTTCTCCAGTAATTATTAAGAGTTTTCTTGCAGATCTTTTATTTCCTCTGGGAGCCACCCCCTGTGGTGTAATACCTCACCTGTGGGGACTCTGGCATCAGTGCGACCACAGCACTGGGATGATGGCTGGAGCTGCATACACCTCAGCAAAAGGCCCCTTAGATAGACATTGAAGCACCCCACCTCCAGCACAGGGCCTCGGATAATGTATTATTGTGGGATGGAGTCACCCAAGGACCAATTTACTCAGGCTCCAGTTCAGTTTGATTCCAAGATGCAGCTTCGGTTTTCTTATGGGGTCTACACTGCAATAATTCAGTATTCTTTGAACCTTGAGAGTTACATATCTTGTTACAGCAAGTCTGTCTTTGGATCCACCCCAGATGACTATGCCTCCCCCGCCCCCAATAAGTCGGTAGACATAAAGTCTGTGCATCACAGGCACACTGCACTGGTTGGCTCAAGAGCTTGGAAGGTTCAATGACTCCAACTTAGACATTGTCCTGAGATAAGGAAAAAGCAATTATGTGTTTATTCTGTGGAAGCTTAAGGGCTCATAAAAGTAGGAGAAAACAGACTTCTGATTAAGATGGTGGATTTTACACATGAATTTTTCTTTTTTCTTCCAAATCCCAATAAAGAGGTCCAAAATTAAATAGTCTCCCAAAACAGGAAGGGGGGTTGAAGAAGGGGTAATAGGTAAACAAGATATTAAAATGGATACAGGGCATAGATAACCAATGGGGCAGAGCCAAGCATGGATGCTCAGAGAACATGGTGGTGGGCTCACAGAGTGACCAACGCTCCCAGCAGAACAGGAAGAGGCTGTGGGATCACAGCTGAAAAGTGGAAAAAAAAAAAAAAGAAATCAAACAGAAGGTTTAATTAAAGGTATGTTAACAAAACAGTTGTGTCAGTCAGTCCCTTCCCCAAACCCTTCCCCACTCCACAGGTAGAGACTGACAATCAGATTTTTATCTCTTAGGCAAATTGACAAACTGACAAAGCAGTAGGCTCTTCCTAAAGACATTTGACCAAGGAGATCCAAGGTGCTTAGTGTAGGTATTTGTGCCCTCCTATTCAAATATCCAGAGATGGTGCCAAGTGGTACCAAAATGCTATTTGTGAACCCTAAAACAATGTCTACATATGCACAGGTCTATCCCTACACATGTTGCCTCAATTCAAGCCTATCATTAACTCAAGGGTAAGGACTACTGAAGAAACACAACATGCCAGCTACTGTAAATATGGCCCTTCATCTTAAAATATCAACAGAAGACCAAGGACAATGAGACCCATGAGAAAGGTGGCCATCTGAAAGAAAAAGATCAAGAATATTGAACAGAAATAGCTAATCCCATAGAAAAAGAGAGATAACCCAGGAAACAAAGAGAACTTGACAAATCTAGTTAGTATCCTCAGAGAAATTTGAGGGTGATTTTGCATCCACAAAATCAGAAGCTCGGAGACAGCTGAATGAGTAGTAACTGTTAACAGACCCAAGAAAGGTGAAGCCTACATTAATCTCTAGGAAAATCCAGAAACTGAAGAGGACTCAGGATTTGTAAGCATCAGCTAACTCTCAATGAACGGACTGAGAGATACTCAAATGAGGAAGATTGACTGAAAATCTATGTAATACGTAGGGAGACTTCCCAGGATCCCCTCCCTCATCCTGTGCATTCAAGTCACCATCACCCTCTCTTCCCAGCAGATCAGCGCTTTCTTCTCTGAGAAGCTGAACCATGGAGACTGTAGACTTGGGAATATCAGGCACCAAGAAGCTAGGGTACCAAAACTAAAATGAGGAGGTTTGGACAGAGTCTACATAGTGAAGGCTGAGATCTCTCAGTTTCCGTACTTCCCAGTACTCCAGAAACATTGACAACCAAGATGATACAACAAATACAGGAGAACGGAGACGTTTCCACAACTTTGGGGACTCTGTGCAGAAAAAAGACAAGATCTCCAGATATTAGTAGTTGGGCTTCCTCTATAAAGTAGCTCAACCAGGTCACCCATTTTGAATCCCAGTATTTGACAAGCTCTGTCAATCATGCTTAGAACCTCCTTCAAATGTGCAAAATATTATTGTAAGCAAGCAAGGATCACTCAACATGTGAGGAAAAGCTGTAACAGGAAAGAAGACAAGCAGAAGTAGAAAGAAAAAGGAAACCCAGAAGAGAAACAATGCAATGAGCAGAGAAAGCTTAAAAATAATAATTGAAATCTCAAAAAGAAATTAATCCATCAAATAAGAATACCACATGTCTGTTTTAGTTGATGATAATGTAACAGGAATGCAATTTGTCCGCTCTCTTAAAACAACTAAAAATCTGAAAAAATAGATGAAATGGACCTTCATACATTAGATATTAGGCAACATTGGTGGTGATCACTGAGAGAGGGGAAACAAAAGAAGTGAGTCCTAAGGTTGGCCCCAGAGTACTGCCTGAAAAGAGTTTCCAGGTCTCAGCACAAGGAAGAGGAACCTAGGTTGGGCCTATGGCCTAACTGAGTTGACAAGACAGAGCTAGAAGCCTTGCAAGGTCAAAGTAGCTAGAGCTCACTGGGAAAATACTGAAGAAGAGAGAGCTGCAGGAGATAGAGAGGTCTGGAGATCTTCAAAGACTCCCAGGAGTCTTCAGCTGAGCACTGATAAGTCTTATGCATATGAAGTAACATGAGGCTAGGGAAGGACTACTGCAAAAGAGCAGAGAGGATGACTCTGAAACTTACTCAGAGCTAGAAACAGTTCATATTGCCACAAGCCAGAGTAGAAAACCTTATGATTCATAGGGGATTAGGTAGAGTATTCAAAAGGGTATTGCTTTAGTAGGGGGCAAAGGTTGCTCTGGTGCAGCCTAGCAAGGTTTAAAGCAAACCTCAAAAATATAAAAATGTTTCCAAGTAACTTAAGTGCATCTAAGAATAAAGTTTAAGAAGATTAATACAAATAGGGGCGCCTGGGTGGCTAAGTCAATTAAACATCCAACTTTGGCTCAGGTCATGATCTCTCTGTCTGTGGGTTCAAGCCCTGCATCAGTCTCTGGTTGACAGCTCAGAGCCCAGACCTGCTTTAGATTCTGTGTCTTCCTCACTCTCTGACCCTCCCCTACTCTTTCTCTATCTCTCCTTCTATCTCTCAAAAATAAATATTATAAATAAATAAATAAATATATAAATAAAAAGAATATTAATATGAATAGAAAAACATCCATTACACAATAAGGTAAAATTTACAATGTCTGGAATCATCTAAAAATTTACCAAACATATTAGAAAATATAGCCCTTAATGAAAAGAAAAATCAGTATAAAGAAACCCAGAAATGACTATATGACAGAGATAGACAATAGTTATTATAGCCATATTCCATATGTTCAAGGAGGTAGAAGAAAGATGTAATCTGCTAAGTAGAGATATCAGAGACAGAGAAGAAAACCAGTCAAAATTCAAAAGATGAAAAATGCAGTATATTAGACACTGAAAAAGAAGAGGAGTGTCTTGGTGACTCAGCAGGTTGAATGTTCCACTTCAGCTCAGGTCATGATGTCACGGCTCATGAGTTTGAGCCTTACATCGGGTTTGCTGCTCCCAGTGCAGAACCTGCTTCAGATCCTCTGTTATCCTCTCTCTCTGTCTCTCCCCTACTCATGCTCTTTCTCTCTCAAAAATAAAAAAATAAAAGGAAATTTTAAAAAAGAAAAGAAAAAGAGTTTGAGAGCATACAAAAAAGATTATCCAAGTAAAATCTAGAGGAAAAAAATAGATAGAAAACCAAAACAAAACAAAAAACCCTGAATATAGCATCAGTGAACTCCAGGACAACTTGAGCCTATGATATACATAATTCAAATGTGACAAGGAAATGATAGCAGGGTGGAGTGGGGTAAGAGACAGAAAAAGTATTTGAAGAAATAATGACCCTAATTTCTTCAAATTTGATGAAAATTATAAATCCACAGATTGAAGAAGTCAGTAAATCCCAAGAAATGTGAAAACTACACAAAGGCACATCATAATCAAAATGCTTAAAATCAGAGATAAAGAGAAAAATCTTAAGAGCATCCAGAAAAAAATACATTGCATTTAGATGCAAGTATTAGCAACTTCTTGTTGGAAACAGAGCAAGCGAGAAGACAGTGAAATAACCTATTTAAGTACTGAAAGAAAAAAAAATTGTCCAAATAGAATTCTATCCATAGTGAAAATATACTACAAAGACAAAAGCAAAATGAGGACTTTTTGGACATGATAAAGCAGAAAGAATTTATCAACAACAGACACACTCTAAGAATCATAAGAGAAGTCATGGATATAGAAAGAGAATGATCCTAGATTCTGGGTCCTGAATGATCCCAAATCTGCACAAAGGAATAAAAAGCACCATAATGATATATATGTGAATAAATATAAGACATATTCTTGTTTTAAAAGTATTCCTTAATTTTTAAATATGAAAATCATAATCATAGGGAGTAAAATTTATAACATCTGTAAAATGTAGGAACAACAGCACAAAGTTCAGGAAAGAGAGAATGGTATTATACTCTTATAAAGTTCTTACACTATACATAAATGGTATAATATGTCTTTAAGTTAAACTGTGGTAAGTTAAAGATGTATACTATAAATCCTTAAGCAAGCACTAAAATAAGAAAACTAAAAGTCGTAGCTAATAAGCTAACAAAGGAGATAAATTAAATAATAAAAATACTCAATCCAAAAGGCAAAAGAAGAAAAAAGGAACAGAGGAAAGATGGAATAAATAGAAGACAAATATCAAGTGATATATTGAAATCCAAACATACCAATATTCACACTTAATGTAAATGGTATAAACAACCCAATCAAAAGGCAGAGACAGTCAAAATGGATGAAAAAAATCAAGATTCAACTATATGCTTCCTATAAGAAACACATTACACTACTGATATAAGCAAGTTAAATATAAAAGTTAAAAGAAGGCATAAAAGATGAAAAAAACAGACCTAAAAATACATTATTCTCATGCCAGTACAAAGAAATCAAGAGTAGCTATCAGATAAATTTCAGAGCACAGAATATTATCAGAGATAAAGAGGGTAATTTCATAAAAATAAAGGAGGTAATTTACCAAGAACATACAAAACAAACATAAACATCAATGCACGTCATAACAGAGCTTCAAAATACATAAAGCAAAAGGGAATATAAATATAAGGAGATATGGCCAAATCCAAATTATAATTTGAGATTTCAGCATCTTACTCTCAATAATTTGAAGAACAAGTAGATGGAAAATTAGTAAAGATATAGAAGACATGCACAAGACATTCAACTAATATTACCTAATTGATATTTATAGAAGATTCCACCTAACAAAAGAATACATATTATTTTGTAGTGAAAAATTTTGCTAATATAGGCTACATCATTGTTAAGAAAAAAAAAATCTCTAGATTTAAGTCAAAGTATGTTCTCTGACCACAATGGAATTAAATGAAAAGTTAGTAATGTGAAGATAGCTGGAACATCCCCCAAATATTTAGAAAATAAATACTGCATTTAAAAATAACCCATGATGAGACACCTGGGTGGCTCAGTCAGTTGAGCATTCGGCTTCAGCTCAGGTCATTATCTCATGGTTCATGGGTTCCTGCCCTGCATCAGGCTCTATGCTGACAGCTAGCTCAGAGCCTGGAGATAGTATTCAGATTCTGTGTCTCCCTCTCTCTCTGACCCTCCCTTGCTCATGCTGTCTCTCTGTCTCTCTCTCAAAAATAAATAAAAACATTAAAAAAATAAAATTAAAATAACCCGTGGCTCAAAAAAGAAATCCAAAGAGAACTGAACCAAAATGAATGCAACCCATCAAAATCTGTGAGATGCAGTGAAAGCAGTATGCAGAGAGAAATTTGTAGTACCAAATACTCATATTTAAAAAAAAGATAAGTCTTAGGACACCTGGGTGGCTCAGTCAATTAAGCGTCTGACTGTTGATTTTGGCTCAGGTCATGAACTGACAGTTTGTGGGTTCAAGCTTTGTATCAGGCTCTGTGCTGATAGTGCAGAGCCTGCTTGGGACTCTGGCTCCCTCTCTCTGCCCCTCTTCTGCTTAAAATAAATAAATAAACATCAAAAAAAAAAAAAGGAAAAGTCTTGAGTAAATTACTTCAGTTTATATCATAAGAAATAAGAGAAAGAAGAAAATGTTAAACTCAAAGCAGAAGCAACAAAACAATAAGGTAGGACTTTAATGAAATGAGATACAGAATAGAAAAAAAAAACAATAAAAGCAAAAGTTTGTTTTTTGATACAGTCAGTGAACCTGATAAGCTTCTTGCTAGGAGTATCAGGGAAAAAAAAGAAATAAGATACAAATTGCCAATATCAGGAATGGGAGAGGGGACATCACTACAGGTTTTATAAATATTAAAAGAAAATTAGAAAATGCTATCAACAACTATGTGAGCCAATTCAAAAATTTAAATAAAAAGAGATAAATTATTTGAAAGACATGTTATCAAAACTCTCTCAAAGAGGATTAGATAGCTATAACAAGGAATAAAATTCTGATAAGAGCTGCAATGTGGATAAATCTTGAAATTCTTATGCTAAGTGAATTAACCAAATACAAAATGACAAATATTGTATAACTCCACTAGTATGAGGTGCCTAGTTTAGGCAAATTCATACGGAGAAACAAAGATTACCAGGGACTGACAAGAGGCAGGAGAAAGGAGATTTACTGTTTAATAGATGCAGAGTTTCTAGTTGGAATGATAAAAATGATAGATGCATAGATAGACATAAATTGTAACGATGGTTAGAGAACATTGTGAATATGCTTAATGCCATTTAACTATATACTTAAATGTTTAAAATGGTAAATTGTATGTTATGATACTTTATCATAATAAAAAATTTTGAAAAGAAATAATCCAAATCTGAAATAGATCATATGAATCATATATACATAATCTGAATATAAATAGATCTATTAAAGAAATTTAATTTGTAAGTAAAAACCTTCCCAAAAAGGCCCAGATGACTTACTGGTATAGTATACCATACATTTAAGGAAGAAATAATACTAACTCTACACAAACTCTTCTGGAAAATTGAAGAAGAGGAAATATTCTCCAAATCTTTCTATGAGACCAGCATCACCTTGATACTAAAACCAAAGATGTTGCAAGAATATAAATCTACAGACAACTACCCTTTATGAAAATCAATGCAAAAATACTTAACAAAATTTAGCAAAATGAATCTAACAAAAAATTAAAATAATGCATCATTGCCAAATAGGGATAATACCTGGAATACAACGTTTAACATTTGAAAATCAGTGAGTATAATTTGTCATATTAGCAAACTAACAAAGAGAAATCACATGACCATCTCAACTGATGCAAAAAAAAAAAGTATTAAACAAAATTAACAGTCATTCCTGATAAAAACTCTCAACAAACTAGAAAGAAAAGAGAATTTCCTCAATCTCATAAAGGGCATCTATGAAAAATCTATAGCTAAGATCAAACTTAACAGTGAAAGCTGAATACTTAAAACGTGGCATCCAAATTTAAGGCATTGACAACATCAAAAGCTGGCAAGGATGTGAGGCAATAAGAACTCTTATTCATTCCTGGTGGAAAAGCAAAATGGTACAGCCACTTTGGAAAACAGTTTGGCAGTTTCTTAAAAAACTAAATATACACTTACCATACAATCTAGCAATTACACTCCTTGGTATTTATTTACCAAAATGAGTTGAAAAATTATGTCCACACAAAACTTGCACATGGATCTATAACGGCTTTATTTGTCATTCAAATACCTACTTCAGTAGGTGAGTGGATAAATAAACTATGGTATATTCAGACAATGATATATTATTAAACACTAAAAGATATGAGCTATCCACACTGCTAGGGATTTACCCAAGGGATACAGAAGTGCTGATGCATAGCAGCACTTGTACCCCAATGTTCATAACAGCAATGTCAACAATAGCCAAAACATGGAAAGAGCCTAAATGTCCATCAACTGATGAGTGGATCAAGAAGATGTGGTTTATATATACAATGGAGTATTACATGGCAATGAGAAAGAATGAAATCTGGCCATTTGTAGGAAAGTGGATGGACCTCGAGGGTGTCATGCTAAGCGAAATAAGTCAGGCAGAGAAAGACAGATACCATGTGTTTGCACTCATAGGTCTAACAGGAGAACAAGAGAAACCTAATGGAGGACCAGGGGGAGGGGAAGAGGGAAAGAGAGTTGGGGAGAGAGAGGAACGCAAAACTTGAGAGACTATTGAATACTGAAAACGAACTGAGGGCTGAAGGGGGGGGGGGGGAGGAGGTGGAGGTGATGGAGGAGGGCACTTGTGGGGAAGAGCACTGGGTGTTGTATGGAAACTAATTTGACAATAAACTCTTAAAAAAAAAAAAGATATGAGCTATCCAGCCATAAACAGACACAGACAAACTTAAATGCATTATTACTAAATGAAAAGAAGCCAATCTTAAGAGGATATTTACCATATGATTCCAACTATATGACATTCTGGAAAAGACAAAACAATGGAACAGTAAAAAGGCAGTAACAAAGGTGCCACTCTTGTGCAGGATGTGTGGACAAGGCTGTGGATGTGTGGGTACAGGAGGTATAGGTGAACTATGTACTTTTTACTCATATTTACTGTGGACCTAACACTGCCCTGAAAACTAAAGTCTTTAAAAAAAAAAAAAAAGGAAAACAGGCACAGTGTTATATTTCAGCATGTTGTGTTTTGTTAGAAGACTTCACCTCACTCTCACAGTTTCTTTTATTATTATTACTTTGTGCTTCTAATAAAATAATCTTTTAAATTAAAAGAAATTGAATGGGGGCGCCTGGGTGCCCAGTTGGTTAGATGTCTGACTTCCACTCAGGTCATGATCCCACAGTTTGTGGGTTCAAGCCCTGCATCGGGCTCTGTGCTGACAGCTCAGAGCCTGGAGCCTGCTTAGGATTCTGTGTCTCCTTCTTTCTCTCTGCCTCTCCCCCACTCACACTCTTTGTCTCTCTCTTTCAAAAATAAATAAACATTAAAAAAAAACCTGAATTCTTTCCTTCTAAGGCTAGGAACAATTCAGGGTCTCCGCTTTTACTACTTCAGCTCAACCTTGTCCTAGAAGTTTTAGCCCATTTAATAAGGCAAGAAAAAGATAAAAGGCATCCAGATTTGCGGGGGGCTATTGTCTTTTACAGACATGATCATCTATGTAGAAAATCTTCACGAGTCTATAAAAAGAAACCTACTAGAGTTAAGGAAGTAATCATACAAAATTGTAGGATGTAAGATCAACATGCAAAAAAATTAAATATGGGTGTGCCAGGGTAGCTGACATGGTTAAGTGCTTGACTCTTGGTTTTGGTTCAGGTCACGATCTCATGGTTTGTGAGACTGAGCCCTGTGTCAGGCTCTGTAGATAGCATGAGGGCTTCTTGGGATTCTCTCTCTCTCTCTCTCTCTCTTTCTCTGCCTCTCATCTGCTCATGTATGTGCACACATGCGCACGTGCTCTCTCTCAGTAAATAAACATTAAAAAATTAAATGTTTCCATATACTAATGATGAATAATTAGAAATTGAAATTCCAAAAACAATACCATTTACAATAGCATCGAGGATATAAACTATTTAGGAATAAGTTTGAGAAAAGCTGGGAAAGATCTTTACACTGAAGACAAGAAAATGATGCTGAGAGAAATTAAGGAAGATCGAAGCAAATGGAGAGATATGTCTTATCGGTGGATCAGAAGAGTCAATATTATTAAGATGAAAATCTCTCCAAATTGATATCTAGGTCTAACACAACCACAATAAAAGATCCCAAAAGATTGTTTTGTAGGTGTTGATGAGCTATTTCTAAAATGTATATAGAAATGCAGAGGACCCAGAATAGCCAAAACAACTTTGAAGAGAAGAACAAAGGGCTTTCACTATCTGATTTTAAGACTCAGGATATAGCTACAATGATCAAGCAGTGTGGTGTTGGTGTAAAGACAGACAAGCAGATCAATGAAAGAGAGTACAGAGTCCATACATAGACTGAGACGTAAATGGGCAACTGATTTTTTAAAAGGATGCCAAGACAATTCAAGTGAAAAGGATATCTTTTCAACAAGTGGCACTGGAACAATTTAAATACACAAATGCAAAACAAAACAAAACAAAACAAAAAAAACCCTTGATTAGTGGTTCACATTGGATTCTAGACCTAAATTGAAAACCTAAAACTACAAAGCTAGATGAAGAAAACAGGAGAAAATTTTTGTGAGCTTGAGTCAGGTAAAGATCTCTCAGATAAGGCATCAAAAGCAAGATCCATGTAACAAAAAACTGATCAGTTTAATTGCATTCAAGTTAAAAGTGTCTTTTCTTTGAAAGGTGCTGTGAAGAGAATAAATTAGACAAGGCACAGACTTAGGGAAAATATTGGAAGTCTGCATCTGATAAAGACTTGTATCCAGAATCTATAAAGCAGTCTCAAAATGTGATAATAATGAAACAAACAATCCATACTTTTTAAATGGGCAAAATTTTAAGAAAACATTTCACACACACACACACACACACACACACACACACATGAGAAATACACACACAGAGAGATAGGAAATAAGCACATAAAAAGATGTTCAGTAGGGAAATGGATGTTAAAATCTTTATTAGATACCACTACACATGTTTTAGAATGGTTAAAATTACAAAGTCTGATGACTCAAAATGTTGGTGAGGACGGGAGCAACTAGAATTCTCAGAAGCTTCTTTTGGGAATGTAAAATGATACAACCACTTTGGAACATTGTTTGGCATTATTTTGACAGGGCTCCAAATGATCCCCACCTCCTAGCAGTCTGGCTTTGTGTAATTCCCTCTCTTAAACAATATAACGTAACAGCATTGAAGGGATGACATTTCCATGACTAGGTTACAAAAGATTGTGGTTTCCATCTGGTTAAAAGACCCTCTCCTTTGCTGGCTTTGATAAAGCTAGTCACTGTATCCAAGAGGCCATGTGGGAAGGAACTGGGGAAGGTCTTCAGCCAACAAAGAACTGAGGCCCTCAGTACAACAGTCCTCAAGAAACTGAATCCTTCCAACAACCATATGAGTGCATTTAAAAGCTGATCCTTTCTCAATGACTCTTCAGATGAAACGTCAGGGCTGGCCAGCACCTTGATTGCACTCAGCTAAACTACACATGGATTCCTGAACCACAAACATTCTGAGATAATAAATTATGTTGTTTTATGCCAGAAAGATTTGGGGTAATTGGTTACACAGCAATAGATTATGAATACTGGCAGTTTCTGAAAAAGTTAAACACACACTTACCATATGGTATAGCCATTCTCCTCTTAAGTATTTACCTAAGAGAAATGAAAGCATATGTCCACATAAAGTCTAGTACACAGATATTCATAGCAGCTTTACTTGTAATAATAGCCTCAAACTGGAAACAACCCAAATGTCTATGTACAGGTGAATGGATGAACAAGTTGTGGTATAAGCAATATACAATGGAGTACATACAGCAATTAAAAAGAATGAACTATTGATATAGGATGTGAGTGAATCTCGATTTTTCTCTTCTATTGAAGAGTTTGAGGGTGATTTGTGACAGGCACATTAAAAAACTAAACAAGGGCAGCCACTCTGGAAAACAGCATGGAGGCTCCTCAAAAAGTTAAAAATAGAACTACCGTAGGACCCAGCAATTGCGCTACTAGGGTCATGGGTGTGTTGTTTCAAAGGGGCACATGCACCCTAATGTTTATAGCAGTGCTATTGACCATAGCCAAATTATGGAAAGAGCCCAAATGTCCATCAACAGATGAATAGATAAAGGAGATGTGGCGTGTGTGTGTATATATGTATATATATGTATGTATGTATATATATATTATATATATATATAATGGAACACCACTCAGCAATCAAAAAGAATGAAATTTTGCCATTTGCAACAACATGGACAGACTAGAGGGTATTATGCTAAGCGAAATTAGTCAGTCAGAGAAAGACAAATACCACATGATTTCATTCACATGTGGAATTTAAGATACAAAACAGATAAACGTAAAGGAAGGGAAGCAAAAATAATATAAAAACAGGGAGGTGGACAAAACATAAGAGACTCTTAAATACAGAGAACAAACTGTGGGCTGCTGGAGGGGTGGGGGTGGGGTGATGACTTAGAGGGATGAGCAGTGGGTGTTACACTTGGGGGTGAATCACAGGAATCTACTCCTGAAACCATTACTGCACTATATGCTAACTAACTTGGACATAAATTAAAACATAAACAAATAGGAGTGCCCGGGTGGCTCAGTCAGTTAAGCATCTGACATCAGCCCAGGTCATGATCTCATGGGTCATGAGTTCGAGCCTTGCATCAGGCTCTGTGCTGAAAGCTCAGAGCCTGGAGCCTGCTTCAGGTTCTGTGTCTCCCTCTCTCTCTGCCCCTCCTCCACTCATGTTCTGTCTCTCTCTCCTGTCTCTCTCTCTCTCAAAAATAAATTTTAAAAGGACATAAATAAATCTTAAAAATAAATAAACAAAAAACTGCAGTGCCACAGGGCATCAGCCTCAAATAATATTTATGTAGTCAAAACAGTATAAATTCTAAATATTTTAATTTGTCTAAAAATTATAATATCATTCTATTAGAAGAATAGGAAGGAAAAATATACTTAAGAGTATGGAAGTGGGCAAAGAGAGCTAGCCTTTATTGTCCCTTGTCTGAAGTAAATATGCTATATTTAAAACAAACAATGAATAAAATGGCAATTTAAGTAAGCTATTTAGAAATATGGATGCAAATACCAAAAACTAAAAGCATTGAAAATAGTGGTTTCTAGGGAGGAGGAAAGAAACTGCTAGCTTCATTGTAAGACTTGTAGAATTATTTAAATTTTTTAATCATGGAAATGTACAGCTTTTATTAAAATTGAAAGAAAAAAGACATGCTAGAAGAAAGTTTCCCAGAACTTAAGAAAGGTAGTTATTTCCAGACGAAAAGACCCTCCAGGTTCCAAGTAGATGAAGAATAAATGAGCCATGCCTTGCTTCAGACTCAAGATACTTCAGAACATCAAACATAAAGAGAAATTCCTAAAGCTTCCAAAGGGGAAAAAAAAAAGTCACCCTCAAAAGAGTAAAAATAATACTGGTCTCTGATATCTTACCCAGAACTGTGGGTAGTAGAATAAAAAATTCTGGGAACTAGAATTACAAATCCAATATTCTATACCCAGAATATTGTTATGCATGTGAGCAACATAGAGTTTTCATTTATAAGTACTTAGAAAATTTGTGTTCAAAGCACCCTTTCTATTTCAGGATATAGTCCAGCAGAAGTCTTCAAGAAAGTATGATTAAGAGGTTTACAAATCCTGAAGATTGAGTAAAGGCATATTTTGTTTCTTAACAAACAAAAAGTGAGGCAAATAAAAATCCACCCCCGCAAAATAAAAAGTTATGTCAGAAACTCATGTCTGTCTAAATATGAAGGAAACAAAAATGTGACATGATTTTAACAACTGACCCTTCATGTGACTTGTAGTGAATGACACCGGGTCCACAGAGAAGGGAATAAAATCCTGGCACACTGGTTGATTTTGAAGGAACAATATTTACAAAGTCATAATAACATAAACGGTGTTTATTGTTTTTTTTTAGAACCATCCTGTGAACAAAACATGAAAAGTTAATTATGCTCATAAAATAGTACATAAAATGATCAACTGTAGAAAAATAAAAGTTGAAATGGTATTGTTGAAAGAAATTAACAGACTGTCTGAAATAATAGAACAAGAAATGAGATTTAGGTGTGAGATTGAAACTTACAAAGGTAACCAACAGAAAAATGAAAAATAATAACTGTTAAAGTTTAGAGGATGTAGCGTAAGTCCTCATGTTTCTTGGCAAAGAGTCAGTAGCTAGCGCTTAAGTTGAATATCAAGATAGAGATATAAGTATGCCATGGAGAATTAGGATGTAACTATCAGAAAAGCCAAATGTAGAAATGGCACATCGTGGTGGCTTCTGGGACTAGGGGTGATGAAAGCGAATGGAGTGGGTGATTTTTGTTTTTCATCTGGCGTTCTCTACTACCATGCAAATTCAGCAACACATTTTAAAATGCTTTAAATTAATAAAATAAACATTGAATTATGGATACATCCACATTCTGAAAACTGGATATAAAAATGTGTTGATAGTGAGGCACAATTTCTTAGACCATTAGGACAGGAGTAGTATATTTGGTATCTGTCATCTACTTGTCAACAGGCTCCAGGATGGTGGCCTTGCTGTAGGTAGAAGAACAGTCTCTTCATCGTTAGTATTTCCTACCCCCCAAATTAAGGATAAGCTTACAGTGGGCATGAGATACTATCCTGATGTCTGGGTATGTGCACATATGTGTATGTACCCAGGGGGTTACATTAAAAGTAAAGTGTCTGAGTTGCAAATCAAAATTGCTAAGTTGTTTTCCAATATACAATGTGATTCAAAAGACCTCAAAAAAAAAAAGTCTCTGTGCAAGTGGAAGTCCATGATTATGACCTTTTGTGATACAGCCAACTGCCAGCTGGGACTCTCCACTCTGATAGATTTTTACACTGGCCTCTGGTTATAATGATAGTCCTTTGTGGGCTGGTCTTATGAGAGAATCAGGTAAGAACCCCCCATTTCGTTCAAAAGACTGGGAGACTCTTTTTACTTTCTGTTTCCATAACCATCCAATAGCCGGATTGCCTAAGAACACTGTGGGCCACCTGGGGCACCCCTGAATCTTAGTATCAGTGAATGCTCTGACTTTTCAGTCAAATGTGGTGTTTCTGGGTGATGGCAAAATCCTGAAGATCGCTTACATATTATATGTGGGAAAATTCTCACCTGGCCAAAAGTGCAGGCCATCTTCCTAACTCCTTCAGGTTATTTTTAGTGTCACTGTCTATTCTCTTAACACTTAGAATTGTACCATGATGGCATTTTTCTTAGTTTTAATGACAACTTGGTTATTCTTCCCTTTGGAGTTGTGGGTTGGACCGTTTGCCTGGCCTCTGCAGGAAAAGCCCCGAGTGAAGCATCTTCACTGGCAGGTCAATGTACCTCGCTGCATCATGTAAAAATAAGCACCAACAATGTCTGTATGTGAAGCGTACAAAACAGGTAAGAGCAGGATTGCAACCATGTGAGAGAATTACTGGGGCCAGGGTGGGCTATTAATGCTTGATCTAAAAGGTGCCCAGACATCACCTGACATGACGCATCCTAACTACTCCTCAGGTGCTAGAATAATCCACTCCGTCAGAATTTGGTCCTTGTCCCCACTGACGGTCAGCAGGGAGCCTCCCATTGCCTGATGGAGCCCAGGCAATCCACTTGGCTGGAAAGGCGTTCAAATGATAGGCTGGGAGCAAAAGTGTGTGACATCTCAATAGCTCTTTGCCTCTAAACATGCTCATTTGGGGATGGCCCTTTACCTGCTTCCTGGGCCCTGATCCATCCCTTTTCTCTGGGCAAAAGCACAAAATAATTCAGAATAGAAAGAATTCTGGGTCCAGAGATGCGGGTATAGCCAGCTCTCTGTTAACCTGACAAAATGCAGATTATACAAAACTCATGCTTAGCATATTACTGTGTACCGCAGACACGAACGACTAATTTCCAAGTAATTAGGAAACAGATCAATAAAATACTTTATCATGGATTCTACTTAACCCATGACTCAGACAGCCCTGGGACTGCTTAGACCCTTGATATCGATGGCCTAAACATTGTCATTATTCTGCAGACCCTTAAAAGGGCTGTTAATAGAGAACTACAGTTAATAGTCCACAACCCAAAATGAAAAAGAAAAATTGTTCATCACCCTGCCCTTTCCCGCTTTACCTCAACAACCTAACACTTGGAGCTAGAAGACAGTGTTGTTGACATTTTCTCCACTGGGCTGGACTCCTTGTTGCTAAGGGCAATGTGTGTCCCCATGGCCTCCCGCCTGGTGTCTGCCCGAGCGAATTGTTTCTCACATGCTCAGTGTACCTCACACTGAGGGTAGCGCATGGGTGTTGTAGGGCGGCAAACGGGCATTCTGTTCTTCCCTGTTCCATCCCAATACGGTTCACGGAAAAGTTCTGTCTTCCAGGTGAGAAAAGGCAACAGACTGGGTTATAGGTGGGTGACAAGTGTCTGGCTGAGCATCAGAAAACCATTTTGTAGGGGAGGGGAAATAGCCACCAGAAAATGGCAGAAAAAACATCATGGAAAACTTAAGGACAGGTAAGATGTTATGGGGAAGTGACAAAATAGAAGAAGGAAGAACCGTTTGGGAGGGGGGGGGGCCTCTGACGTGGACAGCTGTCCGTTTTGCTGAGGTAACTGGGGTTGACGGTGAGAGCAGGGTGAGGCGGTGAGAGCAGGGTGAGGCATGAGCATAGAAAAATGCGTTGGTGTTTGGTGCTCCTGACCTGAGCTCTCAGAGGCTCTGGAGAACCGGCCCCTCTCAACTCTGCTCTTCCCCACCATGGAGCCCCCTGAGGCCAGGATGGGAAGGCAAAGGAATTCTTCCCCAGGTCATCCAAACTCTTCCAGATACAGCTTACAAAACTTCCCTGTAGGGGGCAGGCCTGGAGGGAGCCACCACCTCTCCCATAGGTACTGCTGCCCGTGGCCCCAAGGGTTAGTAAGATGGTCTCAGAGGCCCACTTAGTCGTGATCTCCCCTCTGTCTCTTTCTTCGTTCTTATTTATTTTTGTTTTAATCTGTCTAGATGCCTAATGGGCCACATCTGAGCTCAGTGAGACACTCTTAAGGGTTTGAGTTGCCTTGATTCCCAGCCCCATTGGAAAGTGTTCTGAATTTTAAAATCAAAACCTTAGCCTGATATTTTTCTTTTAAAATGTTGGTGAGATGGGCGCCTGGGTGGTTCAGTCAGTTAAACGTCTGACTCTTGGTTTGGGCTTAGGTCATGATCTTGTAGCTTCGTGGGTTTCATCCCCATACTGGGCTCTGTGCTGGCAGCATGGAACCTGCTTGGGATTCTCTCTCTCTTCCCCCTCACTTCCCCTTCCCAGCTCACATTGTCTCTGTCTCTCTCAAAGTATTTTTTTAATGTTTTATTTATTTTTGATACAGAGAGACACAGAGCATGAGAGGGGGAGGGGCAGAGAGAGAAGGAGACACAGAACCAGAAGCAGGCTCCAGGCTCTGAGCTAGCTGTCAGCACAGAGCCTGACGTGGGGCTCGAACCCACGAACATGAGATCTGACCTGAGCTGAAGTCGGAGGCTTAACCGACTGAGCCACCCAGGGGTCCCTGTAAATAAATAAACGTTAAAAAAATTTTAAAGTAAAATGTTAGTGATACATTATGCTCCCCAATTCCAGTTGGAGTATTTGACCCCCATCCAGGATTGCCAGATTTGGCAAATAAAAGTACAGGACAGCCAGGTAAGTTCGAATTTTAAATAAATAACAAAACATTGTATTAGTATAGTATATCCCAAACAATGTGTGGGACATATACTCAATTTTTTTCATTATTTATCTGAATTCAAACTTCATTGGGCATCTAGTATCTATATGGCAACCCTGTCAACTAATCAATCCCTCAACCATTCTCTGAAAACATTTAACCCTATTCTCATAGACACTAGACCCATTTAGCCATATTCATTCCCTAGAAACTATCCATATTATTTGTTATTGGTGTGCATGGCTGTTTGTTTGGATGGATCCAAATATGTCTCAGTGTCGCTTAAAATACTGCCCTCATCGTAGGGGGTGAATGGTGCAGATTGCTTTTGGAAGGTAGTGAGTGCTGGATGGAAGGGAGGATGTGGGACACTCACCAGCTTTGTCAGACACAAGGGTGGGGTCCACGGGAGAGGGATTTGGTGCTGCTCACACAGCATTCTGGATTTGTGCAGCTGGCCCTGGGGGGCCTGGGAGGCCGCCTTCTGGGAGGGTAAAGGAAGCCCCTCCTCACTGTCTCCCACAAGTTCCCCACAGCCCTCTTTGAGCCCTGCTCAGTTAAGAGGCAAACCATGTCACAGGTGTTATGCCCGTTTCCAATACCGCCCCAAAATAAACCAGAGACTACCTGGGAGACCGAGTGACACATGCAAAGGCAAAGGGCTTTATTACGGACTAATAAACTCGGGCTCACAGACTCCACCAACCCATTGGCCATGTGGAGAGGGAGCCCCAAACCGGCGGTTTAGGGGCTTTTTTAGGAAGGGGGCGTTACAGGAAATGACGACACAGGCACAGCGATCCATTCCCTACCCCCATCAATACTGGCAGTAGTGGGAGCCAATCACAACATTTAGAGTATCGACCAATCACAGAGTGGGCCCAGGACCCTCACGTAGGGCGTGACTAAGACCCTCACATAGGGCGTGACTAAGCAATAGGTGGATTACCTTATAGCCTCCATCTGTAGGTCTGCCCCTAGAAAGGTCAAAGGTGTTAGCTGGCCTCTCCTGATTGGGTGCCACAAGAGTTGTCCCTCCCTCCCTGGGCAATGTGTGCCCTTCCATTGGCCAATGATACTGAGAAGCCGGCACCTTGGCCTTTAAGTACAGGGGAAGCCTGAATCAGACCTGCGTCCTTACACAGGCAGCATGCAGCCGAGAGTGGAAGCAGCCCTACCTGCTGGCGACGCCATCTTCCAGCCCAGGGAAGCCTCATCAGAGAGGCCAAGGGAGTTTCCCTCAGAGAGACAGGGTCTGCTGAGGACTTCCGGTCTGGAATCTTCTTCCTTTTCCACTCAACTCAGTTCTTGCTTTCTTCCTTTTCCACTCAACTCTGCTCTTGCTTTCTTGCTCTCTTCCAGCCTGCTAGGTTGACCATAATCACTTGTTCTTTTTTCATGTCAAAAAGGACATGCATCCGGAAGACATGAGTAAAGGCCGTGCCAGGGCCAGAGTAGGGGGTGAGCCCGAGAAGCAGAGAGGGGCAGCTCTCGCAGGTAATGGGCACATAATTCCTGGCTGCCCGCTCCCTGCAGCCTGACGGCCTGTCAGGGAAGAGTGCAGTGACTGACAAGAGGCTTTATTTCCGCCAGGGAGAGAATGGCTCATAATTTACAGCCCGCTGAGCCAGCTTCCACCACGTCGGCTGAGCCTTCTTTTTGTAGACAGTAATAAATTGTCTTATCACCAGTGCTGACATAACATGCTCCTTTTTAAGTGCACCATAATTTTTATTTTTAAGAGAATATTCATATTTGATGGCAGAGCTCATGGGCATCTGAATGCCGCCCTGGAGAGAAGGCTTTTTCTTTTCCTTTTCTGACTTCTTCTTCTTCTTCTTTTTTTTTTTTTTTAAAGAAGGTATAATTCAATAACCAAATGCTATTGGCAGGGATAAGCTTGACTTCTAAACAGACATTGGGGGCAGGAAGAAGTTTCTAGATCCTCAGTAGACAGAGTGATTTATCCTTCAGCAGGGAGGTATCAAAAGAATGAAAGTGAGACACTTTTAATGGTTTGAGTTGCCTTCATTCCTGGCTGCATCAGAGAGTAGTCTGAATTTTTAAATCAAAGTCTTAGTTTAGCACTTCTTTTTAAAATATTAGTGATACATTGCCTTCCTCAATTCCAACTTGAGCATTTGATCCTAAGATTTAGCAAATAAAAGAACAAAGACAGCCAGGAAAGTGTGAATTTTAGATACACAACAGATTGTTTTATCAGTATAAGTATATCCCAAGTATAGTGTGGGGTATACTCATACTTCAACAAAAAGTTTTTTATTGTTAATCTGAAATTCACATTGAACTGGGCATCTAGTAGTTACCTGGCAACCCCACCAGTGAATCCCTCAACGATTCTATGAAGACATTTAACCCCAGCCTCATAGACCATGCGTGTCCTCAGACGTGGCAGCGTCTCTGCTTCTGGAAAAGGGTGTTGGTGCATCTCTGGTCTTTCTATTCCAAAGGGCTGGTTTTGCCACCATGCAAGGGACTCACTTTCTCAAGTTCTCCCTGACAGAGAGGCCCGGAGAGTGACACAGACAGTCAAGGCAGCTCCTGAGTTGACAGTTCACCCAGGCTGTTCCCAGCTTAGGCGCCCTGGCCTCCTTCATGTGCTTAATGCCAGCGAGTTTGGGTACCCCTTCTCCCTCCTTCTGTCTCCTCTAGGGGGCAACAGTGCAGACTGTTGATCCCCAGGGAGCAGTTCTGGAGGGATTCCAAGGGCCCCAGGAGCCTAGCCTTGGGATGCGGATGCCACAGATGGTCACTGAGGATCAGTGACTCCCCCAGGTCTGCCCTCCTTCTACTGACCCACGAGTAGACCAGCTTTCCCTTCCCTCAAGGCTCCTCGTGCCTTGATCGGCGTCCAAGGATTTCCCTTGCTGTTTGGCAGGAAGAGACAGGGACCTCTGAGCTCTATTTGGCTTCCTGCCTCTGTCATTTGTCTCAGGCCTCCGCAACCACCCCCTCAACCCCTATCAGAATATTTGCTAGCTCATTTAACCTCATGGGGTGGGAGGCCTTAGGTAAGGCCCTTCTTTCCCTCTGAGTCTTGGCTTTTTTATCTGTAAAAAAAGAGAAAAGATAACCATTGCACAAGGCAGTTTTCAAACCAAATGAGACGCAGATGTACAAAAAAGCCTTACAGAGGCCCCAGTAAGTGTGAGCATGTTTCCTTTCCTCAGCCAGTCGTCTCCCCCCACTTCCTTGCCTGGTTCCCTCCTTCTTAACACGCACATATCGGGAGGGAGCTGATGCTGCCTGGGCTGTGTGCTCCTCCTAGGCCTGGGATGTGGAGCATCTTTTCTGGTAGAGATGGGAGGCTAGCCCTGTGGGGCTGGCCAGCTAACACAGATGCAAACATGGACACTTCTAGCACCATCTACATTTACCAGAAGCAACTGGTTATCACCAAACCTCTGGTCTTAAAATCACAGCTTTTCCATGACGCTAAGTGCAAGGCCCAAGTCACAGCACTTTATCTACACACTGACTCATTCTAGGTGAGCATGCATATTATGCTCATCTTATGCTCAGTTGGGAAAACTGAGGCCCAAAAAGGTTAACCAATTTGCTCAAGGTCCCACAGCTAGGAAATGGCAGAGCTGGAATGAGAACCCAGATGGTCAGTTCAAGAATCTCTGCTCTGCTGACCCTCATATTCCTGCCTGGCCAGTCCTACTCCATTCGGACCATTCCCTGTCTATTCTATGGGACAGAACCCGAGCATCACCTCCTGTCATGTGGCCTGTTGTGTGCCATGAGCCCTCCATGAGCATTGACAGGTACAGTCTGGCCATGAGTGGGAAGGTTCCCAAGGGTGAGGAATGAATTAGGTTTCCCTCTTAATGGTGGTGACCACCTGTGACCTGCTTTGGCTACCTGTTTAGGAGGAAGCATACTGCTCCATTACTGGTTTCTAATGAAAGATCAATTTTCCAGGATGGAGGGACAAAGGGCTTAGAAGGAGAAAGAAAAAGAATAAGGGACTTGGCTCCAATCCAGAGAGAAATGAGCCAAACACAAAATCAGCCGAGCCACAGAAATGTTGTTTGGTTACCAAACTTTCCACCTTCAAAACTGATTGTTTGGGATGGCAGAAACCGGTATCATTGTTGGAGCACATGCTCGTGGGAGGAACCGGAGGATGGTGGGCACCCTGAGGTGTCAGAGGGGCAGGGACTGTAAAGAAATTCCAGGTGTGGATCCTGGAAGAAACAGTGAGGGGCTTAGTGGGGCCACGGATCATGCAGCTGCCAGTGAGCTTGGGTGGAGGGAAAACACAGCGGAAAGGATCCTGGCTGCACTGGGGATTTGGGAGTGCTTAGACTATAAATAGTGAGGAGGATGTAAAAAGCCTCAAGTGGATTTTGGAAGCCCTAAATCCACCATGTAGATCCAAGCAAGATAACAGGAACCATTTAGGTTTTAGTAACGTCTAAATGTAACTTGGGCACGGTGCCCCACCGCCCCACGCTTCTGCTGTCACCACAACCCCTGCCAGCGTCTGCCAAGCCGAGGACACACGTCTCGGGAGGTTTGCTGCCAGCTTACAAGCGGCAAGGGCTGCTCTAATCCTGCATGGTTGACCTCACCCACTCTTTACAAGGAGTTATCGCTTTAAGCATCATGAACGGTGGAGGAAACTGAGGCACAGGAGCATAAGTGACCCATCCAAAGTGACACAGCCAGCAAGGGCCAGGCTGGATTCCACGCTCAGCCCAGAGCCCCCAGCCCTAACCACTGCCCCACCCTGTGCCAGAGACCGGCCTGCCGGGCAATCCTGTAGGAAGTTACATCAAAATCTGCAGAAACCAAAGCAGCATGTGCAAAGGAACATGAATGCATTTGTGTCTTGCTTCCTGGGGCCTTGTGGTCACCAGCCTTCTCTTATCTAAGTGGACCTTGTTTCACTTCATACGTTGACTTGTCATAAAGCCACTTTGCACTCCCATGGGTTCCCGCTAAGCCAGCCTGAAGCCCACCCTGGTCATAGTCCTGTGCAGCAGAAACTGAGATCCAAATCTTATTGCCCTTGGCCCTGTGTCTGTTGCGAGCTTCTGGATATCCACAATCAGGCCTTCTGTTCTTGACTCTTTCAAGAAAATCACTGCCGCCGAATTGTGAGGGAAAGATAACCTGGAAAGAGTGACATTTAGGATTATAGCTGGCTATCACATTTATAGAAAAGAATCCAGGGCTCTAATTAATTTTTTTAATAATTTAAAAAATGTTTTTAAATTTATTTTTGAGAGCAAGAGAGAGAGCACAAGCAGGGGAGGGGCAGAGAAAGAGGGAGACACAAAATCCCAAGCAGGCTCCAGGCTCTGAGCTGTCAGCAAAGAGCCTGTCGTGGGGCTCCAGCTCATGAACCACAAGATCATGACATGAGCCAAAGTTGGACGTTTAACCAACTGAGCCACCCTGGTGCCCCTCTAATTGATTTTTTTTTTCTTTAACCTATTGGATTTTCTTCACAGCACTGCCTACCCAACATCAGACCAGCCAATCCCTTCTCCAAGGTTCTGGAAGAGGAAAATACTAGATCCAAGGTCTTATCTTGTCCAAACAGGGATCAAGCAAGACCATTAGGGATAAGGCTTCATCTTATCAGGGCGGAAAGGGGGGCCCAGGGAACCCTGTGAGATGAAAAGCAGCTCCTGAGACCTAACTCCAGGCGGGCACTGAGCTGGGCGTGAGAGAGCCCATGACCAGTCATCACGGTTGAGCCGCAAAGCATAAGGCAATATAGCCAGCGTGAGCAATTCTGCCTGGGGACAAAGACGGGAGGGCTGGCGTGTGGGAGGGGTACTTTCGGTTAAGGAAAGCTTCACAGAGGAGGGGTCATGTGGTGGAGGCCTGTGAGCATGAATCTGTGTGTGCAGAGAGCCGGGAAAGGCATGCCCAAGGAGGAAGGTGGTGAAAGTCAAGCTGCCCGGGCCTGAATGGCTAGTCCAGCCAGGAGCAGCGTTTGGCCCTATGGTGGTACAGGAAGAGCAAGAAAGATAGCAGCAGCTTGCAAAGCTGTGAGGGCTGTGTCCCTGAGTTTGGTCTCCACCCTACTGGCTGCAAATGATCTAAGGAAACTAAGCCTTGGGTCACTGGATTGGAGGGGTAGCAGGTCAGAGCCAGAAATACCACGTGGCAAGTGTTCACAACACCCTGTTGTGCATGATGAGGACCTCGGCAGGGAGGGGAGGACGGGACAGGAAGAGAGGTCAGAATCAGGCAGAAAGGACCTGGGGTCATGGAGGGAATGGCACTTCTGTCGATGCCACAGGGGACCTTCAAGGCCATGGGCTGGGCAGATTGGAGGTGAGGAGGCTGATGTAGGTCAGCAAAGATGTTGAGTAAAAAGATACAGATGTGAGAGCTAAGGTGTGGCCTTCTGAAGACTGAGTAAGCTGTAGACAGAATATGGGTTTGAGAGCCACTGAGGAGAGGCTGGTTGGAACAGTCAGAGCGCTCCTCCTCAGCTTTCCATTCCTTTGGGGATCAAGTCCAAATTCTTGCCAGGGTCGAAGAAGCTGTCACAGCCTAGCCTCTAACTGTCCTTCCCACCCCCTCTTAATCCGTTCTCCTTTCAGTATCAATGCTTCCGCCCCTCTGCCTCTCTAGTTTTTCTACCACACCACCTCTCTCCAGCCTCAGGGCCTTTGCACACCAGTCCCACTGCTGGATGGGCTGCCAGCAGGTGGGGAACACCTGGGTAACCCCCGTAGGGAGGGAGGAGACTGTGCTAATCTCAGTTTGCCCCTTCATCCACCATCTCAGCTTCTCTATCACCTGTGTGACCAATTCCCTTTACTGTAAATAACTAGTGTGGGTTTCCATCTTTCCACTCAGACCTGACTGACGGTCCACTCATCTGGGTATTTCCTGTTTATTTCTTGGAGCTCGGCTTAAAAGTCACTTCCTTCAGGAAGCCTGAACCACTTGGTTCAATGCTTTTCCAGGTTCTGACAGACCCCATGGGGGATGGGGGGGCTAGATCATATGAGACCGCTGGGGCATCATAACAACTTTGATTTTTCTCTGTGTGAGACCCAAGGCTTGGGAGAAGTCTGTGCCAAGGAGCAGCTTGTCCAGTCTTGGTTTTCACGTGACCCTCTGCGTTGAGGATTATTTCAAGGGGGCAAGGGCAGAATAGGGTAGGTATTTAGGGGACTGTTGAGTTCCACCAGGTGAGGGATGAGGGTGGTAGCAGTCGGACTGATGACAAGTAGGATTTCCAAGGTAGAAATAACCAGATTCACTGACAGCCCAAGAGCGGGTGTGAGGAGAAGGGTCGATGAGACTTTGGAGTTGCCCTTCACGGTGGCAGGGGGAGCTGGCAGTGGGGGTGGGGAATGGGGAAGATCAGGAGTTCAGGTTTTGTGATGTGCCTTAGATACCCCAGTGGAGAAGTCGTCAGCTGTCTGGAGCTCAGGAGCAAGGTCCAAGCCGGTGACACACCATGGGAACCCTCAGCATGTAATGTAACCCCCAGTTACAGGAATGGCTAATCACCCAGGAACTGAGGGTAGAAAGGAGAGAGCAGAAGATCAAGAACTTGGACTTGGATACTTGGTGCTGAGAAGAACTGTCACTGGGGGCAGAGAGGCAGCCACAGAGCTGGGAAGAGAAGCAGGCAGCGGGGAGGGATGTCCTGGAGGCCACAGGAGGAAATCTTCAAGGACAAGAGGCACTCCACATGTCAAATGCTGTGGGGAAGGGCTCCTAGGACGAGGACTCAGAACGGACCATTGGCCCTAGCACCTCAGGGGCCGCTGGGGACAGTGACAGGGCGTGGGGGCGTGGCCTGATTGAAGCGAGTCTGAGAAAGAGCATGAGAGAAACAAACACAGTGGATGAAGGCAATTCTTTTGAGCATTTTGTTTTGCTCTGATGGGAAGAAAGGAAACTGAAGGGTAGCTCTAATTTTTTTCCAAGTTTTTTTTTTTTAAGTTTATTTATTTTGAGAGAGAGAGAGGGAGAGTTCCAAGCAGGCTCTGGACTGTCAGCACAGGGACCAATGCGGGGCTTGAACCCATGACCCTGGGATCATGACCTAAACCAAAATCAAGAGTCAGACGTTTAACCGACTGAGCCACCTAGGTGCCCCCCAAGTTTTTTTTTTAAAGGTAGGTGGAATAGTAGCATGTTTGTAATGAAACAGAGAGAATTCAGCAGGAGAAACTCATCCGAGAGAAGTGCACAGAGATAATTCAGCAGTTGCCGCAGGGACACCCTTGGGTGCTTGAGGTGGGGTGGGGTCAGGAGAGACTAGAGCGGGGGTGTGCCACCGGAGCAGGGGGCAGGCAGAGCCACAGGGCAGGTGCAGGTGGGGGAGGAGGGAAGGTCTCTCCTTGGGAAGAGTTTAGAAGGAAGCAAGCAGGGAGGTGGAGGTGGGTGGGAAGGTAGACACCGTCCTTGAGAACAGTGCATTCTGGGTTTCAGCATGACCACAGAGGTGTGTGATGAAGAATGTCAGGAGAGACCAGGGGTGGTTTTGTTTTTTCTCCAACTGCACTGCAGGGTGCAGCTGCTGAGTCAGGAGGGAGCTGGGTCCAGGGTGACACTCAGGTGAAGAGCAAAGTGACCTTTTCCAGGACCTTGCTTGTGAAGGAAGGAGGAGAGGAAGAGAGGTGGTAGGAACGGGCACGGGGGTAAGGGTACCTTTGTAGGGTGAGGGGTTCTGGGAAATCTGCTGCCGGGGGGAGGGTCTGGGGAGAGGAAGAGATGAACGGGTCAGGAGTGTGGGCATCTGGCAAAGCAAACCCCTCAAGGGAGGGCCAGCTTTGGAGAGGGGCAGGAGGACAGAAGAGTAACAGTGCTCATGCCTGTGGCCTTTGTTCCCTTGGAGGAAGAGAAAAGTTATAGGGTGGGATCTTCTTCCCAGGAAGAGGAACTTTCCAGGAAGAATCCAAACAGCCAATTCTTCCACCCTATGCAGCCAGGTTATTTCATTTACGTTTCCCGTGTTGCACTTTCTCCCACTCTCGATTTATACGCTCAGGTTCCCAAATTGATTCTTGTCTAGAAAGGACTCGTGTCTAGCTCTTCTTCACTCCCGGCCTGTGACTGCAAACCCCCCCACTCCCACTCTGTCTTCTGCCTCGCTCCATTTGCCGTGACTATGTAGGGAGCCAACTTCTAATTTATTCTCACTCGGGAAGAGTACTTAGGCAATGAACCCAAAACTCATCCTGGAGTCGGCAGTGAAGTCTTTGCACATATCCTTCCTGCTGCTGGCATGCCAGACTTGGGTAAGATGCAATGTGATCCCCAGGGTCTGCTCGGTATGGAGATGGGGGCGTGGCTTGGGGGCAAATCCCGCCCCCTTCCTTCCTTCCCTCCCTCCTTTTAATAAATATTCATTTGCCTTCTGCCCTGTGCCCCAGGATCTACAGGAAGGTGATACAATAGAAACAGAGGGGGCGATGGTAGACCTGCTGGGCGCCCACCCAACAGCCTTCCTAGAGCAGCCTCTTGCAAACAGACCTCTGATTTTGCTCAATCTGAGGCAGTAATGTTTCCCCAGGAGAAAAACCAAGACTGCTACGAACCAACCTGGGTAACCCATTCACGTTGTCAATGATGACTTGGCAGACAGGGGTGAGCTTGTGACCCAGTTCTGATCCATAGGGCCTGAGGGGAAATGAGCTGGGTGCCCTGCCCTTCCTTCCTTGGATGCAATCTGGAGAGAATAAAATGCTCCAATCTAAGGGCGTGATTTAGGCACAGGAGGAGAAAGCCAGGCAAAGTACCGAGAAAAGCTATCTTGAGCCCTGTTATCATGAGCTGCCGAATTAACAACCCTGTGTGCATGCACCTATCACCAAATTCCTGTTTGTTCATGCTTCTTTTGGTTGGGTATCTTAGTGCTTTAAATCAAAGGCATTCTAACTGCTGCAACAAGGAGGGAATAAACAATTGTGATTTTTCTATCACATGTGGCTCTGGGCCTCCTGGAAGCCAGGGCAAAAAGGGAAACCAGATACACTGTAATGTTCTCATTGTTAGTTGGGAAGAGCTTCTCAGGGAGTTTCTGCTTTTCTGCTCCTAAATTCCTTGTTTGACACTAAATTTCCCTGTGGGAGTTTATGAAAAGAACACTGAGATACATAATTGTGAGATAATTGTTTTGCCGGAGAAGCATTTTTTATAAGGCTCTTTCTTAAGACAATGAGGATCTAGATATAAAGGGAAAGTCTAACCAGAGAGGGAGAGAGTGGGCAGGATGAGAGTGGGGTTTGAGCTGCACCATGCCCTCCCCACCACAGATGGCCAAACATCCCCCCAGAAAGGAGAAGAGCCCAACAGGAGTCAGAGCCCGCACTGAGGAACCAACAAGATACATAGGCTTTCACAGGAGTGGAAGGCAGAGCTCAGAGAAGGCTAGAGAAGGTGAAGGCCCCCGGCCCCCCACTGAGAGGGAGAAGCTGTGGGTGGGGTTTGGGATGGATGAAAAGGAGAGAAAAGAAAAGTGTGAGAGGGAGAAAGTGGAACCAGCTGGGGGCCCCTGGTTTGTAGAAACCCAGGCCAGGTAAAGGCCTCTCTGGGGCTGGGGTGAAGGGGCCAGGGGTAGGCAGGGGTCTGACCTTTCCCAAGCCCTCCGTTACCAGGGATGTTAAAATCTGAGAAAACATGCAACTAGGCATGGCCGAAGGGTGGAACGTTTACATGCCTGTGAACCCCACAGGCAGACAGTATGTGGCCTTGCTCATTTCATCCCACTGCAGGGCTCCCGGTGCCCAGCGTGTGGTCACCATTGTTACCACTGTCAAGTGCTTACTCGGCGTCAAGTGCTGGGCAATGGGCTCTGCATGCAACAGTTCCTGTCAGCCTCCCAGTGCCCTGCACGGGACAGCATCATTACTGCCCTTTCCAGCAGAAGATGCTGGAGCAACTTGCCTATGGCTTCACACAACTTCTGAGCTTTGAGTGCACGCTCTTCTCCAATATCCTGAAGGTGGTGCCCATCAGACATTCTTTGAGGGAAGCCACCCTGGCCCATGGAACCTAGCACATCTCCAACATGCAATTTTTCAGTTTGTTGCTTAAAATGGAAACGACTTCTGCATCAAAGTCTGTTTCAACACGCTCCAGGAGGCTGTGTGAAGTCTCCCGCTATCCAGCGGTCCTGGAATACTGGGCATTCCTTGGCCCTAGCTACGCAATCCTGTACTTGCTGCAGAGGAGTCAACTGTGGGCATGAGAACACATAATTCAATAACATCTTCTCAGTGATGACCTCTCCTCCTCTTCTCTGATTTGGGAGGATTCTAGTATAAATATCACATCTCTGTATTAGCATTTTCTAAAACTTGTGAAATATGATGAACAGATTCCAATCACCTTTCGAGTCCATGTCTTGTCCATCTCCAGGCCTTCTGACCTAGGGATGCAAGATCAGCCCTCCCCAGCATCCCCCCACCCCCACCACCACCCTGCCCCGATCTGTTGGACCCTCAAGGGCCATCTGGAGGGCTGGAGCTTCAGCGAGGAGTAAATCTCCTCTCTGCAGGAAGACCAGCCAAGTTTTATTACAGATTCTATCACAATGCAAGGGCTGGTCCTTCTGTGATTGAGCTAATCCTGTCACCGCGTAAATCAATAGGAGATGCACAGGAGGTGATTTGATTTAAGATGTTCATTTGGGGAAGCTGGTCTTCCTATAACACTGAGGCCAAAATAGTGCCTGGACACTTCCACAATAAATGCAAAGTGTAGCTCAAAAGGACCAGATACATTAGTAAAATAAATTCCGATCCCTCCAAATAAAAATTCAGATGCATTTTAGGCTCCTCAGTTCAGTGGGCTGAATCCCTTAATCTACCAAATTATTATGGAAAAGCCCTTATCTCTGCCTGTCAAAAACCACTGCTGTCTTGGTGGGAGGGGTAGGGGAGACCCTCTGGGGACGAGTTGCTTCATAATAACTTAGATTATGTGCAGTGTAGCATTATCTTGAAGAGGGCCACATACTTGAAGAGGTACAACATGGGATCTGTGACAGAGCCGACACGTCCAGGTGGCAGAGGCCAGAAGGGAGACAGGTGTCTCCCGCATGGATTGCTGATAAGTGACAGAGTGAGACTTCTTATCCAGCCCCCTGACTCAGTCCAGTGTCCCTTCCCTGTGGACAGTTAGGTGACTTTTAGAAGAGACAGGGTGAGGGTTCTGGGCATGTTTCTGCCCACAAGGGTGACGTGATCCCCTCGAGGGCAGCCTGTGTTACCTCGGGGCCTCCTGTCTCTTCAGTGAGTAGGTGCCAGGCAAGCGTCTAGGCCGTCTATAAGGGGAACGCAAAGGACCTGCCTTCTGCAGCATGAGGGCAGGCCTTGAGTGCCTGTCCAGAGAGCTGATCCCACTTGGCCAGGGGGAGTAAGGTGGGAGACGTTGCATCTAGTGTAGAAAAGAGAAAAACATGAGGGAAATAAATCCCCAGGTCCCAGGTTCCCTGGCAGAAGCCCTTGTGAACAAGGATTTGGTTTGTCCCTGTGGGGCCTCCTACCACACCTCCCGTGCTCTCACCTCCATTCAGGGTGACTCACGCCTGCAGAAGGGATGAGTCATGTGAGTTACAAAACCAAAGGGCTCCTGAGAGGGAGGCTGGGAAGGACCTGGGGAAGCCACCTCCACAGAGCATGCTTTCTCCCCACCGGTCCTGCCCCCCATTGCCCAACCTCCGGCTGCCAAGCCACAGACTCAAGTAAGCTCTCTATAGGAATTTCTTGTGGAAACCGGACATCAGATCCGTGGTCTTGCCTTCCTGCCTCAAGTCCTTCTGGGCCTTGTTTTCTCTCCTGTATTCATTGGGGTCAAGGCTTGCTTTCCACATGAGGCCAGTTGGGACCAACGGGTCAAGAAAGCAATGGGAGAAGAGATCCTGAAGCAGTCCTCCCCTCTCACCACTTGCTTGTTCACAGTGTGAACATTTCCATAATTCTCCAGGGTGCACCAAATAATTACCTACTGCATTCTAGGCTGCTCCAGGCAGCAGGGGCAAGGATGATTCAACTCACTTTCCCACTGACTGCTACCAGCTCAGTGGGAGCTTTTAAGAGTCTACACAAGTGAACACCTACCGCGTGGCAGGCCCTGGGCTCATAAAAACAAACGTTATGGACAGCTTATTGTTCCGCAAGAGCTCACGTGACCCTCAAAACAACCCTACGGGGTAGATACTATTGTCATCCCCATTTATAGGTGGAGCCCTGCGCTCGGCAAGTACAGCGACATGCCCAAGATCACACAGATGACAAAGCGGACAGCTTGGGGATTCACCTGTACCACCTGCCTCCCAGGGTCGGCTGTACCGCTGGGTTTCTCCTGGGCACTCTTTGAGCCCAGCTCATCTGTCAACCGGCTTTGCCCCACTTAAGTGCCTCTTCAATCCCGCCTCCTTCTGGACCGGGCAGAGACCCTGTCTTTCCTAGTGGCTTCTTTCTCTTAGAACCCAGAGCCCTTGCAAACCCACCATCTCACACTGGGATGAGCAAGGCCACCCTTAAATGAGATTAAATTCGATCTGGTGGATGAGGCCTCCAGGATGCCCGACGGGTGGGAGGACTCCGGCCTGAGCTCACCGGTCTGGACTCACCTGAGCTGCCCCTGGGGCCCTCGGGGCTCCTGGTAGAACGTTCAGGGGGCCAAGCCGCCGCTCGGGGCCGCCCTGGCCTGTCTGTGTCCCGGGAGCCCCGAAAGTCTGCGAGAAGTTCCCCGGTGGGGGGCGTCTCGGGCCTCCCCCGCCGCCCGCTCCCCCCACGCCCCCTCCCGGGGCTCGCGCCGGTCCCGGTGCGGGCCCAGGGGCGCCGCC
>NC_043708.1:121332285-121352734 GCF_006229205.1 Suricata suricatta
GGGCGGTTCCGCCGGCCGGGCCAGGGCACCTGCCCGGCGGGGCAGGAGAGGGAGCCGGCGTCGGGCGCCGCGCTCTGCCCGCGGGCTCTGTCCTCAGTGCCCACCAAGCTCTCCCTGGCCTTGGATCCCCGCTCCAACACGCGGGACCCGCTGCCCTCGACGGGGGACAGCGCGGGGCCGCAGACCCTGAGCGCGCCAGGGCGGCCCCGCGGCTTGGTGGCGACAGGCGCATGGCCCAGAATCTCGGGGACCCTTGCTGCCTCGGTGTCCGCGGCGCCGGGAGGGAGGGTGGCCCGGAGCCTGGAAGCAGCCGTCAGAGGCTTTGCGGGCCGCTCAGACCCTGCACCCGCGCGGCGGGCCGGAGACGGGGGTCCGGCGTTTAAGACCCCTTCCGGAACTGGAGAGTTTGCTTTGATTCTAGGCTGTTCCCACGGCTGCTCTGGACATACTCTGTTTGCCCCTAGGCAAGTCACTTTCCCAGCCCATCTTCACACATCTCGTGTGGGTGTGTCCGGCTGCATTTGTTGGGAAGGTCCAGTTTTGTCTGGCAGCAAAACCCCGGGCCGGGACCTGACCCCTGGTCAGTGAGCCCAGAGCCCTCCCAGGGCCTGGGCTGTCGCTATTACTGTCAATTAGCAAGAGAGGACAAGCCCTGGGCGCGAAGGTGGCATAACTCCAAAGGACCGCTGAGGCAGGTTTCTTTCCCGCTCCCGCCCCAACCCCGTAGAAGGGCAGTGGGCAAGGGGTTGATTTGTGGTCCGTGGAGGGGCAGCAGACTGAAGTGTGCTGTCCCACCAGGGGACTTCTCCGTGCAGTTAACAGATCTACAAACTCTGCACTTAAGAGGGATGAAGCGAAGCGACCGGGAAGCGCCAGCTCATAACTCAAGCCCTAGTGCCAGGCGGTGTTAAATTTAGTTTCATCATTATCCGTGACAGAAGCCAGCAAAGTGTGGTGTGGCCCTAATGTAAATGCCATTTCTTCTGCATCCGAAGTCCCACAAGGAAGCTGCTAATGTGAGCTGTGTGGCCTCCTGGAAAAGTCGATTTCTGCTGCTTGCTCTGTACTTCACACGGCAGATCAGAGGGTGTCTGAAAGAATGCCATCGTATCTTTTATACAGTTTGACTGCTCAGGTCTCTTCAAACATCCTGTGATGGAAGATGTTGCCTTTGGGTAGCACTGGCTTCATTTCTACCTGTGGTTCCTAAATCTCCCCGCTGATGGTCCAGCCTGCAGAAGTTGTTCCTCAGGGCGCCACCCCCATTCAATGCGAGGGCCCCCTGGCTCCTGCTACACTTCACTGCTCTGCCCAGGTGGCCTGGCAATTTGTCTTCAGCTCAAAGTGACTCTCAAAGTGCATGGTAAATTACAAAGTGCCTGGGTTTCTGGCTCCTATAATTAAAGGAGCAGAGAGGAACTGACGTTAAGCCGGGCAGCTCCTGGACATGGCAATGAGAGGCACACACAGTACCTCCCCCTCACAGTTCCTGTCCCCCGGAATCAGAAATGCCAGGGCTTTGAAACAACTTCTGTGAGACTCACTGAGTTGAGTCTCATATACAGAATCTGCCGTTCTCATTTTGCCCGAGGGGCAGGTTCCTCCAGGTACGTAGGTACCTGCCCCCGCCTGGGACCTTCTGGGGGAGTCTCTTAAGGGCCCTCCGGCTCTGTCCAGGGCAGCCAGGGTGCACTGCCCACAGCCCGGGTCACTCAGCTTGGGAGGCAGGGTGCCGGGGCTGCCATGGTGAAGACGTTCGCAAAGGGAGGGAGGGCGTAGTTGGTTGGGGATCTGAGCAGTCTCAGAGGCGTGTTTGTGTGTGTGTGTGTGTGTGTGTGTGTGTGTGTGTATGTGTATGTGTGTGTGTTTACTCAAGGAGAGCCTATTACTCTTTACTCCAAAACCAGCTTTTCTCCCTCCCTCCCCCAAGTGAGCTGCTAATGTGGAAAAGGCCTGGAGCATTCCAGCCTCTACCTATTCAATAAGAACTCTTTTAAAAACCTTATTTGCCTTTTTCAGCCAGGAGAATTCGTGACTCATAAATAAGACGTAGATATTATTAGCTTTGATTTATGGATAAGTAAACTGAGGGAAAACAAGGGATGGAGGCCGTTTGGGTCCACGCAGTGTGTGTCGCCTCTGATACTTTTGCTCCCTGCCCTTTGTCTCCTGCTGCATTCTCTGGTCTAAGGCTCCTTGGTGAGACTCTGCCCAAACCCATGATGGGCAGCTCGTATTATGCCTCCTACTTGCCCTGACTCACAGCTCTGCTGTTCTCTTTGCGATGCTCTAACTCCTGGCTCGATTGTTTTACTCTCTTTTATGCAACTGATAACCTGATTCCATGTATTTTAAGTGGTGGTGCAATGGTAATTGAGAGAGAAAGAGAGAGAGAGAGAAAGGTGATTATTCACTCTTCAATATGGATGCCTTTCAGACTGATAAAGGCTCTGGATCTTCTCCATTGAAAAATAGGCATCAGCAGGAAACAAACTAGCCTCTTTTTTTTTTTTTTTACTCTTCTATTCATCAAGACACTGGAGGTCCCAGATAATGCACCACAATGTTGAGAGAAAGAAAGAAAGAAAGAAAGAAAGAAAGAAAGAAAGAAAGAAAGAAAGAAAGGAAAATTTGGAGGAGTCAAATGTCATTATTGACAGATGGCGAAATAATTACATGGATAATCCAGGAGAATCTAGAAACTGTTAGAGTTATAGAATTGAACGGGGTGCTTGGTCACCGGTAGCTACCTATCCAACAGCAACATCTGAGAAGATGAAAGAAATGATAGTACACTGTAGCATAGAAGCTGTTAGAAACCTAGGAATAAACTTTTGAAAATCTGTGAAACTTACAGGCAGAAAAGTATAAAATATTGGAAAAACGTTTTGAAAGAAAGATCTGAATAATGAAGGGATGAGCCATGTTCATGGTTGGGAGGACTGATTATCCCATGTCCTCCCTCCCCCGATTAATCTATAAATTCAATGTGACTTAGTTGACGTGCCAACAGAGTTTTATATGGGATATGAAATCACACAACTGAATGCTAAAATTCACGTAGAAGAGTAAGTTCCCAGAATCCCCGAGACACCTCTGAGAAGGGAGCAAAAGGAGGGGAATGTGCTGTGCCCAAGAGCGACACTTCCTGTAAAGCTGGTTTGACCTTGACCCAGGGATCAACACAGACCCAGGAATGTATGGGAATGTGTATGTGCGAGCAGAAGAGTTACAAATGGATGGGGAAGGTTGGGCATTTCAGTCAAGAGCGCTTCAAATCCTTACCTCGCACTACTCAATAGTAAATTCCAACTAGAAATAACCAGGGTGGAATACCTTTATGACATTGGGACAAGAACGGGTTTCTTAAACAAGGCAGAAAAAGAACAAATAAAGGAAGAGATTGAGCCATGAAAAGTTTTGTGTGACAAACACATCACAACAGACTTTAAAAGCACATAACAGACTAGAAAACGTATTTATAACATATAGCACCTGGGTCAGTGCAAAGATGATTTAAAAAGATATAAATCAATAAGTGACAGACAAATGCCAGGTAGAAAAATGGAGAAGTGTATGAATAGAGAATTCAATGAAGAGGAAGCCCAAATGGCCAATAAACATGAGAAAAGCCGCTGGGCCTCCCTGGGAGTTAATAAGGACAGTGCAACAGGAGACAGTGACAAGATACCACGTCACACCATCAGATCGGCCGATGTGGAAAAGGGTTAGTATCAAGTGTTGGCAAGGATGTGGAGCCATGGAACTTCTAGAGGCTGCTGGCCCAAGTGGAAATTGGTATAACTACTATGGAGAGCAATTTGGCCCTTGACAATCAGGTAGAATTGCATCAGCAGGTCCACATCAAGCTTCTACTAGGGAGAAGACCTTATAGGCGTGGTGTATAAGGAATCTTGCAGAGTAAGGTCACAGAAGCAGTTTTTAAATGAAAGGAAACACAACCTAAGTATCTGTCAGTAGAAGAATGAAAAAATAAATCAAAATGGTCACATGATGGAATGCTATACAATTGCTAGAAAGGAATTAACCGCGGGCCCCTGGGTGGCTCAGTTGGCTGAGCGTCTGACCCTTGATTTTGGCTCAGGCAAGATCGCAGGGTTGTAGCATCAAGCCCAAGCTGGGCTCACACTGAGCTTGGTGCCTGTTCAGGATTCTCTCTGTCTCTCTCTGTCTCTCTGTCTCTCTCTCTCTCTCTCTCTTTCTCTCTCTCTCTCACCCTCTCCACCCTCTCCCACCTCCCCCTTTCTGACTCTCTCCCTCTTCCCCACTCACATAGTCTCTCTCTCTCTCTCAAAAAAAAAAAGATAAGAAAGGAATTAATCAGATAAGTATCCATAGAGATAAGTCTCAACATATGAAAAGACATGTTGCCAATGCACAGTGTAGTAGTATTTATGGTAACTTCAAAAAGCACACTAGGTAATTCTATATTATTTGTGAATGCCTACACATGTAGGAAGCAGCCACATCAAGTTCAGGTTAGTAGTAGAAGGGAGGGAGGGGGGAGAAACTGAGAGAGGGATGTCAAACTTTAGCTGCAGTGTTCTAATTCATAATATACAGATATGAGGACATATTTGTGTGTATATATGGCATATAAATTATATGCAAAATTGTGTCTCAGCATTTTGTGCTTTTCTTTGTATCAAAATTTATATATGGTGATGTGTACGCATAGGTGCAGGCATGCATGTATATATGCATGTACATATATACACATATGCACCTACATGTACACACCTGTATGTTGATACACATGAAATGTTAAAGGGGAAAAAAAGAAAAGAAAAATGCACATCACATGCATATATCACGGTGTTCCTGGAGCATCTGAAGACTGTCTGTGGACACCTGTGGGCTTGGGGAAGAAGCCCCCACGTTAGGCCTCCTGAGCTGGACCAGTCTGCTTGTCAAGCAGTTGGTGGCCTCAAGAATGAGAATGCCTTACTCAGATCACCAGGCTGTTGGGACAGAGCCGGACCCAGAGTCCTGGAACTCTGCTCTCAGCCATCTGTCTTCTATCTCTTCTGTTTCTTTACTTTTGTGATTTTTAAAAATGTTTATTCATTTTTTTTTGAGAGATAGAGTCAGAGTGTGAGCTGGGGAGGGGTGGAGGGAGAGGGAGACCCAGAATCCAAAGCAGGCTCCAGGCTCCGAGCTGTCAGCACAGAGCCCAATGGAGGGCTCAAACCCACGAACTGTGAGATCATGACCTGAGCCGAAGTTGGATGCTTAACCGACTGAGCCACCCAGGCACCCCTCCTCTGCTCCTTTCTCCTTCAAACCATCTAGTGGTCCACGTGGCCCTCGCTCTACCCTACATACATTGTGACCTTTGACTCCAGGAAAAGACAGTTGTGCACATCTTTTCCTGCAACAAGATATTCTCACCAGCCAAATCACAACATCGCAGCACCGACAGGTTTTGGAAGTGATATTTATCTTAAACGTGGTACTTTGATACTATACTTTCCCTTCCATTTTTGCTTTGCCTGGGGTATTGAGCTAATTTGTCGGTTCTGAGTCTGAACATAAAAAGGCAGGCTGGCTGCCAGGGCCCCTGAAAGATCTAAGAGCCTTAAATGATTTTGAACTTGCCTTAAATAGTTTTGCCTAAAATAGCTACAGAGCAGGACATACCTGGCCCAGAATTTCAGGTGGGTCTGCTTAATTCACTTGTCAGCAGAGGAAAATTGTCATGCTGCAGACAGCTTGTTCTTATAATTTAAAAAAAAAAAAAAGCTGAAGGTTTAGCCAGGTGTTAGAATGATGGGCCAGCATTTGTTCCAACCGGAGGGTTGGGGGCTTGAGGGCGACAAGAAAACGCCTAGAATAGCAGTCACCTGTGACCTAGTTGTCTGGTTTTGATTTTCAGTCTGAGGCTGTCTTGTGTTAATGCTCTGAGCCAAGAGCAGTGCACACAGGCTGGCCTGGGGGTAGAAAGGGAGAGAGGTTCTGGGTGTGAGGTGAGAGAGAAGATTGGGATTGTGAAGCCCATGGTATCATATGGTATCATTGGTATCATAGCCTCCTGTTTGACATCATGTTTCAGATGGTAACAGTTTTAAGTGGACAGGGTTTTATTTGAATAGACTGTCCTCGTAAGTCACAGGGACTGTGGTGGAGAGAGAGAACTGAAGCTGAGTAGCTGCTCGTGGAGCCGGTGGCCAGGAGGAGACTCTGAGTCAGGCCAGAGTGGATGCTTAGCCAAATGGTCCCCTGGAAGAGTCTGGGTCTCTCTAGGCAGAAACCAACAGTGCAAGTGAGCAATAGAGCTGTAGATGGGGTGGAGGGCCCAAAGCCCCTGTCTGACGCCTCTGCCTGGCCTCGGGCTTTGGTGACCACAGGGCCCTTAGGACCGTTCACACACAGGAACATCCTGGGCCCCTTTGGGTCTCTGAGCCTTTGCACAGATTTTGCCTCTAAATTGTAGTTGCTCTGACCCTCCCTGGGCCAGGCTGAGGGGCTGACACGTCTCCCTCTCCTTCCTGGGCCCTGTAAGTGGAGGGCTTCTGAATAATACTTGTCGGGACTGACTCTCTCTTTTCTGGCTCTCCGATTGTGGCTTGGCCTTGGCATTGACCAGAAGCCTTGGCACGTGCTTGTGCCCAGCCGATGTTTCTTGGGTGGGTGCTCTCAATCATGGGGCCTTGCGCCACCCTTGCAGAGAGGTGTCACCAGGCCTGTTTAACCATGAGCAGAGCTCAGGCCCTATTGGTTCTGACTTGTGCAGGTCACAAACTGGTGACGGGCCAGGGTCTAAACCCATACACTCTGACCCTCCTTCCACTGTCATCACCTTTGGCCCACGGACCTCATCCCCGTTTCTCAGATACAGATAAGCCATCCGACCAGAAAGCCATCAGCTATCTGCTGCCATTGACAAAGAGCCTATGTGGACCCCGTCAGCTGCTGTTTCTCCTTCTTTCCACCTGGCTCAGATGCATGCGTACACACATGGCGCTGCAGGTCAGCATTGTTCTACCCAGAGTAGTTGGTCCTGGCTCCTTGTCATCGGTATTGAAACTTTTATCTCTCCATTTGGGAGCCAAAAGTATGCCCCAATCCTTTTTGGTCCTTTTAGGACGGATGCTACACTCAGTTGCTCAAACTCTGCACACTGTTAACTGGACAGATCATCCCTTGCTGCAAGCCTGCTCCTCTCTGTGTGCTCCCTGTCTCCAGAAAGGACTGCCAACCCCGATGCCTGAGCTCAAGGCCTGGAAGTCACTGCCGCCTCCCCCTGCTTCTATGCCTCCTGTTTGGTTTGTCCCTCAGCCTGTCTCATGGGTATCCTGGCTGGCTCTCAGGTCCCCCTGCTTTCCTGCTGTGTTGCCCAGCGGGGGCCTGTGTCACCTCTCACCTGTCTGTCCTCCAGGGCCTCCTTCTGCCCTGGCCTCAGCTCCAGCTCTGCTGAGCCACCTCATGCTCTTGCTTCCATTGGGGCTACCTTATGCTATTCTTTCTACCTAGGATGCCTTTCCCATCTGCTGGTTAGCTCCTCGTCCTTCCTGGCTTCTTGCAGGCTGGCCCTGATGCCCCCATCCCCCACCACTGCGACATTGCCTATTGGCTTGTTCATTTCTGCCACTGGACCCTGAGCTTCTTGGGTACGTCAGTCCATAGTTGGTCCTCTGGCTACTCTTGAAGATCAGTTCCAATCCTGCCATTTCTCTGATAGTGGAGGGGTTGCCCCAGGGTGGCCACATGCACTCACTTATTCAGTGTTTGCTGTGTGTTCTCACTGGTGCTGGGCCCTCAGAGGTAAGAGATGTAGCCCCTGCCGCACTAGAACCTCTTGGTTAGTGGAGAAAAGGTAAGCATTTGTGAAGGAGCAGGTAATGTTCATATATCTCTATGCCTGTTGGCTGATCCATCTCCACCCCCACTTTTTGAGTTTTAATCCCTGGCCTTTTGGAGTCACCAGGCAGATGGTCCCTCCCGGGCTTGTGCTTGTGCTCATGCATCGGAGTGACCGTCCCTGTGATGCCCTAGTTTGCTTCTAGGTCAGATCAGCTACACAGGGAGCAAGGGCCAGCAGTGCCCTGCCCTGGAGCCCACTGTGGCTGCTTCAGACCCTCTGGGCCTCTCATCCCGTAAGATTCCAGATCTTCCTGATGTCCATGTGCCTGTACCGTTGGAGGATTTTGAAGACCCGGCAGCAGGCACAAGGCCCTCTGTCCAGTGCTGCGAAGAACAGGGATGAATAGCCATCAGCTGTTGGAAGGGAGCCTCAAGCTCCATGGGATGGGATCAGCAGCTCAGGTTCCCATGGTAACCAGCCCATCAATGCCCTTAGTGTCAAGACAGTGGCACCGCTGAGAGGAAGAAACAGTCTCATTGTCTCCCCCTGGGTTGCTTGGGTGCAAAGCAGCGATGCTCTGCAGGCCCCCCCCGGCCTCGGGCCCGATGTGTGTTGCCACCCTTGAGGAATCGGGCTCAGAAAGTGGCCATGGGCTTCAGCTTCCTACCCCTTCGTGGGGCCTTTGCACTCCCTGTCACTGGCTGACATCCAGTCATTTCCGGAGTCCTTGTTGGGTGAGTCCAACTTCTCAGTGGGAAGAAACAGCCCAATGGGTCAGGCTCTTGAAGCTCTGGATGATGAGACAGACTGCATTTGCCTCAGGGGCAGATAAATCTGTGCCCAGTGTTGGCAGGCGGGTTTCTGGAAGGGCCCTTGATTTCAAGACGATCTCCCCTTTGTTTCAAAACCTTGCATGGACAGCTCTCAGAGACGACCTGCTGTGTTCATTCAACCAGAACCTCCTTCTTGCCCATGCGGGACCCGGGTCTACTCCAGTGATCTTGTCAGACTCTCCAGGGTGGACAGTCTGGAAAGGTGGCAGAGTGGCTGGCAGGGCCACCTGCTTGCCACTGAGGGCCTGTGTGCCATTGTCCCTGGCTAGGAAAAGGCAAAGCTGTTCCTTTGCTCACCCTTTCTCATGCCCTGTTCTCCAAGCTGGAAGCCGGACATCACTCTGGATTTCCCTCGCATCCACATCTACTGACCATGGCCTTGTCCGCTCTGCCTCCTGGCTTCTCCCTTGCAGCCCTGCCTGCTCTCTCTGGCGATGCCTGGGTTACTGCTTCGCTGTGCTCCCTGCCCCCTCCCAGGTCAGGTTGCATGCTGCTGACTGGACAGTGCTTCAGGACGAGAGCCCCATGATATCCTCATGCTGTCCTTTCCCTGCTCTGAGCCTGGCAGATGCTCCTGTGCGGCAAAGCCTCGCTCCTTTGGCTCCTGGGGCATGAACTGTCCCCTCTCTCCTGTTCTGGCCTCAACCCAGAATCCTTCCCTTTTCCCAAGTTTTCCAGACATTCCTTTTGCCATTATGGAAACTTTCTTTCTTCTGTACTTGCTATTGGTTGCTCTGATTTTAACCTCGGTGCATGTTCCCTGTATGGTCTGGCGAATGCTGCTCCTCAGAATTAAACAAAGTGGTGTTTCCTAACCTGTCTGGTGCCTGGCACGCCTGAGCACTGTGCTCTCAGAGCTCCGCTGAGGGTCTCAGCTAAACCCTTGGAGCCCACCACATGCACAGACACAGCATGGGAGCATCTTTGGTCCTCATCTTTGTTCGTTTCTGTTCCTTCGGGCCCTTGTCCCACTCACTGCCCCCACACCACCTGCCAGACATACATGCTGACTACTGCATTAGAAGTGGCATCTGAATCACTAGATTCCAGTACCCCCAGCATGACTACACCAGCCAACTCCTACATTACCATCCCTGCTGATTAGGAAGCACTGCTCCAATCATTATCCCAGAGCCCTGGGGGTGACCCTGTTACACAGATGTGGCAAACTGAGGCTCCGAGTAGTTGAGTGACTTACTACAGCTTAGTACATTTCAGAGCAAGGCTTTCAACTTGGACCACTTTGATTCTAGACCTTATAGACGGTGCCTGTGTCCATGTTAGGAAAGGCTGCAGAGAGCCGGCGGCAGCTGAGCTGGCCATGGAGTTTGAGTTGGGATCCTCTCACTGGTAAGGTAGAGGGGTACAGTGCAGGCAGATGGAGGGTGGAGGTAGAAGGGGCACCCTGAGGAGGTGCCTGTGAGGCCCTATTCAGAAGGAGGCTGACTGCACTGTAGGACCCTTCCTTCTGATCAGAACTTGGCCTGGGGCTTCACTTCCAAGGTTTATCTATGAAGGAGTGAAGGCTGCCTACAGCATCCTTGATTTGGAGTCCAAGAATCTCAAGGGCAGGGAGCTTTCCTTGGACACCCTCCCCCCAGCCTACCAGGGACCCATGTTTCCCACCCCAGGAGGAGTGTGCAGCACCGTGGAGCCAGATCTCCGACAAGAAGGGTGGAACCCCACAAGGAGAGAAGGGGCTTAGTGAGGGCACCGCCTACTTATAAAATTGTGTCATTTTTTAAATTTTCTTGGTGTAAGAGGAATACATGTATTTTGAATATTTGGAAGACATGAAAACAAAGAAAACTCCAAAAATCATTTGTAATCCTACCACCCAAAGATAATCACCATTAATGTTTTGAACGGTGTACTTTTCACTGTTTTTGTTTTTAAACTGCACATGTAGGCGGGGGAGTGCCTGGGCGGCTGAGTCAGATGAGTGTTCAACTCTTGATCTCAGCTCAGGTCATGATCTCACGGTTTGTGGAATTAGAGCCCCGCATTGGGCTCTGCACTGACAACCCAGAGCCTGCTTGGCATTCTCTCTCCCTTCCCTGCCTCAAAATAAATAAACATTAAGAAAAACTGCATGTGTGGATACATATATTTTACATAAGTATGCACATATGCATATATGTATGCACACACACTCATACGTGTGTGAATGTCTTATACAATAGGAGTGCACAGTTTTGCACCTCACACCTCCCAAGCCTAGAACTACTCTATGATGTAATTTCTAAGGCTGCCTCAGTGCATCCTTTAGTGCCTGGCCCATGCTTACTTAATCTTACCCCTGACATCTTAGGTCAGTGGATTCTTTGTGACTCGTTGGGGAGTCTGGTCTGGAAGGTGAGCCCCGTGCAGGGAGGCAGAAGGGGCTCCACCACCGCCCCCTCTTCCGCTGACGTGACTTGCACCCCTGGTCACGGTGGCACATCACAGTCCCTGTGTCTCCCCACCCTACGTTACCAGTCTTGCAGAGGGTCCAGGACCTGGTGACATTTGTTCACTTCAACTCATAAGGAGTTTAGTGAACACATTTTGTCTTATTTTATGAAGTTATATGTATATTATGTAAATATTCCTCCATTGCAAAGAATTCAAACAGTGCAGACATATGAAGAGCAAAAATCCAAAATCTTCACCCCCCTCATCCCATCTCCAGTCTCCTTCTTCCCCCAGATGCCATTCCACTTTAGCATACGAATGTCTGTTTCAGCAACATACATGCACATGTACCTTTTAAGGTACTTTTTTATATAAATGGAATCATGCTAAACATGTTTTTCTGTGCCTCACTTTTCTGAAGCCTAATCATGTGTCCTGGAACACTTCCCACTCTAATGCATAAAGATATACTCCATTATTTGAAATGGTTTTAAGTTTTTTATGGATGTGACATTTTATTACATCATTTACCTATATTAATGTTCATTGTTTTGCCTACAGTTTTGTTTTTTATTTTTTATTTTTGTATTATAAATAGCATTGTGATCATCTTTATTGATGCTTCTCTGTGCACATGGATGAGAATTTCTGTATGGTACATAGTCACAAAAACAGTAGTTATAATAATAAATAATAATCACAGACATCCTTTTGGCTCTCGTGTGCCAGGTAGTTTTCCAAGTATTTTCCTGGTTTTGACTCACTTAATCTTCTTGGAAACTGTGAGGCAGGTACAATTAATTATTATCCTCATTTTACAGATGAGGAAACCAAGGCACAGAGGGTTAAGTAACTTGTCCCTGGTCACACAGAGTGTACATGTCAGAGAAGATTTGAATCAAGGCAAGGCAGGGTATACATGCATTTATGTGGTATTAGGGATCAGCAGGTGTCTCTCCGGGCAGGTGGTGCCAATGGAAACCCCCCCAGAAGTGTCTGAGGGGCGCTAACCAATCTTGGGTGGAGATTAGCAGTTGTTGCAGTATTTGCTAGTTCTTACAGGTGAAAATGAGATCTCGTGGTTGTTTTAATTTGCTTTTTCCTCCCTGATTACTGTTAGAGTGAAATGCCTTTTCATAAAGTTATTAGTCATTTTAATTCTCTGAATTGCTTATTTGCATTCTTTGCCCGTTTTTCAATTGGGCTATTTTTCTTCTATCTTAATGATTTGTAGGTGCTGTCTCTATATTGTGGATATTAATCTCTTGTTTGCAACTATATTACAGATATTTCTCCCATCTGTCACTTCTCTTTGCACACCGTTCAGAGGTCTGTTTGCTTGCTTGCTTTCTGAAGTTCAACCTGCAGTCCCATTTGTTTGCAAGGCTGTGGGCTCGTCACTGGATATAATTCAGTGATGAACAGTCAGGGACTGAGGAATAGTGAAATTAATATAGAGATGGAAGCCAGATGCTTTAGGATAAGAAAGGAGATGGGCTGCTTTTCACCTGGGAAGTCCAGGGAAGGCTTTCAGCCAGACCTTGAAGGGCCCACTGGATTGTCAGAGAGAGAGAGATAAGAGGGGGTGGTGTTTCTGCAGGTGGATCCTGAGTGAGTGCATCAATCTGCACCTCACTGGGAAATAACCCACCTTGTTGGCTCAGGTAGAGACTCTTATGGGGGCTATTTATAGAGGTGTGAGCGGGGATAAGGAAAGCGGGAAAATGGTACTGAGGGACCCGAATACCAGCAGTGATGGGAGATCTTCTCCTCTTCTGGAGCTGAAGGGACCCCGGGAGAATGCGGGTCAGCAGAGCCCGGGAGGAGGTGGAGCCGAGGAGGAGGCAGCTGCCTTCTGGCCCCGCCCACCGGCCAGACCCTTGGGAAGTGTGGTCCAGGTGGGGTTGTTGGAGGAGGGGCACAGGGCTAGGCAGAGAGGGAACAGTAACTGGCACAGTAAGGATAAAGAGAGAGACCATTTTTGGCATAGCAAGAGCTCAGCGAGCACCCTGATGTCAGAAGAGAGAGGAATTCGTCTGCGGGTTGGCTCAAAGCCTGGCGCTGTGCAAGATGCAGAGTTGCAAAGATGCGTCGGGTGCTTCGCATCCAGTGATCTGGGCGCCTCGGTGCCAGTTTTAGCTTTCCACGTGTCCTCTAGGAGGGTCACAGCAGAGGCGTGCGGTTTCGCTGCTGTTAGACCCCACGTCCCTGGATCTGTGCCTCCTTGTTCCAGCCGGAGTTTATTTAGGTGTGTCTGTCTGAGGACAGACTTTAACACGGAAAAATAAGTCCCCTCTGGCCACCATTGCACTCGGTCTAACACACGTCTTGATCTTCCGCTGTTTTCTTAGACTTGAGTACACAAACAGAAACCCCTTATTTGTGTTCCTCTTGATAGAGCTAATTTCTGTAAAAAGAAAAAGAAACCTTATTTCTAGCCTGCTATCAAAGTAACCGTTCATGACTGAGCTCATTAACAGTCTTTTTACACATGTCTTTTAATTTCTCATTTGTAGGAATATGACACTATTAGCCATGAACGAGAAGCAGGATTTGTTTCAGGAACTTAAATAAGTTTATGTACCATGACTTTACCAATGCAAGACCCCCACAACCCTTCTTTGGAGTACACGATGCAAGAGCCCATTTGTAGGAATGAATGCTTTCTGTTCCTGCAGAGTTTCGTGTTCTTGTACAAAATGAACTCGTTCCGACTTTCTAGGATTATTTTTGCAGGGCCAGGTGGGGGTGGGGTTTGCTTTTATAAGGACTGTGGTTTTCTACCTTCCTCTGATATCTGACCACACTAGGAACATTGTAAAACCAAACTGATTCCTTCTTATACTAAATAGTCTTCAAATCCAAACAAAACCCCAGAAGTAGAGATGGGTCTGCTAACTCCCAATGACCACTTTTATAAGGCACATGTTGGGAGAACAGGACTGACCACCCCACATAATGATAACTCACATCTTTGTTTTCTTTTTATAAGTTTATTTATTTATTTTTGAGACAGAGACAGAGGGCGAGTGGGGAGGGACAGAGAGAGAGGGAGAGGGAGAATCCCAAGCAGGCTCTGCACTGTCAGTGCAGAACCCAGTGGGGGGCTTCTTACAAACCATGAGATCTTTTTTTTTTTTTTTTAATGTTTTTTATTTATTTTTGAGAGACAGAGACAGACAGAGACAGTGTGAGCAGGGGAGGGTCAGAGAGAGAGAGGGAGATACAGAATCTGAGCAAGCTCCAGGCTCTGAGCTAGCGGTCAGCACAGAGCTTGATGTGGGGCTCGAACCCACGAACTGTGAGATCATGACCTGAGCCAAAGCCGGATGCTTGACCGACTGAGCTACCCAGGTGCCCCACATGAGATCTTGACCTGAGCCAAAACCAAGAGTCAGACACTTAACTGAGCCCCCCAGGCGCCCCACGTGATGAGGTGTGTCTTAAAGGCATTTCTATTCTAAGGTATCCAAAACCTAAGTGGGAGAACCTCTTACTTCCCTTTTTGGTACTCACTCACAAAGAGTACTGGACGTGGTTCTGTTTTTTCCTTATGTCAGAAGTTCACTGACTGCATAAAACGACAGAAAATCCTATCTTTAAGCCAACTTGTTTGGGTTCCTGAAAGTTGGTTTTACTTTCAAGCAATTGGTTCCTTGCCTGCAGTCAGTCACTTGCAGTGCTTTGTACTTGGTCTGTGTCGAGGACTGTGCCAGCCTGGCCTCGTCTTCCTCCAGGCAGCCACGCAGCCCCCTCCGCAGTTGCTCCTGCACGCTGACCTCCTCAGGGGGGTCTTCAGAGATCAGCTGCTGCCACCAAGAGATCTCCCCCACCTCACGCCCGAGGAAACATGTATATGCACTTTTCTCCCCTCAGTGTCCATAGTTTATTTGAATCATGTGGTCAGGCTGCAGGAATTGCATTGTAAGTCTCATGGCAGGGCTGTGTTTCTTCATGCGCTATGGGCACAAACATGAGGCTCAGAGATCACAAGGATGATAGATGCAGCTGGATAAAAACAGCCATCTGGCTAAAGCTGCCCAGTCCATTTCAGATGGTATACCTGTGTCCTGAGGTCTTCCGGGGAGTTCCCTAGTGTTGAGCCCAGTTTGATTTCTGCATGAGCCATCCAAGGCAGAGGGCAAAGTGTTGACTGCTATGGCCAGGCCTTCCTGTGGCCAGGAGGAGCCGGTGCTGTGGCTTCCTTGGCAGGTCACAGTGCTCGGATTAGAGAATCAAACCAACAGATACTTCTATTGACCCAAGCATGTCCCCGGTCTGCCTTTTGCCCTGTTGGTTTCTCCATAATCTGGAGTGCTACATCTGTTTGTCTCCCGCCCCCTCCCCCCCGCCCAGAGGATTACAAAGTTCCCTGAAACATTCAGCTCGTTTATCATAATTTTTTTTAAAGCTTTAATGTTTATTTATTTTGAGAGAGAGCCAGGGAGGGGCAGAGAGAGAGGGAGAGAGAATCCCAAGTAGGCTCCATGCTGAATGTGCAGAACCAGACATGGAGCTTGATCTTGGAAATCATGAGACCATGACCTGAGCCGAAATCAAGAGTCAGATGTTTAACTGACTGAGTCACCCAGGCACACCATGTTTATCATACTTTTGTAAAGTTCTTACGGTCCATCAGTAGGAGAATGGATAGATAAGTGTGACATACTTGTACACCAGGCCCTCTTTACTCAGCAGTAAAGAAGAACAAACATCTGGTAATGTCTAACAGCAGAGACAAACTCATAGACAGAATATGGAGTAAAAGAAGCTTTGTACCAAAGACCTATTAGATTTCATTCACAGGAAGTTCTAGAGCAGGTAAAACCAACCTGTAGTGGAATAAAAACTAATCTATAGGAATGATGGGCTGGGAAGGCACATGGGGAGACATTCCAGGGTGATGGCTATGTTGTGTCTCCTGACAGGGCTTTGGATTACATAGGCATATACATTTCCCAGAACTCAATAGATACACAATGAACATTTGTGCATTTCATCATATGTCAACTTTACTTCAAAGGAGAAATCCATAAGCAAATATTGAACTCTCTGTAATGACAGGTATGTTGAAGCATTTAGGGAGAAAGTATATTGATACTGCAATTTACTTTGGAATGCACTAGAAATAAGTCAGATGGACAGATGGCTAGAGAGACATGGGTAGATGAAGAGGAATGTAGTAGAATAATTATAGTAATTATGTTAATGGTAGAATCAAGGTGGTGGGTATGTGGGTGTTTGCTATATAGTTCCTTTAACTCTACTGTATGTTTGAAAAATTGCATAATCAAATGTTAGGAGAAAAATATTCTGAGGGTAGTGGTGGGGGTAGGATGGCTTTGGGAGAAATCTCCTGTCCTTGGAGACATACTTATAAATTTGTGTTTGGAAGTAAGGATGAAAAGCCTAGAGATTCAACGGGGCAAATGATGTCATCAAAGAAATCCCCATGGAATCTGATTTGGGGGCGGCACATGCTTTTGTAAGGGGTGTTCTGGTCATACTGGCATCTGAAAGGATTACTGAGGCTCCCTGGGCCCCTAGCTTGTTAGTTTCCCAGGGACAGAAAGATTCAGCCCTGGGGAGAAGCGGCCCAGCAAATGTAAATGAGTGGAGTTCCGCAGTGTAAGGACCTTCCTGCAGAGGGAAGATAAGCCTGCAGCAGATACCCCTGGCACGGCCCTGGTCCTCTGGGTTGCTTGCCTGCTAATTATCTTCTCTTGCTCCGCGGTGGTTTTCTAGTTCCAGGATTTGAATTATTGACCTTATGTAGAATTTTCAGCCTCTCTTGTGTTGTTGAACCAGAGAGCAGGAGTAGCACCCATTCTGTACAGAGTCTTCATGGATGGGTGTCCTAAGCTGGAATCTTGCCCTTGTGTCACCCGGGGGGTGTCCTGGACCATCTTCAGCAGAGACACGGCCATCAGAGTTCTTGTGGGAGAAACCCTGCCGGAGAGGAAGCTCCTGGTCTGCTGGTAAATTTAGGGCATGTGTGAGAAGTTGGGGGTAGGGAGAGAGGAAAAGAATGAAAGCATTATTCTAAGAAGCTGCTTTTATTTATAGATTCTCCTAATTCTATTAAACTGAATGCCAGAGGGATATAAAACTTGGAACACGTAACACATAATAGAAATAAAAGGACGTTAAGCTAAAATAGGGAACAATGGCAAAATGAGAAGAGAGTCTTAGGACCAAGAGGAAGATGTGACATTTTTCTGAAATAAAATAATCTTCGAGCACACTGTACAGGGAAAGTGAATTAAAATAAGGACTTGGTTAGGAGAGAACTTGGAAGGAAACATAAAACATTTCATAATGAAAAGGGGAAAGTGTTACACTGACTCCAGGGGAAAACAAAGACCGAGATTACACTAATTACATTATAGAGACAAATAAATAAAATGTCACTGTTGTAAAATGAAACCAAACTAATTAAATACTTAATATGCGTTAAGAAGAGTTGGCAAAATAAAATGTATTAAATATGATAAAATATGTAAATAGACATAATTTGCCTGCTTCTTTCCAGCAGCCAGGACTGTGCCTTACTTCCTGTTTCTAAAATGATTTCTGAGATAACACATTAATGGGACAAAACCCAAAGTAAATAGCCACTTATCCTGGAAAGGCTGGAATCAGGGGCACCCGGGTGGCTCAGTCAGCTAAGTGTCCAACTCTTGATCTCAGCTCAGGTCTTGATCTCAGGGTCACGAGTTCAAGCTCTGCGCTAAAGCCTACTTAAAAGCAAACAACAGGCTGAAATCAAACACGCGCTTTCAAATGAATGAATTGATGAATGAATGAGGATTCCTTCAAGTAAGGAGTTTAAAAACACACGTGCAAAAGGGAGAGCAACAGAATACCTTCCAAGATGAAAATTGAATGCATTTAGGCATGAAAGAAGGTGCCAGTAACTGAACCTCTCTGTGCCTCAGCTCTTTCTACTGCAAAATGGAAGTTATCAGCACCTCCAACAATCAAATGCCTGGAACAGCGCCAGGCCTGAAGCAGACACTCAGTGCATATTAATGCTAATAATATTATCATCGTGGTGATTATTAATACCTAAAGGGAGGAAAATAACACGTCCTTTCAATGTCAGGCATTGGAGAGAGACTAGGAAAGCACTGTCTATTTTTAAAGTAGGAAATCAGAGCTGGTAGAAGATGGGAACATGGAGAAGATTGCAGATAGGGCGTTTCTTTTACCTCTCTCTCTCTCTCTCTCTCTCTCTCTTTGCGGGAGAAGATTCGCTGATGTGAAAAGGTTAAGATGGAAAGGGCAGAAGTTAAGCCAGGTGAGGGGAGAAGCCATGAGCCATGGTTACAAAGCCAGGAGATCCCGGGCGGCAGAGGGTGCTCCTGGGCTCCCAGTGAGGTGCCTGGCCCATAGCCACTGCAGCCAGCAGCACACAGAAGGTGCCCTCCACCTCCTTGGCATGGTCAGCTGGGCTTGTGCCCACCACCACGGTTTCAAAGGAGAGCCCTCTTGCTTGGAATGAATTCATGATCCTCTCTTGAGGATACATGAAATAAAACTTTGGATTAAATGCAACTTCGCGTGCCGGTTCGCCTATGTGGGCGGGCATCTGGGAGCCACATAAAGCTTATGAAGGAGTGGTCTGTTGCCCAAATATGGCCAGAGAGAGCCTGGAGCAGCTCTCTACAATGTGCATTTGCCTATTAATTACAGCTGACACATGTCCACGTTCATTCCCAGAGGAGAGCTGTGTGCCTGGATGCTGGATTTTTATGCTTTTTCCAAACTTTTCTTAGTTCGGGCATCACTCAGGATGAATTGCACAGAACACTGACTCTCCTAATTAAATGAGCCAGAGTCATAATGGGGCCCTGGAAACAGGAAGGCAGGAGATGGGGTGTTTTTTCTTCTATTGCTCCCCCTACAATAGCCAAAGTTCCCCATGATGCACGAAGACATGCATGTTTTTCATTTTATAAGGCTATTTTGATCTACTACCTCCTGCAGACAGAGCCAGTGGCAAAAATACAGACTTAAGGATTAGAAGGGCCAGATTCTAATTCCAATGCTTTTGTCCACAAATTGATCAATGGTTGGCGAGTCCCTTAATGTCTCTAGATATCAAGTCATATATTCATCTGTAAAGTATGACTGTGATGATCATCACCCAAATAGTGTTCTCATCTGACTGTTGTATCATAGTGTAGACTTAAGCCTCTGTGTAACTAAAGGAGTCAGTCATTATTAAGGCAGAGGGAAGTGGGCCTTCCTACGTGACAGACACTGTGCAGGAGCCCCCATGTGGATGCCTAACACTGTCCACATGGTGACCACCTGCCCAGGGTCCAGAGGGTGAGTGGCCACCCACATTTACAAGAAACCCCTCAACCCTCTCCCTAACATTTTGCATGGGTTGGTTCCATATTGGATTTGGTGGACCTGTGGAAGGCTGGGTACTTGGGGAGTCTCGGAGTCACAGCCTTCATTGGGATGTGAGAGCTGAAATTTGGAATGGTCAAATTACTGCAATCTAATGTAATCAGTAATCTAAAAGCCCTCCACTCCCCCCACATCTGAGAGTGGATGGTTTGCATACATTCTGCTGAGGAATAATACACCCTGTGCAGTCAATTTCAGAGCATTGTCAGAGGGTAGCAAGAAATGCATTCAGATGCAAAACGAGAAGGTGGTGGCCAGGATCCTTTCTTTCACACAACAAGTCTGGAAATGGGCCCTCCAGGGTTGGTGCTGTGCCTGGTGGTGTCTTCGGATACTCCACCATACTCAGCAGGAGGTCTATGCCCCTGTGACCATGTGGCATGGTGGTATGCACCTTCAGCCTTCATGTCCAAGTTCCAGGCAAGGCTGGGGGGCAGAAGGTAGAAGAGTGAGGGTCTTTCCCTTTTTATTCACAAAGAGTCACCTCTCCCAGAGAGGGGCAGACCTCGGTCTATGGCTACACTAGCTGCAAAGCAGTCTGATAAAGCAGGATTTTAGAGTCTAGAGCTGCTATAGAAAAGGTGGGCAGCAGAGAAATTGTTGAAAATAGAGGTAGTATCAGGCAACTGCACATCACAATGACTGTAGTATGCTTCCACTATCTTATGGATGATCAGGAAGGAGAGGGACAAGTGAGAGCTTTGTGTTACTGCAAGAGAGACATTACCTCTTAATGTTGCGCAGATTAAGCAGGAGTTCTGTGAGAGGCAGGCCCTGAAGCAAACCAAAACCTAAGCCTGTAAATGCCTCAAGCCTAAGAAATCAAAACCCAAGGACAGCCAATCACAAACGGCCAACAAGGCTTTCCCGAACAAGGCAACCACTTAAGCTACAGCCAATCAAATCATTTCCTTGCTTCACCTGGGCATCTTCTTCTCTCCTGGGCACTGGTTGAGGTTTTGGACCTGGCTCCTTT
>NC_043708.1:121352834-121353942 GCF_006229205.1 Suricata suricatta
AAGCAAACCAAAACCTAAGCCTGTAAATGCCTCAAGCCTAAGAAATCAAAACCCAAGGACAGCCAATCACAAACGGCCAACAAGGCTTTCCCGAACAAGGCAACCACTTAAGCTACAGCCAATCAAATCATTTCCTTGCTTCACCTGGGCATCTTCTTCTCTCCTGGGCACTGGTTGAGGTTTTGGACCTGGCTCCTTTGGGAAATGCAGAGGGGACCAAGACAGGCCAGCTGGTCCCATCCCTTGCTCTCTAGCAAGGGAGATGCCTGCACCCATAACCATATGCCAGTAGGATGTGGTAAATTACCTAGTAGGGGTGCAAGTGACACTGGAGGACTGGGCAGTGAGGGATTGCTTCCACTTCACAACAGAAAACAGTGAGGAGGAGGAGGAGGAGGAGAATGATGGCAATGAGGATGGTGAGAAGACAATGGTGATACGGATAATGATTATGATGATGTGGTGACAGTGGCAAGGATGGTAAACTTTACCTGGGCCAGAAACTCTCATTTACTCCTTATAGCCACCCCATGAAGTAGGTACCTCTCCCTGCCCCCCAGGTGACAGATGAGGAAACTGAGGCACATAGAAGTTAAGGAATTACTCAGATCAGGAATGGCAGAACCAGAGCTGACGACACACATATTTCTCCTCCATTGTCTTTAAAACATGTTATTTGACACATAAAAAATAATTCCTGTATGTGTCACTTATAAAAAGCACAATAATTGCCCTCATGAAGCCACCACCCAGAAACTAGACAAACATCAGTATTTCCTGTATATTTCTCTTCTGTCTTACCACTGTTAAAAGATTAACTGCAGCTTATTAAACATTTTAAGATTTTACTTGAGCAGAAATCTATTTGAATTGGGCAGCACCAAACCAGAAGTGGTTAGGAGTGCCCAAGAGAGAAGAAGATGCCCAGGTGAAGCAAGGAAATGATTTGATTGGCTGTAGCTTAAGTGGTTGCCTTGTTCGGGAAAGCCTTGTTGGCCGTTTGTGATTGGCTGTCCTTGGGTTTTGATTTCTTAGGCTTGAGGCATTTACAGGCTTAGGTTTTGGTTTGCTTATAAAGGCTGCTAAGGAATTAGAGCCACATCAGTCT
>NC_043708.1:121354042-121387154 GCF_006229205.1 Suricata suricatta
GAGAGAAGAAGATGCCCAGGTGAAGCAAGGAAATGATTTGATTGGCTGTAGCTTAAGTGGTTGCCTTGTTCGGGAAAGCCTTGTTGGCCGTTTGTGATTGGCTGTCCTTGGGTTTTGATTTCTTAGGCTTGAGGCATTTACAGGCTTAGGTTTTGGTTTGCTTATAAAGGCTGCTAAGGAATTAGAGCCACATCAGTCTAATGGCCCGTTTGTTTAATTAATTTAATACCACCCTGCCACCACCTGTCCTGTTCCACTGTCACAATGGTGTGTGGATCACAGGTATTGTAGATACACTTAGATGATGCCTTGCTCAGTGTTGTTTTTGAGCTCTATAAACATGATGTATGTGTGCATGTGGCCTGGGACTTGCTTTTTTTTTGCTCACTTAACACCGGGTTTCTAAGACTCAGCCACATTGTAGCTACCCTGTTTAACTTGGCTTCATTTATTTTCACTGCTATGCAATAGTAGTTGGCCAAAAAATCACAATGTATCTACCCATTCTTCTGGCAATGAATGTGTGTGATATTTATTAAGAATGTTGTTGCTATGAATAATCTTGTACATGACCTCTGGGGTACCAGAGTTTCTCTTGGGTATTTGCCTAGAATTGGGATGACTGTGTTTATATATTGTGAATACCAATCCTTTGTCAGTTACAAGTGTGGAAATAGCATTTTCCAGTTTGTGAATTAAAAAAAAAATTGTATAGGTGTCTTCTGATTAAATAGGAGAGTTAAGCTTTATGTAATCGTATTATCAATCTTTTCTATTTTTTGTAATAGTTTTATTACATTGTAATTCACATGCCATATGATTTCCCTATTTAAAATATACAGTCCACATAGGGAGAGGAAGGGGGAGAGTGAAGAACACAAATCACGAAAGACTATTGAATACTGAAAACGAACCATGGACTGAAGGGGGAGGGGGAGGGCAGGAAGAGGGTGATGGTCATGGTGGGGGGCACTTGTGGGGAGAAGCACTGGGTGTATTATGGAAACCAATTTGAAAATAAACTATTAAAAATAAAATAAAGAATGTTAGTATAACAAAAAAATAAATAAAATAAAATATACAATCCAGGGGCACCTAGGTGGCTCAGTCAGTTAAGCATCCGACTTTGGCTCTGGTCATGATCTTGCGGTCCATGAGTTCAAGCTCCGTATTGGGCTCTGTGCTGACAGCTCGGGGCCTGGAGCCTGCTTCAGATTGTGTCTTCCTCTCCTCTGTTCCTTCCTTGTTCATGCTCTGTCTCTGTCTCTCTCTCAAAAATAAGGATATTAAAAAAACTTTTTAAAGTATATAATCCAGTGGGTTTTTTTTTTGTGTATTCACAGAGTTGTGCAGCCATCACTGCAATCAACGTTAGAGCATTTCATCACCCCAGAAAGAAACCCCATACCTATTACCAGTCATTCCCCATTCTGCCCCACTCCCCAGCCCCAGACAACTACTAATCTACTTTTCTGTCTCTCTAGATATGCCTATACTGGACATTTCATATACTAGAATTCTACAATAGTTGGTCTTTTTTGTGACTGGCTTCTTTCACTTAGTGTGTTTTCAAGGTTCATCCATTTTGTAACGTATCAGTACTTCATTCTTTTTATTTCCAAGTAATATTCCACAGCATGGATGTACCAGTATATGGATATTTTGTTTGTCCATCGATGGACATTGAGGTTGTTTCCACTTTTTCGGCTATTATGAATTATGCTATGAACATTCATGTATGTGTTTGCTCCTCTGGGATCATATCTGGGAGTAGAATTGCTGAGTCATATGGTAACTCCGTGTTTGAGCTATTGAGAAGCGGCCTGTTTTCCAAAGTGGCACCAACATTTTACAGTCTGACCAGCAATACATGAGGGGCTCGATTTCTCCACATCCTCATGAACACTTATTATTATGTCTTTTTTTTATTGTACCCATCTTAGTGGATTTGCATTTCCCTGATGGCTAATGTTGTTGAGCATCTTTTCATGTGCTTGTTTCATGTGCCTTTTGTATCTTTTCTTTAGCGAAATGTCTGTTCAGATCCTTTGTCCACTTATAATTGGTTTGTCTTTTATTATTATATATTCTAGATGCAAGTCCCTTTTCAACTATGTGATTTGCAAATACTTCCCATTCTGTGCATTGTCTTTCCATTTCCTTGATGGTGCCCTTTACAGCACAAAAGCTATTGTGTTTTTTTTTAAATCGATTCTTTCATTCTCTTTTAATTGGTATACTTAGACATTGACATTTAAAGTGATTATTGATATCATTGGGTTAATATCTACCATTTTAAAAAGTGTTTATTCATTTTTGAGAGAGAGTGTGTACACAGGGGAGGAGCAGAGAGAGAGGGAGACAGAGGATCCGAAGTGGGCTCTACACTGACAGCAGAGAGCCTGGTGCAGGGCTGATGGCACTGAGCCTGATGCGAGGCTTGAACTCACAAACTGAGAGATCATGACCTGAGCTGAAGTCAGACGCTCAACACACTGAGCCACCCACGTGCCCCTTCCACCATGTTTTCTATTTGCATTTGTTCCCCACTCCTGCTTTTCTACTTTCTCTGATTATAATGAGGCCTTTTAGATATTTTCATCTTATCTTCTCCCTTAAGCATATCAATTATACTCATCATTGCATCCTGTTCTCCTTGCCTCTGTCAATTATACCTGCCCCTGGTCTCTACCTCTTAGGATGCCATGGTTCCCACTGACAGTAGGGAAGGAACCCAGGGCCATTAGAGTATCCCTTGATTATTCACAGGATGCAGAGGGCAGCCACCGCAGAGCTCTTGGGAATGCTATGCCTTGCCCAGGCATCCTCAACTTCTTGGTGATGTTTGTTGGGGTAGCTTAGAGGATTTCACATAACAGAGCCCTCCAACATTTTCGTTCTCCCAATTCCCATCTGGCCACCACCAGCAGCACCATTTAGGTCCATATTAAAGATGCAAATTCTTCGGCCCTACTACCTACCTGTGCCATTAGAAACCCTGGGGGTGAGTCCAGAAGTAGGGGTTTAACAGGCCCTCCGGGGCATACAGTGCATGCTGGAGCTCAGACAGCCACTCACAGGGGTCAGAAAGTCCCAGCAGGTTGACTTTACCCGCTCTTGATTTTTGTACGTTGTTGATGTCGGCCAGCCAATCTTGCAGATGATAAACACCTCCTAGATATTTGAGTTACACATGAAATAATCTGATCGTGGGGAAAACACCCGGGTTTTCAAGTTTGGCCATATCTGGGTTATTTACATTACCTCCTCCTTTCTTGTACATTCATCAGATTGACTACGAATATTCCAGGCTCCTGCAGGACACACTTGCCTTTTTTTCCAAAGCTGATGCTGGACTTCTAGGATACTCATTTGTGGGCCTGGGCAGGGAGGGATGTGGGCTGGGTCACGAGGAAAAGGGGCACCAGCTTGTGAGTAAGTGGCTCTAGCAGCCATTGGTAGGCTTTTTTTTTTTTTCAGAGTCTTCTCCCACACATGTGGTGGGAGAGTTTTTTTACAGACGAAAGAGGTTAGAGTTCCCTGTTGCAGCCATTGTCTAGCTGTGCCTGTTGGGCCCAGTTTCCCCCCATCTTTCCTCACTGTAAGAGACCTGGGATTATTGAGCATTTCAACAGCCTTTTGACTCTGGAACCTTAAAGGCACACCCTGGGGTTGCCATGGGAGCCATCTGGTTGTCCATATGTGTTCTTAGTTGATTGTTTTTAGCTTCTCTTTCCCCCTACCCCCCATCTATGTTCTGTAGGGCCACACGCAGAATCTAACTGACCTACAGCCTTTGCAACTACTGTTGCCACACCCCCTGCTCTCCCCATGCCTCACCCTTCTCCTGCACTTCATTCCCATGTATCATTATGTATAATCACAACCGCTCTGGATTTGCATATAGTCCACATGCTATGCATTATCTTTATTCACATGCGCACACACCCTTGCCCTCAGCAAGGTGATGATTTCAGTGCTCTTGTAATATATAGACAAACCCGATCCCAGAATCCGATTTTGAGGATCTGTCTTAAGGACACATCCAGTAACAATGGCATTATCAATCAGGGTCTCAATAAGAACGGTAGGACAGACTCAAATTAGGGTACTCTGAAGAGGGTTAATAGGTAGACTAACTTTTTTCAAAGGTCTGGGCAGAGTTCAAATAAACAACCAGGGATTATTAACAGCAGAGTTTTCCCCATCCCATGGCCCCAAAGGAATAGAGAGGGAAGGAGAGACTGTATTGCGCAGTGACCTTCGGGGAGAGACAAAACCAGTCTGAAGTAGCCCTGTAGGGAGGGTCAGGGAAGTAAATAAGCCACCTTCACTCTCCTCTACCCTGTGATCTCTTCCCAGGAATTTCATTGCCAAAGCCAATCCACAGCCAGAAATCAAAGGAACCCGCTGATGTGTCCATATTCCTGGGGCAGAGAGCCAGGTAGAGGAAGTCAGAAAGTGTTCTTAGAGGGGCAAATAGAGATATCTGGCCCACTTCTTTATGTTCTTCTAAAAGTTTTAATTTTGCCACACTTATGCACTTATTCTAGCTCAAATTTGCTTTGGTATCTGATGCAAAGTAAGGATTTAATTTTTTTCTGATATGAATTTTCCAACATCATCAGGTGGTAAGTCCCTCCTTTCACCATTGATGGTTCATCATAAATCAAGTTCTGTATTTGTATGGGTTTTGTCTCTCTTTTCTGTTCCATGGGTTAATTTTTCGTCTCTGACACAATGTCTCACAAACTTTAGTACAGTAGCTTTATAATAAGGCTTCTTATCATGTACAGCAAGTATTACTCTTTTTCAGGAGTATCTAGGGTATTCTTGGCCCTTTTTTCTTCCATATTAACATTGAGTCAATTTGACAAGTTCCACAAAATAAATAAAAACTCTGTTGACTCAACAAACAAAAACTCTGTTGGCTAAAATTTTATTTAATATATTAATCTATTTGATACATCTGGTATAGCTTTATGATGTGGGGTCTTCATATCCATGAATATGGTATGCTTATTTATTTAAGTCTCCTTTAATATCTGTTAGTAAAGTTTAATAATTTACTATGTACAGGACTTACACACTTTTGTTAAATGTAGAGATACCATAAACTTTTTAATAGCTATTGCTAGTATATAGAAATGCAATTGGCTTTTTAAAATATTGACCTTATATCCAGCCACCCTGCTATAAACACCCTTATTTTTTTAATAATTTGTTTATATATATTAAGGCTTCCTATGTAGTCATTTCACCAATGAATAACATTAGCTTTGTTTCTTCCTGAGCAATATTTAGGCTGATTACTTAATTACTGCTGGTATTGCTGGCTAAGACCTTCAGTATAATGAGCAGTAAAAGCATTGATTATAGATAATGTTTTTGATTTTGCAGGGAATGCTTTCAGTATTTCCCTATTAAGCTTAATACTTGCTATTTATTTTTTGCAGGCAACCCTTTTACAGGTTAAGGAAGTTTCCTCCTCTTTCAACTTGCTAAGAGTTTTTTTTTTGTTATATGGGTTTTTAATTTTATAAAAATATTTCCCTATATCTCTAATTTGTTAATGTAGTTCATTATATTTATTGACTTTCTAATGTTAAAATACCATTGCATTTCTGGAATAAACTCAATTTGGTCATAGTGGATTATCTTCTTTACTCACTGCTGAATTTGGTTTTCTAATATACTAGTTGAGATTTTTGCTTTTATAATTATGGATAAAATGGACATAAAATATTTTCTTATACTGTCCTCATCTGTGTAATATTATGGACCTAGCCTCACTAGATTTTACCATTTCTATTCTCTGGAAGAGTTTATGCAAGACTGGGATTATCTACACCTTGACATTTTAGTATAGCTTACCTGTAAAATTACCTAGGCCTATTCTGTGGGAAAGAGAAAAGATGTTTAACTAGTGCTTCAGTTTCTTTAATGAAAAGTCTGACTAGTCCTATAAGAATTTCTTCTTTAGTTAGTTTTCTTAAGTTATAATTTCCCAAGGATTTGTTCTTATTGTTTAAGTTTTCAAATTTGGTAGCTTAACATCATTGATAGTATTTCCGTTTTTTAAATTTCTCTGCTTTATCTTTAGTTGTATCTCTGTTATTATTTATAATATTACTTCTTTGTGCCTTCTCATTTTACTAGTCAGTGTTGCCATGGATCTGCCTATCTTGCTAGATTGTTAAAGAACTACTTTGGCTTTGTTTAGTCTTATTATTATAAAGTTACTTTCTGTTTTATAGAGTTGTTCTAACTTTATTATCTCTTCTCTATTTATTTTTTAATTATTTATTTTTAAGAGAGAGAGTATGAGCAGAGGAAGGGCAGAGAGAGGGAGACAGAGAATCTGAAGCAAGCTCCATGCTGTCAGTACAAAGTCTGATGTGGGGCTTGAATCCATAAACCATGAGATCAAGACCTGAGCTGAAGTTGGACATTCAACTGACTGAACCACTCAAGAACCCCTCTAGTTTATTATTTTTTAACATTTTTGTTAGACACTTAATCTCATGAATGTTCAGCATGTCTACTCTTAATATGAACACCTAAAGTTGACACTTTTCTTCCAGTGTCATGGTCATTGATACTCATGAGTTGTTATATATAGTATTGTCACTCAGTCCATTTGCAGTATATTTTCAAATTTCCAATATGTTGTTTTCTTGGACCCGTGAGTTACATATACATGCATTTGTTAATTTCCAAACATGTGTGCTTTTAAAATCCCTCTTTATGGTATTCATGTCTCACTTCATTGCTCCATGATGAGATCTATGCTGTCCTGGAACCCAGTTTTTGATACTTTGGGAAAATCAGTTGTTTGCTTTAGACCTAGTACTGGGTCAGTTTTTGAAAATGTCCCATGTGTCTGGGGAATAGTATTGTCTTCTAACATTGGGTGCAGAGTTCTAAGTGTGTTGGGTATGCTTCTGGTTAGAGCTGGCCAGAACCTGTCTACCATAGTTGACTTTTTGTCTGTATGACCTCTGTTGTTTAGGGATACCCCTGTTCCTTATGGCCTCTGGAGTCCGAGGATTCCTTAAGGAGGGCCAGGTATTTAGGCTGTTCTTGAAGGATGAGGGAGTAGGAGGGGCCCTGAACAGAGGAAAGAACATAAATACTGGTGAGATAAGGGTACAGTGTAGCCTCTGGGGAGAGAGCCAGAGGGAAGGGTGGTGATTGGGGCAAGGATGGACGAGAGGCCCTGGGAAAGGCCATTCTTTAGAAAAGAGGCAGGAGAGCGTTGTCTGGGGGTGAAGACTGAGAGGAGAAGCCTCAGTGGTTTGAGCTGGGAGAACCTGGAATGGTAATGGTGTGATGGCATGGTAAGGATATCCTCCACCATGCCTGGGGATTGGAAGAGTAAGGGTGACCAAAGGCGAAGGGACAAGCAGTCTGGGGTTCTGAAGAGAGCATGGTTGAAACAACTGCCCCAAAGGCTCAGGACCAAGTAGGGCAGGATGGACCAAGAATTGGGAGTGCTCAAGGGCATCGTAAGTGGGAAGGGAGAATAGTGGTGAGGGAGGAGACTGGAGTCTGAGGGCCTGGCTGGGGCCATGCTCATGGTTGCAGGGGTGGAGGATCAGAGAGAGGTAAGGGCAGTCAGGAGTATTGAGGCCAGGGTATCAGGAAGGTCATTTACCTGGGTGTCAAAGTTATGTGTTGGTGGCAAAATGATGACAAAGGAGAAGGGTGAGCTCCTTGATAATGGTAATGATGAATATGGCAAGGGACAGGAGTGGTGACAGCAGGTGGTATGGACTTGGGAAGAAGAAACACAGTGAGCCTTGAAAGCCTGGAGATGTCCTTTCCTGGGAGGATGATCATGGCCACAGAACTTACCATCCAGCCTGGATGTTTCTAAAAGTGAAAATGAGAGCCATGAATACTTAGGCAGGAAAACAAGGGTGAGAAAAGCTGGACACGTGGTATTTAGTAGGGAGGGTTATCAGCTAAATGGGAGCTTTCAACTAAGACAGGGATATATAAGCAAATACCAAAGGGGTATTTTCATTTGTAAAATATCTTAGAAGAGTTTTATATTTGTTTGAGGCCTTAAAACTGTGGTAAAATACACACAGCATAAAATCTGCCATGTTCCCCATGGTTCAGGTGCAGCCCAATGATGTTGATTACATTCACATCCTTGTGCAAGCCATCACCACCACCCATCTCCAGAACTCTTCATCCTGCAAAACTGAAACTTCGTATTAAGCACTAACTTTCCCCACCCCTGGGCCCCTGGCAACTATCATTCTACTTTCTGTCTCTATGAATTTGACTGCTCTGGACACCTCATATAGGTGGAATCATACCATATTTGTCTTTTAGGACTAGTGAAGTTCAGTCAGTGTCATGTCCTTAGAGTTCATCATGTAGCAGGTGTCAGAATTTCCTTCTTATTTAAAGGGAAATTATATTCCATTGTATGGAAATACCACATTTTGGCTATTGACTCATCTGCCAATGAAAACTTGCGGCTTCTATATTTTGGCTATTGTGAATAAAGCTGCTATGAATGTGAGTGTACATAGATCTCTTTCAGATTTCATTTCTAGTTGTTTGGGGGCATCTACGATACTCAGAAGTGGAATTGGTGATCATATGGTAAACTTACGTTTGCCTCTTTGGAAGAACCATGTTGCCGCACCATTTTACAATACCCCCAGCAGTGCACAGGGCTGTGACTTCTCCACATCCTTACCAACACTTGTTCTGGTTTGTAGATAGTAGCCATCCTAATATCTGTGACATGATATTTAACTGTGGTGTTGATTTCGGTGATGCTCAGCAAATTTTTTTATGAGCTTATTGGCCATTTATACACCTCCTTTGGGGAAATGTCAACTGGGGAAATTCAAATCCTTTGCCCATTTTTATTTTATTATTATTTCTTAAATGTTTATTATTAATTTTTGAGAGAGCACAAGTGGGGGAGGGGCAGAGAGAGGGGAACAGTGGATCTGTGCTGACAGCAACAAGCCTGATGTAGGGCTTGAACTCACAAACTGTGAGATCATGACCTGAGCCAAAGTCTGATGTGCAACTAACTGAGCCACCCAGGTGCACCTCCTTTGCCCTTTTCAAAATTGTTGTTGTAGTTGTAGGAGTTCTTTATGTATTATGGATATTAACCCCTTTCCAGATATATGATTTGTAATTTTTTTTCATTCCATTTAAAAATTTTTTTAAATAATAGCAAGTCCAAAGGCTCAACAGGAGGAGCTAGAAGTGGGGCTGGGTGAAGAGATTTGGAGAGGTGACCTGGAGGGGGTTGGGTGTGGGATGAGTGAACGGCAGTTGGTGTCTGAACTTGGGACTCACATGTGGGTAGCTGGAGTAAGGGAAGTTGGGCTATGACATTGGACGGGCAGGAGAGACAGCAGGCTGGATAAAGCAGGAGCTGTGTGAGTCTTGGGGCCCCCAGCATGCAGGTAGGGGTAGGACAGTTAAACTCTGGGATCTCCAGACACTGGGAGCAAAGTAGCAATGGTTTCTTTGACTTGAGGTCAACATAACTTGTCAGACAAGTTGATTTTTAGGTTTTTTTTCCCTTATCTTTTCTTCAATCCCAAAGCCTTTCTTCTTGGCTAAGAGAAGCCACATGCATAACTATTCTGTTTGAATATGTGGTATGCAAAACCACAGCAGCGGAACTGCTGGTAGTAAATAGCCAGGCACATAAAAGAAAACCTGTGGAAAGATTACATGGGCCTGTAGGGGTAATCAAATGAAATGGAAGGCAATTTGTTCTTTTCCAAGTGAGGCGGATATGTAGGAATTATGTAGAAACTGACAGAGACATAACGCAAAGCAGCTTAAACTTAGCCTGGATCTGGAAAAGAAAGAAGTTAGAGAGGTGGTGTGCTGAGCAGTTTGACCCATCACGGAGAAATCTGAGTGATCGTTTGACAAAGATCATGTCTGCAGTTGTCACTGGGAGGAAATAGAACAGAATGGAAGTCTTGGAAAGACTTTGCAATCTATAGGAAATTCTAGAAACTTTGGTACAGTAAAACACACTCTAGGATGCTGGAGTCCATTTCTGGCAGAGCTGAGGCTCTGAGGCGGAATAGGTCATTAAATGCAGAGCATTTCTGGCCCCTGGAGATGGCTGGTGGTCCCTAGGTGGGCTAGCCAGCACTATCCAGGAGCCTTGCTCAGGGCCACACTGAGGGCCCTCCAGGGAAGCCAGGTCACAAGGTGATCTAGGGATGAGTAGAGCCGCCGAGGTGTATTTTATGTTGACTAGAATGTTTTTAGAAAATTGGAGTCGCTCTCAACACTGGGAGATTTCAGATAGGAATTGCAATGTCTAGCTTCTCTTGAAAAACAGGAAGGACTGGCCCCTTCCCTACAGGGCCACAGGCAGGGCAAAAGGGGAAAGTGACCACAGAGTGCTGGTGTCATGTTGGGTTTAATGCACACATTCCCTCTGCCACACCCTTGCTTAACCTCCCAGCAACATCTGGTAGAAATAGTGTTGAGTGAAGGTGGGGGCAGGGCAGTGGGAATTTGCCGATCATTCCCGGGGAGGGAGCAGATAGCAGCCCAGCTGTTTCAGGTTCTCTCTGATCACCCAGCTCATAAAGTACAGCCACTAAGCCCTCTGAGAGCACAGGCGTGGGGGGAATCCACCGGGTTGTGAGTCACCGAAAAAAAAATTGCTGGATCCAGTGTCACCTGTCAAAGGGATGTGTCATCTTGAGTTATCTGTAGATGAAGGTACACATTAGAAATACCAGTTCTCTGCTTTAGTAAGTGGTGACCATAAATCAGACAGAATCTCATAGAACCTAATGAGCATATCTCTCACTCGAAGTGAATTTATCTTTGCAGACTTGGGAACATGAATGATGACATAAGGTATGAATTCGTTTTACAGAATCAGAAGTCTAGAACCAAAGAAATGTTTCAGCCTGGAATCGATCATGTATTGGCGGCTGTAGTTTATAACAGTTGATAAAAATTAAAGGGGTGAGGGATAAGTTAGTTTCAGGGAGCTGACAAATCCAGGGGCCTGGCAGACATGAGGCGGGGGTCAGGGCCGCCTGTGTGGGGTGCTGTGTCCCCACGTGCCTGCACCTTCCTGAGTGCCCAGGGCACAGCTCCTGTTCCATGTGTCCCACAGGCACAGTCCTGGCCAGCGGACGGTACTGTTCATACTGACCTTTTTGTTTCTATTTTCCCCACAGGAATTACCAATGAAAACGTCCACTATTTTTTTTTTTTTAATTAGAATCAAAGGACAAATGGGATTTGTTCTTGAACCAACTATGCGACTGGCTTTGTGGCCAGTAAGATGCACTCATGTTCTTTTCTTTGAGAAATACTAGGAAAAGGGCTGTGTGAACATCAGCTTGCCATGTGCTAGGCCCCTTTAGCCTCCCAACAACTGTGAGGGTGGGATACTGTTATTCCCATTGCATGGAGAAGGAAATAGAGGCGAAGAGAAATTAAGGCACTTATGCAGAACTTCTTTTCTTTTCCTTTTTAAAGTTTATTTCTTTATTTCGAGGGGGAGGGGGAGAGAGAGAGGGAGAGAGAGAGAATCCCAAGCAGGCTCTGCACTGTCAGCGCAGAGCCCCATGCAGGGCTTGATCCCATGACCCCTGAGATCATGACCTGAGCCAAAATCAGGAGTTGGACACTAAACTGACTGAGCCACTCAGACGCCCCAGAGCCTCTTTTCAATTAAACAGCAAGGCTGCAATTCAGAGCTGGACAGCCTCGCCCCAAGGCCCAAGATGGCAACGTGGGGTCCCCCTGGAGCGTCCCCTGAAGTCCATACGCGGGGATGACTGGAGGCCCTTTGAGACCTCCTGACTCCGCCTTCCATCCCCCGTCCTCCGCGCCCCACCTTTCCACAAAAGCCTGGTAGGAAACGTTGCTTCACCAGCGGGAAACCAGCGTCTCAGAATGCAGGTGCCCAGTTCTGTCTCGGGATGCATTCGGGCAGGTGGTTGCTCTTAGTTTGCTCTCCGAGCAGCAGCTGGGCAGAAGCTTCCTTCGGGCCTCTCTCTGGCCTGCCCCCGGGAAGGCAGGTCCTGCGCCATGCGGGCACCCTGCTGGCACCCTGCTGGACCCCCTGTGTCTAGGACAGTGCCTGGCTCCAAACATTGCTCAGATACTTGCTGAAAAGACTGAAGGAGTGAATGGGCCGCTGCCCAGCAGTCTGTGTGGGGACGCCAAGCAATAAGCATTCAGCAAGGTTACTGGAGAAGGGCTGGCGACTGGGTGGGCGGGTGTCCATCAGGCCCGTGTTCACAAGACACGGTCACCTGCACTGTCTTAGTGAATCACAGGCAGAGGGGAGAGGGCAGGCTGGTGATGTTTTCTCCTGCTTTCCTTTAAACAAGTACTTCTCGCCTCCGAATGAGTGCTTCTGAAGTTTTACTTTGAATACAGAAGTTCTGTCGAAATTTTTTTATTGCCAAATATCCCCTAAACCATAATGTTAGCATGAAAGGGAGAGAAAAGCTGATCCAGCCCCTCCCTGGAGAAGGGAGAAGCTGGGGCCGGCGAGGGAACAGAGGTGGGCAGCCGCCTGGGCCCCCTGACTCCTTGCACGAAAAGTCCCAAACGCCACAGTGAAAGGGCTAACCTGAGAATTATCGCACAAAAGGCCTGTTTTTCGTTTCCAAACCACAGTGTGCTCTGCACCCGGGAGAGGGTGTCCCTTGAGTTGTGTTTTGGTGAAATCATGACAGCTGCCTCATCAGTAGCTTCTTCATTTTTAATTACCGGCTTGGGGTTGAGTCACAGAAGCCAAATGACAGAGCATGTTTCTCTTTATGTCTGTTGTTAATTGGCATTATTGAGTTTGGGCACTAATGCGGTTAGACTGAAGTTTTCCATATCTTCACGGCATGTAAGCTGTCCCAGTAGATCAAGTCCCCAAGGGGTCAGCTGATTTCAGGGGTTGGTACGGGACTGCCTGATCAGCAGACCTTCAAGGCCACCCCCAGGGTGGACATCTGGTAAAAGGAAGCTGGGGTGATGGGGTCAGGTGAACCTGGCCCATCTCCAAGAGCATTGCTATCCCCTCCCTGGTATCCTTTCACCCTGTAAGGGAAACCACATAATAGAGAGGGGGATAGACACGGGAGGGGGTGAGCTGCCCGGAGCCAAGAGCAGTTAGTCATTTCAGCTGGGCAGCGTTGCTTTTCTCTGGTTTCTGTTCTCTGCTCCTGGGGCTGGCTACGCCTTCTCCCTCAGAGGGCTGTAGATGCCCCTGTCATTGGGGCTGACATCCAGCCCCCTGAGTGACATGGGAGAGGAGTCAGTTCTAGGAGACGTGGGGAGAGAATGTGGAAGAGATACATGTTTACTTTGGTAAAATATTCATTTTTTTTAAATTTTAAAGTTAATTTATTTCGAGAGGGGGAAAGTATGAGTGGGGGAGGGGCAGAGAGCGAGGGAGACAGAGGACTTGAAGCAGGCTCTGTGCTGACAGGAACAGAGCCCGATGAGGAGCTTGAACTCACAAACTGTGAGATCATGACCTGAACTGAAGTCGGACGCTTAACTGACTGAGCCATCCAGGTGCCCCATGTGGTAAAATATTCATAATAAGATTTACCATCTTAACCAATCTTTAAAAGAAAATTTAATGTTTATTTATTATTGAGAGTTAGAGAGAGACAGAGCATGAGCATGGGAGGGGCAGAGAGAGGGGGAGACACAGAATCTGAAGCAGGCTCCAGGCTCTGAGCTCTCAGCACAGAGCCTGATATGGGGCTCAAACTCATAAACCTGAAGTCAGACGCTTAACCGACTGAGCCACCCAAATGCCCCATCTTAACCATGTTTAAGTGTAGAGTTGGGGGTCGTTAAATATATTCTCATAGTCACACAACCTTCACCACCACCTGTCTCTAGAACTTTCTTGTCCTCACACACTGAAACTCTATACCCATTCAACACTTAACTTCCCTATCCCTCCTCCCTCAGCCCCTGGCAACCCCCGCAGCAGCCCCCATTCTACTTTGTCTTTATGAATTTGATGACTCTAGGTACCTCATGGAAGTGGAATCATACAATATTTGTTCCTTTGTGACTGGCTGGTTTCACGCAGCCTAATGTCCTCATATTTGTAACATGGCCACATTGTAACATGGACAAAATGCCCTTGCTTTTTAAGGCTCAGTGATATTCCGTCATGTGCAGAGACCACACTCATCCATCGATGGACACTTGGGTTGTTTCCTCCTTTGGACTATTGTGAACAGCGCCGACGTGAACGTGGATGTGCAATATCTATTCAAGTCCTCACTTTCCCTTCTTTGGGGTATAGGAACTATTTATTTTTAAAGGGAAAAATTGGAAGATTAATTTCTCTAAAATCCTTTTTAATTTCCCTTAGGATAACTGCTCTCTAGTGAGAGTGTTTTAGATATTAAAGTTTGAATTTTAAACATATCTTTCATAAGAACAAAAATCCTTTTTTTTTCCCTCCCCAAACCATGCAGCCTTTTGACCTTCCTCAGTTAAGCAGCCCCAAATGGCAGCCCAGTGCCGGCCTCTCTGAAGATCCCTAGATGGACCCGACCTGGTTTCCTGGGGTGCTCAGTGTAGCCTTGCTCTTAGGTCTGTGGTGTAAGCAGACTTCCAGGTGTGCTGTGCACGGCCATCGGTGCTGAAGGTCATGGACATGCTTCACTCCATTCATAAGCTGAGATGCTTTTTGCTAAGAGCACATGTGGGCATGTCCCTGGTGTTCTCTTCCCTGGTGAATTTTCCAGGTGAGACTTTCCAAGGATAAGGCCATGTCCTTAGGTCTTGCGTACTCAGAGAGAAGTAAAGATTGTGCCTCCTGGAGTGAGGGAAGTCCAAACCAAATTGTCTAGATCCCTGTTGCAGGGACCATCGGCTCCCTGTGGCCTGTAGGCTGCACCAGTGGTGTTAACGCTTTAAAATTAGTTGCTAATATTAAAAACTTAGGAGATCTCTTGTAGCATCGAAGTGTCACCTTCCCTGGAAGAGGTCAGGAGATCTGGCAGAACTCTGAATCTCTGCTAACCTGCCTCCTCCCCATCATGGGGACCCTGCCTGGGCCCAGTGGCATCGAGGGCACTTCTCCCAACTAGAGACCAGACATATCACAGAGCAGGTGGTGGGCAGCAGGGACAAATGGCATGAACCACCCTTACTATCAGGTCACCACACAGGAGGCAGGGAGCAGCCTTGGAGGCTGGGGTGGGGACCTGGGCCTGGATGCATGGAGGGGCAGGCCGGGGCCTCAAGCAGCCTCCCTACCCGAGCAGTCATGTGCCCTGGAAATAAACCCCAGTAGCCTCCTGCCTGTCTTACAAAGTAGTTGTGGGCCTGATGAGTTTCATGGGAAGAAGGAAGACCTGGTCCCAAAGACCAACTCACCAAAGAGACAGTCGTTAAAGTAAATTCAGGCTTTGACTTCAGTTCTAGACTAGAAGTTGTTTAGGCTTTATTTGGGAAAGGGGGACAGTGAGGATTCTAGTTACCTTGTATTTCAGTAAAAATATTCTTTATTAGGGCACCTGGGTAGCTCAGTCAGTTAGGAGACCGACTTTGGCTCTGGTCATGATCTCGCAGTTAATGGGTTTGAGCCCCGCATTAGGCTCTGTGCTGACAGCTCAGAGCCTGGAGCCTGCTTCAGATTCTGGGTCTCCCTCTCTGCCCCTCCCTCAAAAATAATATTTTTTAAAAAATATAACAATCGTGAGGTCTCAGAAATAGCTGGGACTGTTTTACTTTTTCCGAACCATTTGAAAGCACATCGCTGAGCTGACCTCATCACCCCTCACCCTTTGGCGCGTCTTTCATCATAAACAGCACCAGTTTCCACAGAACTGTGGCACCCTGGAAACCAGGGGGTTGCAGACAGTCACTGCCACCATCTGATCCTCACACCCCAGTCACTGTTGCCGACTGCCCAACAGTGGGCTTCACAGGAAAGGGTCTCTTTCAGAGTCAGGTATTACATACAGCAATCGGGGCTCTTTCGTGGGGTCAGGACTAGGGTGGTCACAAACTAAACTGTGAGGGGCAGGACTCCAGAAAAAAACCTAGTGATTAAGAGAATATCATTTTAATGCAACATTTGAAGATCTAAGATTAAGAAGATCCACAGCAAGCAAAATATCAGAAAGTTAAATAAAGGCAGGTTCAGCATTGCTGATTTTTTCCTTTGCCTCTGGCTTCAATATGGCTTCGCACAGCACTGTTCCTTACTCTCTGGGGAGTCTAGGGTAGTTCCTCACTGCTCTCTTGACTTCTGTGACCTTGGCACTTGCCAGGGTCACGCCAATTACTCTGTGGAAGGTCCCCCTCCATTGGGGGTCTGTCTGCTGTTTGCCCACGATGATCTGGGTTCCGCACGCCGTGCAGGGACTCTGTATTCTCACTGCATCTGACCCCACGGCCTGTGTTTCAATTGGCTTCATTGCTGGTAACACACTTGTTGATCCCTCTGTTAACGGGCTTTGTTTGCCTGTCAGGTTTCTCTTTTCCCCTTTACAGTTAGTAAATACTTTGTGGAGAGGTACTTTGAAACTATATAAAAAGAGCCAATTCTATACACCTTAGGATTTGCTATTAAGTGTATCCGTATAGACTCATAGTTTTCTAGTCTATTCTTGGGCTGGAACCTACAAGAGCGATTATTTTTTGATTTTCAACTGGGCCCAGTTTGGCCTTGTGCGTACTTTTCACGTCTGGCTCCCGTGTGCCGGTCATACGTCTCTAGAGTTCTTTGAGCCATTTCTTGCCCTCTTCCCAAATGCGGTATTACAGATTCCTCTTGCACTTTCCCTGCCCTGACTCTGGAATCAGCCATTTTCCCAAAACCCCCTGGGTCCTTGTAGTAGAAAATGGTACTTAGAAGCCAAGACCCAGGCTCTGGGGGGTTTGCTGCTGTTTGGGTGTTGCTTCTCACAGGCCTGTGCAGTGAGGAGAGGCATGAGCACACACGCCGGTGTGTCTGCCTGCTTATCTGTCTATCTAGAAAACTAAAATCACATGGCTGTCCAATTCCAATGCCATGCCAACACCACAGCGTTCTTTCTAGTTTTCTTGTCCATCAGTGAGAAATCTCTTCCATGGCCCCAGGGTGTTAACTGTATTTGATCATTCTCCCTGTGGGTAACCAGTATGCCCTGTGTTCTGTCTACATCTCACCATGGGGACAAGCTTCTTGCCCCGTGGGCGCTCATACCCAGGCTGGGCTGCACCCTCCCAGGGACAACACTCTTGACCTGCTTGGGGCCACCCCAGGTCTCCCCCTGCACCCCCGGTGCCATCCCCGCCACACACCAGAAGCCGTGCTGTGCCCCACATGGCTTTAGGACCTGCATTTTTTTCAGGAAGAGGAGTCATACTTTTGTAGTTTTCAGTCAAAATGAAACAAATACAAAAGGAGGGTTGGGTTTAGAAATCTAGTAAAATGGCTAATTCTAGGACAATTTTGTTGGGCAACTTCAGGGTAGAGAAAATGAAGACTGCTAAGTAGAAATTAATGATTTTTCAGGAATTTGTAGGAAGCTGAGCAGCTTAATTGCATGATTTGGGTGGATATGTGTTGAAGAAAGCAATTTAAGGAGACTAGGAAATTGTGCAATAATCTTAACTTGGGTCAGAATTGTAATTATTGAAGTAACAGAATGTTGTTATGTGTATATGTGACCAAAATGGGAAGAGGTTTTTTTTTGCTTCTTATTTTGAATGCTTTAAAAAAAATAACAACAAAATGTCCATTCTCCCTCTTTGGACTCCCCTAATTATAAATACCTGGTAACTCAGTGCTGGCTAAATATAGGTTCAGTGGCCATCTATATTTATAACTTTCTTCAGGTAGGAGTCACCAGAGCAAGACAGAATTAACTTGGTGTGTAGGTTTTTATAGGCTCTAATTAGTTATGTTTTTCTTAAGCAGACCAACCAGGATCAATAATATTATATAACTGAACTCTGATGCCCGTGACTTTTAAACACAGACTCTTCCCCAAAAGCCAGAGGCCCTCAGAAGGTGCCAGTCCTGAAGACCAGCAGCTCCGGAAGCCGGCACACTGCAGCTGCCAGCGGACAGGGCTCGAAACATCTGTTTCCAGCCAAGGGCAGGCTTTGGGAGTGATAAAGTGAAGAGTTTTTTTGCAAAGTCAGATGTCTCATCTACAGCCCATTCATTCCTGAGACCTTGAATTGTGACATTTCATGGCTGCTTATCAGCCGTTCCCAAGGAGCAGATTTAACTGTGTGAGCCTGGGGAGGCGGGGGTGGTATTTTTGTGCACTGACCAAAGTGTGCACTCAGCCAACCCCCTGGGCCCCCAACCCAGCTTGCTTACTTGAGGGCTTAGGGCCCTGCATCTGCATATGAGGTCACGTTCATGGGAGGGCTGAGTGGGTGGGTGGACCTTTGGAATGATCCGATGTCATTCGGGGTAGATTTGGCATGCTCCTCAGTGACTTTGCTGCAAAGCAAACATGTTAGATGGGGCTCTTCTCTACCATTCCTTGGAATCTGGGGAAAACAAGTCATCTTCTTTTTCTTCAGGAAGGCATGTGCACCCCAACCGCCAGCACTTGCAGATCCCTCTGACCTCACACCTGCCCTGTATAAGCAGAGTGGTGATTTGAAGCTGGATGTACTCAAATTACAGGGAAAAAAATGCCCAAAATCAAGACAAGAGGGGCTCTTCCTGTCAACATCTCCAGGGCAGGGGTCTCCCCCACACACTTGGCTTCTGCCCCTTCCTTGTTTGGCTTTGCAAGTTGTTTGTACTCCTCCCACCTTTAGTCCCTGAGAAGCTTACTCTCCGAGGCCAGTTAGCTCACATGAACAAAGGTGCCAGGCCGCTCGGATGGAAGTGCAGAGTCCTGCACTGGCCTCTCACTTAGCCTGAACCGGCGGGAGTGGAGTTCACAGGAGCCTAGCGTGGGGCTTGGCCCAGGCCGCACGGCCGGCGGGTAGATGGTTGGCTGACTCACAGCTTCAGGACTACCATGGGAGGGGGGCTAGAGAGAAACCAGAAGGCAAGACAGCAGGCACTGGGCTGGGAGACATGGGGTCTTGGTGGGCCCCAGGACCACGCTGTCAACTATATGTAGATGGAGAGGGGAAGACATGAGTATCCTTCCAGTATCACTTGAAATCTGTTCGTTTCATAAGGAGACCAAGATGGTAAGCGAATGTCTCAGGCCCTGCAAGGCTCAGCCTGTACAGCTCAGGACCCAGGTGGGCAGTTTCCCCAAACATGGTTTGAGCTCCTGCCGTGCACCAGATGCAGGGAGGGCCTGAGGGTTTACAGATGACAGTTCCTGCCTTTGAGAGCTTACCCTGGAAGGATGGAGGGAGGGTGGGTTGTGATAGCCACGTGTGGGCAGATCTGGTCCTGGGAGGTCCAGGAGGGCTTCCTGGAGGCAGTGATAGCTCAGGTGATGGTTAAAAATGGAGTGGGAGGTAGTTTTGTTGGTGTGAAGGGGCTGACACACAACAGCAGCACCTGAGGGCAGAAGTGATGCGAGCAGGGCCAGGCCTGTGGCCAGAGAGGTGGCCTGGCCTAGAGGTGGAGATCTTTGTGTGTCCTGTGAGAGGCCAGCACTTTGTCCAATAAGGGAAGGCAGGGCTAGGGTTGGAATGGCAGTACAATGGGGCAGAAGAGGGTCAGAGGTCAGGGCCCTGCCTTGGTCTGAGCAGAGTAGTGGGGCCACCTAGGCCGGGGTGGGGGTGATGGGGTCGTGCCGGGCTTGAGAACCTTGCATCAGGTCACTTCCAGAGGGCTTGGTGACACTGGACACACATGGAGGGTGCGGCACCATTCGCCAAGACAAGGGACTCCTCGGGAAGAGGGACAGATCTGGAAGGAGGTGAGGGGGGCAAGAAGTTGCTTACCTCAGGATGGTGGCTCTGGCTCTGGCTCTGGCTCTGCTTCTGGCGGTGGCGGGGAGGCATCTGGGATGTGCGCATTGAGGGCTGCTCCCTGCTACATTCTGCCAGGAATAAGGAGACCAAGATGGCGAGCAGATGGCCCGGTCCCTGCAAGACTCAGCCTGTACACCTCAGGACCCAGGTGGGCAGGGGAGGCTTCCCAGAGGAGCTGGTGCTGAGCTGAGCCTGGAAGGCCCAGCATCACCCCGGAACCGGAACCTTCATGTGGGGGTGGGCCTGGCTCACAGCCAGCATTCATACAATCAGGTGCCTCTGACTGAGCTGGCGGCCCTCAGACGCAGAAGTGCTGAATTAGAGCAATTAGCAGCTGCCTCGGGAGGTTCCCTTGGATATCAGGGCTGTGAGAAAACCAAAGGCTTGCCTGGTTGCATTTCAGAGCCATTTATGTGTGAATCTTGCATAAACACCCTAGGCAACTGTATACATACACACATACATATACCCACTTATCTGAATACATACACATATACCCACAAACATCCATATACAGACATTGCAACATTGCACGTTGCACATCCATATATACATGCGTGCATATATACACACATTTGAAAACATACATATATACACATCCATATACATGCATGCATATATATACGTAAACACACATCCATGTGTACACATACACACATACACTCACATGTGGACATAATGGAATAGATGCGTGCATGGAATATAATCTATGTCTCTCAGAATTTCTGCTTGAAATGAAGGAGAGTGGACGCCTGTTGAGCCACGTGGCCCTGTGTGAACACACCTGCTGTTGATGAGAACCAGATGAGTGCCCCACCCCCCGCCCCATGGCAACCAATGCTGTGAATGTGGCAAGAGGCAGAAGGGGTGATGGTTATGAATGGGAACTCCGAGGTCACATCCTGAACATACTACTCACTAAAGATGTGGTCTTGAAATAGTTATTTCACCACTCGGTGCCTCAGTTTCCCCAACTGCAGGGTGAGGATAGCATAAGGCCGACGTGACGGTCAAACAAGTGAAGGCATCTAAAACTGTTCACCTACTTGCCTTCAGCAAGTGCCAGCTGCTCTTGGGGTGAGCCAGGAGCCCCCAGTAAACGTTGGGGACCCTCGGGCTGGGAGACAGGGGAAGGACGGAGAATTGCCATTCACTAAGAGCTCTGTGTGCTTTTGTACTGTGAATGTTTTGTACCGTGTGCAGACATTATCTAGACTTTTTATTTATTTACCTATTTATTTATTTTAAAGTTTAGTTATTTTGGGGGGTTGGCAGAGAGAGAGGGGGGACAGCAGAGACACCACTGACAGCAGAGAGTCAGATGCGGGGCTCAAACTCACAAACCATGAGATCATGACCTAACCAACTGAGCCACCTAGGTGCCCCATCTAGATTTTTTTAAATGTCTCATAGGGTACCCCATTAAAGAGAAACCACGTTTCAACTCTCTTTACTCTGGGTTCTTTGATCTCATTTCTTCCAATGCTCTGGCCCAGAACGTTTAGCAGGGTTTTTAATGAGGTTTTAATGGTGTTACCAATTTTATCAACTAATGTGTATAATTACACATCAGTGTTGAATAAAGAGACCCGAGCATTACATATTCAGCAGATTGTTCATATTCTTGGAGGGGGCAACTGAGAGACTGGCTCTAATTAATGCATTGTGAAAATACTATGGACGGGACACAGAAAAGGCACTTAGTGAAATTTTATGTTGCAACTTAAAAAGAAATACACCCAGCACTCCGGAGATCAGATTTATTGATGGACAGCAAGTTGAGGTTCTGGAAGGCCTCAAAGCTGAGCAGGACAGGGAGACAGCCTGGGATGCGGAGGGAAGAATTTCTCTTTCATTCTCAAGGAGAAGGAAGAGGAGGCTGCCTCAAACAGCAGTATTCTGTGGACGCCACTGCACCCCATGTTTATAAAGGCAGGCTGCTTTGATACTGGCTTGAGAAGAGGTGCCCAGAGCACGTGAATGGTGACCCCCAGAGGACACCTGAGGTGGAAACACTGTCCCAGGCCATGGCTGAGGGACAGCAGCACAGGATGGCCCAGAATGCCAAGCTGGGAAGAGCAGCTACTTAATATCAGTGCAGAAATCATATCAAAATAAGGATATTTCCTCAGTTAGGAGATCACCTTGAATTCAAAAAGTCTTTATGCCGCCCCAGTTTTTCTATTTAGCCTTATGGTTCCAGCTCTTGTCAGTTTGACCCTGAAGATGCACCAAAAGCGTCCCAAGCCCTAATTTGTGTATCTCTGTGTCTTTTGGTGTCAGATGTTGTCACCTATTCATCTGTGGCCAGACGGGGGGAGAGTGTTGGTTCAGGAACTGAGAAACCTGAAGGTAACAACTGGCTTATTCCCTGGGCATGTTTTCCCATATATGAAATGGAACCCTTCCCATGGTTCTTTCCCATACTCTTCTCTGTAGGTCAGGGCCACAGGTGTCCCTCATGTTTAACCAGGCCAGTGGCCATGTCCCCATGACCCTGCTGGAGAATGGGGGCTTCCCAGCCATACTGTCCTCTTAGCTCAGGTACCCAGAGATCTTAAAAAGCAGGCCCCTGCATTGGGAGGGTCATGACCGGGGTCAACACTGCTGTGGCAGGTAAGGTGAAAACCAGAGGAAGATTTAGATGGGGTGGGTGAGGAGAAGGAAGCAGGAAATAGCTTCTAAATCATAAATGCTGCATCAGCCAAGCCGACATGACTTTCACTGGGCTGTGTTCCATGGGCAGTCAGGTGCACCCATCTCCTGCTCTGCTCCCCTCCTTGATCCTTTCTGACGTTTTGCCCATGATGAAACCTCATATTCCTGACCCTTGCCTGATGCGAGGGGAGGGCCATGGCAGAGGGCAGGATAGTGTGAGTCAGATAGATGGGAGTGCCCTTGTGGGGCATCTGACAAAGAGGGCTCCTGGAGAAAGGGCAGGTCAAGGGCCACATGAGATGCCACAGGTGCTGGGACAGCAGCTGCCCTGTGCTTCTAAGCAGAGGCCCTCAGGAGATGGAGAAGCCATGTTTATCATCTGAGACTTTGCCGGACTCCCAAAGTACGCTCAGCAGCAAATGCCGTAAATCACAGTTTGGGCAACATTTTCTGTAAAGTCCACACATGAAATATTTTAGGCTCCTGAGCCAGAGGGTCTCAGTAGCAACAACACAATTCTGTCATCGTAATATGAAAGTGGCCATGGGCAGTAGGTCAATGAATGGGTGTGGCTGTGCTCCAATAAAGCTTTACTGATAAAAACACAAGGTATATATATATATATATATATGCCTGAAAGCATTGAAAGCAGGTTCATGAATATATATTTGCATGCACATGCTCCTAGAAACATTATTCATAATAGCCAAAGGGAGGAAGCAACAATCCATGTGCCCATTAGTGGATGAATGGATAAACAGAATGTGGTATACAAATACAAGGGAATATTATTCAGCCTTTAAAAGGAAAATTTTGACAAATGTTATGACATGGATGAACCTTGAGAAGACCATAGTTAGGAAAATAAGCCAGTCACAAGAGAGCAAATGATTCTACACATATGAGATGTCTAAAGCTTTCAAACTCACATAGACAGGAAGTAGCATGCGGTTTGCCGGGGCTTGGCAGGGAGGGGGGATGGGAGTTCATGAAATGGGTGTGGTTTGGGAAGATGGAAAAGTTCTGGAGACAGAGGCTGGTGTTGACCGCACAGCATTGCGATGCGCCCAGTGCCGCTGAACTGCTCACTTAAGAACTATTCACCTGGGAAATGCTGTATTATGTATATTTTGCCACAAAAAATAATTAAAGAGGAGATAGACCAGATTTGGCCATAGTTTTTCCAATGCCTACTCTGAATTAATTAATGAGTATTTTATTTATTTATTTAAAATGTTTATGTTGAGAGAGACAGAGAGAGAGGGAGAGAGGGAGAGAGAGAATGAGTGGGGGAGGGGCAGAGAGAGAGGGAGGGAGAGAATCCCAAGCAGGCTCCTCGATATCAGTGCAGATCCTGACGTGGGGCTCAAACCCATGAACAGTAAGATCATGACCGAAGCTGAAATCAAGGCGGATGCTTAGCCATCTGAGCCACGCGGGTGCCCCAAATGAGTATTTATTAAGCACAGCTTATCTGCAGGCTTTGGGAGGAGGGTTGTAGTCTGACTTTGGAGGCATTATGTTAATTAATCTGGTCTGCAGCCAGTGCCTGCGCCCTAGCAAATCAGGGCCTCTCGTGGTGTCTGGGTTCCCTCCTGAGGATCTGGGCTCTTCTTTATCCTCTCCTTTTCTTTTTATTTTTTAAAAAAATTTTAATGTTAATTTATTTTTGAGAGAAAGAGAGTGCGCAAGAGGGAGAGGAGCAGAGAGAAAGGGAGACACAGAATCTAAGCTGTCAGCACAGAGCCCGAGGGGCCTGAACTCAGGAACCGTGAGATCATGACCTGAGCTGAAGTCGGAAGCTTAACCGACTGAGACTCCCAGGTAGTAGCCCCGTCCTCTCCTTGTCTTACCTCTACAGTAATTCCAGGATCAGACCACCCTCTCTGTCCTGTGCTGCCCTGAATCACACTCTCTGGCCTCAGATCTTTGGTTTCGAGGAAGGAATGTGGCTGCTCCCCGGCCACTCAAGCCCACTCTCCATAAGGACCCTGAAGGTGGAGAGAGGTGTTCAGAATTTCAGAGGGACGCTTGCAGCTGCTGTCAGATTTATTAACAGCCAGTGACCTGATCCACTCGCTGTTTTTTCTGAAACACATTCCAGCTCCTTCTGCAGCTAGCCTTATAGGGGCAGGAGGACATCCTTGGCTGGTGTCCCCTTCTCCTCTGCATTGGGAGTGGTCTTTTCCAAACCCCCCAGGCCCCATGCTGGGCTGGACATAAGCTTCCAGACAGATGTGGCCCTGGTCACCACTGCCACGGGGGCTGGTCTGCACAGTCTACACAGCAGGGAGCATCTGTTCTTCCCATGGACTGCTCGAGGAGAACAGCTCTTGTTAGCTCAGACCCTTGGAAGCATTCCTAAGGATGGCATGGTGGCTCAGACGCAGAGAGCTGGATGGCGGTGGGGCTGGCTACCTCTGGCCTGGCTTGGCTGCCCTAAGGCCAGGTGCAGCCCTGAATGGCCTCCAGGGCCGCCCTGACACGGGTTTGCCTAAGGTCAGCAGCTCTGCAAGTAATCCATCTCTTTGCCAGCAAATTTGATTCACCTCTTAGTTTCTCCATGTCCCTGGATGGGAATTGACTTGAATGCCCAGAGTTAAAAAGGCCAGGAGTTGTGAAACATCTCTCAGGGATGGTGGCAGCTTAGAAGCAAACATGCTGATTAAATACTGCTGTAAGTTAAGACTCCATTATTGCTTCTGGCTCTAAATCACAGCTCTGGCGTGCGTTAGGAGGAGCCTTAACATATCTAGTAATTAACTCTGTTGAAGAAGTGAGCAAGGTGACTCATCTGGAGGAGAAATAAAAGTTCTTTTGTGCAAAAAGGGGCTGAAATAACGAGGTTTATGGTGGCAGAAGGGGTGTCTCAAGGTAGAACATGAACTGAGAATCTTCATTGCAGAAAACCATTTATTGAGCACTTACTACCTGCTGTGCACTCTGCTAGCTCTTCCTATCTTTACGTCACGTACGTCTTAGTGCACCCTCTAAGGCGGTAGTTACCATTTTCACGAGGAAACTATGACTCAGAGAGGGTCTGAAGCCCAGGTCCCCCGCAGGAAGGGGTCGAGCTAGAATGTGGGCCCAGATTTGGCCAAAATCTAAAGCTTCCTGGTCCTAGTGAAGGGAATGAAGGAGCCGTGGGGAGAAGCCAGCCATAGAATCCCAGCTTCCCACACCAGCCAGTGTTTGTTGAGAACCCACCAGGTTCTAGGCACGTTACACATGATACCTATTTAGACCTCACGATTATAATAGTATTCAGTGTTCCAGGAGCACACAGGAGCAAGCTTAAGTGAAAAAGGAGGATTCATATATTTTTTATTTTAAAAATGTTTATTTTTGAGAGAGCCAGCACACACAAGCAGGGGAGGGGCAGAGAGAGAAGGACAGAGGATCTGAAGCAGGCTCTGCCCGGTCAGCAGTGATCCTAATGCAGGGCTCCAACTCACAAACCCTGAGACCATGACCTGAGCTGAAGTTGGATGCTCAACTGACTGAGCCACCCAGGTGCTCTGAAAAAAGGAGGATTTTTAAATGGGTATCTCCTGCCACTCAAGAACAGGAGACAGCCAGGCTGCTGGGGTTGCTGGAAATGAGGGCTGGAGGGCTCTCGCTTTGTGAAAATTTGTGGAAATGGCCACTCAGAACATCCACATCACTCCAGGTCTCTGCCTGGGCCAGTCAAACCTCAGGGGGTTAGGTCGCAGCAGACAAAATCGCTTAGTAGGGCGGATGTAGCCAAAGGTTGTTGAGAGTCGCACAGACTTTAGTTGTAGTGAACTCCAATGGCTAAGTAGTTTTGTCCCCATTTTACACATAACATAAACATAATGAGATTCACAGGGGGTGACTGTCCTTGCCAAGATCACGTGGCTAGTGGCGGTGAAGGGAGAGGGCGGGTTTTGAACCAGGTTCAATCGTAATCACCACACGTGTGCTGCCCTAGAGGACAAATTGTCTTAAATTCACCCTTTGATCAGAAGCTGGGAAAAAAGCTAGGATGGTTTAAGCTGAAAAGAGCAACTTGAAAGTCTGTGCACTATTCAGTCCAGCCTCCTTTTAAAAGTTCTACTTTGAAGGATGGTGACCAACAAGCTAATTTCATCAACCAGTGAAAGAACAAGAAGCAGGTCTTCCGAGAACAATGTCCTGATACTCAAGGGTCACTGAGGCATAAGGGCCCTCCTGTCCTGAAGGCCACATCCATTGCTTCTCTTGGTTCTGTCCAGCCCTCAAGCTGAAATTTGTCTCGACAAACCACCCCTGGCAGAAAATTGGGATGCCCTGGGGGTTTGGATGTTCTCATCTGACCTTTTCACAATCCTCAAGCAGATGGACGCGAGTGTTTTCTTTGGCTCCCCTGTTACGCTTTGGAGCGAATGTTCATTCTTAGATCTTACCGTTTACCCATGGGGTGGAGAGGATGGAGTTTGTTTATAAATGAATATTTTGGTGTAAGCCTGACGTGACGCTAATTTAGCTACTTCAGGGATGCTTGACCCCAAATGAACATGGAATTTTGTCCACCAAACTTGGCCATGGTAGTACACATCTTAAATGATAGGAACTTAATACAAGATTTAGAGGAGTGTTTGCTTCGTTGGAAATACTACCCTGTGTTGTTTATCCCAAAAGGATTTTCTAAATCTACCATCATGTTTGTAAACACCGACTATGAGCCAGAGAGAGATGAGTGGGAAGGAAGAATGAAGGGCACATTTCCTGTGGGAGCAGAATGAGTCTCTAAGAGAGAGAGGGAAGATTTTTGCAGGATGGAGGATTTTTGAAGCTGTTTGTAAGGCTGTATTAACTGATAATGTCCTGCTTCTTATGTTGCAGATTGGAAACCTGGAAAACTACTACCATTTTTATCACAGCAAAACCTTTAAAAGATCGACCTTTAGCAGCAGAGGCCCTCATACCTTCCTCAGGATGGACCCCCAGGTACGGATTTCTGCTCTCAGGACAGAGAGGCCTAGAGCGTTGTTTGCTTTTTGTTTGGGTCTGTGGTTCTAAAAATAACTGAGCCTTGATTTTAATATGATTCTACATAGTCCTTAGTTTTCCTTATCCACTTTGAATAAAACAAGACAGATGTGTAGCAACACATCAGGCCATCTGAATGCTTGGAATATTTGGTCCCTTGTCAAACCGGAGAATTTAAATTGGCCTCAGTTTGAAGCAACAATCAAATGAGTATAGATCAATTGATATTTTACATCTTTAAAATCAACAAAATGCACAGTAATTAGAGGAGAGAAATATATGAACATCACCCACAACAGCAAAAAGACCAGAGAATTCAAACCAGTGTTTTAATGATGAAATTAGAGATTGGGCCGAAAGATGTTTTTGTGGTTGTCATAACACATGTCTTAATGGTTACCATGAATTTAAAAACTTGGGCAGTAAATATAACTTTTTCCCTCCTTAAAAATTCATGTGATCTTTGAGAGTAAGACAAATATAATTTGCAAAGAGGCTGACAGTTTAAGTTTTCCTATAATTCATGTTTATTGGGTGGTTCATGATACTTCCTTTCCGCATAGATTTGAGACTAATATTTCACAAATGCCAGTCAAAACAGATACTTGGTATGCGTACAAATTGAAGATGGTCAAGTTAGCTTTCGATGACTTCATTCATGCAGCAGGTGGTTCTGGAATACCAACTCTGTGTCATGCTCTGTCCACAGCAGTGTTATTGGAGCGGGTGGTCAGGCTGATAGAAAATGAAGCAGTAAGTAGAAAAATATGTGATCTATCACAGGGTGATGAGTGCCATGAGGGAAAATGAAATTCATGTGAGAAGCAGTAGCAGCCCCAAATGAAGCCATTGGTAAATCATAGTTTTAGAACACCGAACTCGCCTTTTCTTGAAAGCAATGTGCTAAAATGTTAGTTTGAGCTTCCAAGCTGGCTCACGATACTATCTCAGCAATTTCCACAGAATATTTATAATAAAGTTTCCATGGAGAAATGAGTTCTTGGTGTTGTCCCAGGCCACCCCAACTGACAATCATAGCTCCTTTTGTATTGGCTGAGCCAGGGATGAGTGGGAGAGATGGCTGTCCCTGGGCACTGTACCTACAACACGCTTCTCCAGGGCATCGCTTTGTGATGCTCTGGTTCCTAGCACATGAGAAAGTGGTCCTCATGGAACTCATTCACGTAATTGGGCTGTGACAAGGCAGAAATGTACATATTTCTGAATTCATTTTATAGGTGGGTTGGTGAACGGATAGGTGGATAGATAGAAGGAAATAAATATGAGGCGCCTAGGTGGCTCAGTTGGTTAAGCATCTGACTTTTGACTTCGGCTCAGGACCTGATCTCATGGTTTGTGGGTTCAAGCCCCACATTGGGCTCTGTGCTGACAGCGTGGAGCCTGCTTGGAATTTTCTCTCTCAGCCTCTGTCTCTGCCCCTCCCCTGCTTGCACATGCATGTGCTCTTTCTCTTTTTCTCTCTCTCTGTCTCTCAAAATAAATAAACATTAAAATTTTTTTGATGAAGGAAATAGATATGAAACATTATGCTAATCCCATTATTCCTTCCTAGCAGGGAAAAGATTTCAATGTTTATTAAGGGACTAGTATTGCTTGAGTCTTGACTTTAACATACATTTTCTCATCTGATCATAGGGGCTATGATTATACCTGCGTGTGTTCACACGATGGAACCAGAAGGAATGTATTTCAAAGGGGCTGGTACATATATTTCTTCTTCCTGGTAGGAGGAAGCAGAGCCAGACTGTAGGTGCCAATTCCTGCAGAACAGACCTGATCTGATGCCTCTGTCAGTGTAACACTGAGTGGAAGTCAGTTCTCTGTGTTGGTCACTGAGGAAACTGGATTCTTTGAGGCTGCACGGGGGTGCTGAGAGTCACAGCAGCATCACCTATCAAAGCCTCAAGAAACTTCTGAGCTAAGAAGGGAGTTCCGTCTGCAGTTTCACTTCTAAGCAAACGGTGCTGTCATGTGAAGATGATATGGGGTGAACTGAAGCCTTCAGAGTTATTAAACTGCTACCGCAGAGCTAGTTACAACGAGGGGCAAGCCAGTCGAATGGGGGAGCCCTGGGACCCCAACATAAGCATGCAATGAGCAGATAGTGGGGCAGTGCCTTTCTTGGCCCCTTTCTACAGGTTTTTCTGAGCTGGTTTCTCAATTGTTAGAACAGGCAGAGTAGAAATAGGACCTGAGTCTTATAGACATCCTTTCTTTTTTTTCAAGTGACTAAATTTTAAAACTGTTAAAGGTATTCACCTTGCCTGCTCTTCCCTTCCTTCCCAGAAATATTAGTTGTGCACCTGCTGGGTACCAGGCCCTGTGCCCCAGCGGATGCAGGGATGCCTGGGCATCCACCCTGGGTGAGTCCCCAGTGGAGCAGGACATACAAGCTGGGCATAAGATTATCTGAGGTGGCAGAGAAAGAGCCCAGGCAGGCTTGAGCGCCGCGGGGCTGGAGCGTCCAGTCCCGAACTTCACTGCGTCATCTAAGGTGCTGGGCTTGTTCATGTGAGGTGCATTCAGAGTGCTACATTCAGTGTGGGACCAAGGGCAACCCGTTCCCAGCGATCGGTTGTGTCCTTGAAAGGAAGAGAAGGAAGGATAGACTTTCTCTGAGCAAAGGCTATGGCAGTTAACATTTTTTCAACTAAAAGTCCTTTTTACAGAGGAACTTCTTAAAAAGTTCCTGGCAGGGCCACTATCAAAGCATCCTGCCGCTAGAGAAGAGAGAGACAAGGTCAACAGCTTGCACAGTCCAGCCCTGGCTGGGACTTCCGTGCAATTGGCTGTTGCTTTCTCACTGCACTAATTAAACCTGTAGCCTCTGGGAAAGCATATACACATCTGAACCAATTATGAATTCAGAATCGTGAGCGAGATCCCTCTGTTTAAATCGGTCTAGTTGAATACAAACCAGATCAATTAGCTGTCAGTCTGGCTAACTAATATTTACTCTGCCTCGTCATTCTGATTAAATATTGGGCAAAGTTAGCTGGTGTACAGATGTGTTTAGCGTTATCTTCTCGCAGCGTGCCCGAATGCTTTCCTACCTGAGCGGAGCGTTTCTGTGACACCTTGGCATTGGGAGATGGTGTGATTAGTATTCATAAGAAGAGGATAAGATGAGTTAACACTATTCAGAGACACTGGAATGCAGAGTCGCCATTAGGTTTGAATGACCAAACTGGAAATGAATGTTACAGGGCTCCAGGTACAGTGCGATGGAATGCAGATGGTATTTCACTTTAATTAGCTCCAGCCCCCATTGTGTAAGAGTGCTTTGATAAGCGATGGAATTTACAGTCCACCCCTATATCACAAAAGAGCAGAGAGAGTGTACATTTGTTAAAGCAAAACAAAACACAAGTGGGGAGGGTGTATTTAAGAGGTCTTTAGCCGCCTGTGCGCCCGCAGGCACACACATGCATTTATTAAGCATCTTTTTGCATGGATCGCATACCAGAATTGTGCTGTTGTTTTCTTTATATTCTTAATTACCTTTACTTGATGTTTTGGTTTCTCGTTGTTTTTTTAAACCACCCTTCACAAGGGCCGTTTTGCTCCAAGTGCTTTGTGGATCAGCCCTCTCCTCGGGAGAACAGGGAGAATGGGGGAACATTCTCCACACGCAGTATCAGTCATTGGGTTTTTCCAAGGGCTATCATTTAAGCAAACTGAAAGCATTTGTTTTTAACTTGTTCTTTTGCCAAAAGTCTGGAGAAGGGTGGATGTTACAGAAGCGTCGGCCAATGGCTGTAAGCGCTCACAAATTTTTTTTAAATTACTTGTTCTGATTTTATTCCAAGCTGGCTTATAGTTCGGCGTGGCTGCCTGCCTCTTCCAACCCTTACATTTTAGTGTGATGACTCGGGTACAGCCCTTCCCTTTCCTTCAGTTCTCAGCCATGTTGATGACAGAAATGGAAGGATAGAGATGTTATCGGCAGGCCCTCGGTGGCTCCTTCCTTCCGGGGCAGTGGGAACCCTCACTCTGAGGCTTCATTTCAGTGCTTGAAGCTCAGAAGTTGGAAATGATTTCCAAAACCAGGAGGATGGGACTTTGCTCCCAGAGTTTAATCAAAGCTCAGGTTTCTTTCCAGCAGTGATGCAACGTTTAAGCAGATCTTTCCATTAACCACAGATGGAATTTTATCTGAGAGTTTTGTGTGCTAGAGCCATTTGAAGTGCAAACAAAAAATTCCTGGCAAATTCAAGCACATAGACAGCAAATGACCAGATTGATCTTGGGGTCAATGAACTTGTCGTGAGCTGGGGGCAGGAGAAGGCTGCCACCCAGGGTCTGATGGATTTGCCCATACAAAGACTGGAGAAATCTCTTCATATTTTCTTAAAAAAAATTTTTTTTATGTTTCTTTATTTTTGAGACAGACAAACAGAGAGACAGAGACATAGTGTGAGTGGGGGAGGGGCAGAGAGAGAGGGAGACACAGAATCCGAAGCAGGCTCCACACTCCAAGCTGTCAGCCTAGCGCCGGGCATGGTGCTTGAACTCATGAACCACGAGATCATGATATGAGCCGAAGCTGGATGCTTAACTGGCTGAGCCACTCAGGTGCCCCTGTCTCTTCACATTTTCTGTACAACCCAACTGGGTCAAGTGGAATACCCACTGTGAATTGATAAAACGTTAGAATTTCAAAATATACTTTAAAAGACGGTGCTTTTTAAAAATTTCACCAACACATTCAATGCTTGCACTCAGATGTCTTGTAGACACCCCCACAGTCCACACGTCCCCAACCCAACTGACCATCCCTGACTTTGCCTCTGTCCCGGAGAAGAGCACCATTGGCATCGATGGAATGAGCACCAGCCTCCCTCATACCACACTTGTCATGCATCCTGTACAGGCCCTTGTCCTGTGTCACCCCCTGCACCTCTGCCCTCTCTCACCTGGACGACTGCACTTCCCTCCTCGCTGGCCTGCCGTGGGCTTCCTTACCTCTCACCAGTCTGCTCTCCAGCCTCCTAAGAGATCTTATGAAACATACATGTGATGGCACCACCGCCCCCTGGATGTCTGCCCCGGGCCCTTCTTCCTCTGGCCTCCCTGCGGCCCCCAGGCCCCAGCTGCACTGGCCTTTACCACTCTCCTCAGACGGCACGGGCTCTGCCCCCTATGGAGTCTTTGCACAGACTACCTTTTCCAGTTGTGTCTCTTCCCTGCCCTCTCGTCTCGCCTCATGTGTGCCTGTTGCCAGAAGCTGACTTAGAGTCCTCAGACTTGATTTGCTCTCCCTATGGTTGTATATTTATATTCTAGATTAGTGAGACTATGCCATTAGAATCTGTCTTCCTCACTGGATTTCAGGAGCAGAGGGGTCATGTCTGTTTTTCTCACTACCCTTGTCCCAGCATGGCATTTGAGCATAGCAGCGGGAGGGCCAGAGAGGGTCTAGGTCGGGGCTCCCTGTCCAGCCTTCATTCCGAGTCAACCATTGTCACAGGGGATGCCCCATCTTGAAAGGTTTAGTGGTCGCATAGATGTAGGAGAAATTGCACTG
>NC_043708.1:121387254-121414285 GCF_006229205.1 Suricata suricatta
TGAGTCCAGCAGAATACCCAGCAAATAGTAGACAGACACTTAGTAAATGTTCATTGAAACATATCTCAATTTGCACAGAGTAGGTTCGCATAAACAAGTTATATGTTATCATTTGCTTATCAACTTCTTTTTATGTAACTACTTCAGATGTGAATTGTACCCCATTTGGTAACCTTATGACAAAAATCCTAAAAAAGGCCCAGATGAATTAATCAAGCTGCATCCTGTATCACAAAAGCCTACAATGACAAAAGTACAGACAATACTGGCTGGACACTGGGCATACTGACCAGTGTCTGGTGGGTGAATGTGGGGGACCTAGGCTTTGGCTGCCTGCCCCATTGTCCATGAGTAGAGGCAGATGATACTCAAGAGAGGCAGGGAGAACAAGGGTAACTCTCCTTCATTTCAGCAGAATAAGAACTAACTTATAAATGAGTGAATAGACCCAATTTCTCCGAACACTTTCCCACTACTGGTCTCCAGAATGGGCAGAATGAGTACCATCATCTCTTACCAACATTGAACAGTCATCCTTTGGCCCATGTAGTTCAGCAGATGGCAGGAATTGGTGAAGTGGTCTATGCATTGTTTCTGTTGTGGCTGTAGGATGGGGAAGTTGGGTTAGGGCTAGGTTTGCAGGCACCTCCAAGCCACTGGAGGAGGAGGGAGGTGGTCTTCTACACTGAGTAGGAATACCCTTTAGTTTGTTGGTTCATCTTCCTTCTCCTCTTCCTCTTCTGCTGCCCTGGCTGCTGGGTTTCCAGCTGAGCAGCACCATAGCAGCCCAGAAGCCCCTACCCAACCCCACCCCAAGGTGATACCCTAGGTGGGCATGGGTGTCCCACTGAGACAAGCCATAGTGAGGCTGCCTAATCAATGCTTGCCTGTGGGCTGGCCCCCTGCCCCCCAGGAACAGCAGTGCTACTGTATTTCTTCATTTCTCAAATCCTCATGTGGAAAGTCCTGATTCCCTTTCTACTCCATGAGCCTAGTTGAGTTTAATGATTCTTACCCATTTTGGAATCTTAGACCCCTTTTGAAAAGCTGAGCAAAGTTCTGGATTCTTTCTTTCTCTCTCTCTCCAGAGGAAAGAAATCATACGCTCATATCCACACCACTTTGGCAGTAGTTTCTGGGGTTTCCTGGGGCCCCAGGCTGTCCTTCCATTCTTGAGGGATCCCGGGCCCTGGGGCAAGAAGGCCCCAGCTTAGCTCCCTGCTCTTTTTACATATGCATTAAGCATTGGCTGTCATGAGAATGGGGCCACCTTGAATACCGTAAGGTGACATGTACTTGTCAGGGAGCAGTGTTGTTCTTTCTTTAAATTCCTCAGTGAGTTGGCTTCTTACTTAGGTCTTCACCTGGTTGAAAGTTGGCCCAGTGAGTGTTGGGACAAGGTGTTGAGAGGGGTCCAGTGTTAATGGGAATCAAGATCTAAGCATCACAGACCCTTGAGTGCCAAGGGGTCTTTAGAGCAGGCTGAGCCAACCCCTGGACTTTACCAAGTGGAGGCGGAAGCTCAGGCAGTCTCCCACAGGGGGAGCAAGTCAGAGCCCCATCGCCTACTTTACTTCTGCTTCTCCCTGGAAGGAGGTCTTAAGATTTGATGGCACCTGGACCCTCAGGGGTCTGGACTTCTTCCACAGATTTTCTCAGGCCTGCAGTCAGGCATTGGCTTACTCACAAGCAATCAGTAGAGGGAATGCCCTGTCCTTCCGCAAGCTGTCCTTCCCTTTGATGATGCTAAGGGAGAGAGAGAAGGAAGAGAGCCTGCAGGAGCTGTCCCCCACGTTCTGGATACAACTGTGCATGGAACCCAGAACCTGTATCGAATTAACTCTCAACCAACTGAGAATACCAGTGGGCAGGCATGTCAAGGATTTTAGCATCTTGAGCCAAATGTGTGCATTTCCCCTTGAGATAGTGGGGACGTGAGAGGGTATGGGGTCAAGGATCTCTGCTTGTTGCCTTAGCTTCATCTTAGAGCAAAGACTCTGGAGCCCCCTTCTAGGACTTTCCAGCTCCCACCAACTTCCTGACGCTTCTCAAGCCCTAGGGGGCCTCTATGAGCAGTTGAGAGCTTTTACGGCACGACACGGGCACCCGGTGGCTTCAGGTAGAATGCAGCAGGTTTTCACGCCCTCCCTGGTGGCATTGGCTCATGCATGGGAAGAAGCTACAAAATAAACCCCTTTGTCACTTGTTAACCTACAGCCAATGTGCTGGGCCAGCTTCTGGTCTGGCAGCATGCCTGTGGCCCCCGGGGAAGAGGACATGACCAGGTCTGCCCAAGGCACGCCTGCCAAAACAACGCTTGGCCAATTCTACAGCCAGTAGCACTGATAACCCATGACACCCGTAGGCCATCTAGTGGGATCCTGCTTGCTTCTGTTAGCTCTGTATACACATCTTTAAATTTTACCTTATCTTATCTACAGAACGGCATTCACCAGATGTCTAATTTTAATTTGACTTATCCAGAAGAAAGCTGGAGGGGGCATACCAGGTAAAAGGGACCATTGCTATTCATGTAACCTTGGGAAGATGATAAAGTCTACTGCATGACTAGAATTCTCTCCCCCAGAGCAAATAACTTTCTATGATAAATATGCTGTGTGCTTAGCAAGAAATGTACAAAAAAAATAGATAAAAGGAAAAGGGTCAGAGTGAAGTTTCACCTTCAAAATATGACTTTGAAGAAGTCAAGACACTTTATACAGGTATATACAGGTTTGCTGACAGAGGCAATTTGTGTTTGGGCCAGATGTGGCATTTGGCCAACCTCGCTCTTGATCCAGATCACTTACGGTTGAACTTCTACAAATGATCAACCGTGGTCATCAGGTGGTCCTTAAGACTCCATTGCATTTTCTCCTCTGAAATATGTTTTTCAAAGTCTACTCATGGTTGTATTGTATTTTTAATCTGTAATGTAGTCACTTAACTTCACGTCTTTGTTGAAGAAAGCACTTAGTGAGCTCCCACTTGGTGCCACACATTGCCCGGCACACAGAAGTACAGGGGTGAGTAAAACCCAGGCCCTGCCCACCGGATAGCAGGGAGCAGAGGGGAGTCAGACCGACCCCCACGTATGTTCAATCACAGACTGGCCAGTGTTGGAAGAATGAGGCGCAGGACAAGCCCTTGACCTCTGACAGAGACACACCTAAGTTTGTATTCAGCCTGTATCCATTTTCAATCTGCCTTTTCTCCAGCATATCATTGGTGAGCAAGTGCCTTGTACGGGGCATGCATTTGCTAGCATGACTGAGAGGAAATGAGGGCCACTGAACAGATAATGTCCACATTGTGGGGCACAGGTGGTAGTAAAGAGACATGCAGGAGAGCATAGGAGCCCCTTAGCGGCCAGCCTGGATGTCAGACAAGGTTTCCAGGGTGCATAAAGGTTAAAAGACGAATACAGGGGTGCCTGAGTGGCTCAGTCAATTAAGCCTCTGACTTCAGCTCACGTCATAATGTCATGGTTTATGAGTTTGAGGCCCACATTAAGCTCTGCACTGATGGTGCAGAACCTGCTTGGGATTTCTCTCTCCCACTCTTTCTGCCCCTCGCTGTCTCTCTCTCAAAATTAATAAATTAAAGAGGTGCCTGGGTGGCTCAGTTGGTTGACGTCCAACTTCAGCTCAGGTCATGTCTCACGGTTTGTGGGTTCGAGCCCCACATCAGGCTCTGTGCAGACTGCTAGCTCAGAGCCTGGAACCTGCTTCAGATTCTGTGCCTCTTTCTCTCTCTGCTCCTCCCCTGTTCATTCTCTGTCTCTCAAAAATAAATGTAAAAAAACATTGAAAGAAAAATTAATAAATTAAAAAAAAAATGAATACAAGCAAGTGGCCCAGAAAGCGGGGAGCGCACACCAGTCAGAAGGCGTGCAGCTCATGCCACAGCCCAGCCTGGGACACTCACTGCTGGACGTGAAAGGCCACACAAGAGTGACCTGGGAGTTCAAGGGATCAGATGTGCATTCCCACATTGGTCCTGGGGCAGGGCACCATGACAGTCCTGTGGCCACCCAGACACAAGGGGTGCTGGCCACAGCAATAAAAAGAGGGAACAGAACCCAGATACCTTGAATAGACTGAATGTGAGGCCCTCATGTTGGGGCGGATTTCAGCTTTGTTCAAATTTGGGGAACGAGTGTGTTTTCATGCCACTGAGCTAGATGGGAGAATCAGCAGGCCAAGTGGGGCCTGAGTGGGGAGCAAGCTCACTTTGGGGGCAGCTGGAATGTGAGAGGCGGTGGGAAGAGGTGTTCAGAGCCCTGTGGCCTGTCAGGGTAGAGCCCCAGGTCTGTGTGGGAGGCGGTTCTAGCCAGAGCTGGCCCCAAGGGGCACACTAGCTGTTCCAGCATTTAAAATACTGGTAAAATACTGCTACCTTGAGGACCCCCCTAGCTCAGTGAACCTCCTGCAGCCTTGGCCACCGTGGTCCCTCCTCCGGGTTCCTGTGTGTTCTCGTCACCGGCAGCGAGCAGGGAGGTCTGGCCAAGCCGGAGTTCTCAGATCCACCTTCTGTAGTACAGCCTCATGGCTTCTTAAACATTTAAAAATCTCAGCCCTGATTAAGGCCATGATTTAAACCTGTGTTACTCCCTAAGGACAGCCGTTAACAAATGATCACAGACCAGGTGGCTTAAAACAATAGGTTATTGTCTCACAATCTGGAGTCCAGAAGTCTGAAATCAAGGTATCAACAGGGCAGTAGCTCATCTGAGGCTGTAGTTGAGAATCGTTTCTTGCCTCTTCCGGTTCCTGGTGGCTTCAGGCCAGGAGGGCTTGTGGGCTTGTGGCTGCGTCCCTCCCATCTCTGTCTGTCTTCGACAAGGGCTTGTCTTCCTGTGTCTCCAATCTCCCCTGCCTTTTTTTTTTTTTAAACATTTATTTTGTGCTTTTGAGGAGAGCAAGAGAGCAGGGAAGAGGCAGAGGGAGAAGGAGACGGAGGATCCGAAGCAGGTTCTGCACTGACAGCAGATAGCGCAATGCGGGGCTCAAACTCATCAACCTTGAGATCATGACCTGAGCTGACTAACTGAGCCACCCAGGTGCCTCTCCCCTCTGTTCTTAAATGGGGACATTTGTCACTAGAATTTGGGGCACATTCAAATAATCCAGGGTGATCTCATCTGGAGCTCCTTAACTGTAATTCCTTCTGGGTGGACATACCTTTCGGGAGGCCACCATCAACCCAGTGGAAAACCTATGGAGAGTGAAATGCAACAAGCAGGCACTTTCTTGTGCACAGTATTTCCCCTTCCTTCAATCCAGAGATCTGAAGTTTTGATGAATGTCCCGTTCTCTTCAGAAGGAGGTTAGGCTCAACTCTTACCAGGCATACTTAGGCACTAATGTATTTTATTGTGCTCCAGGGTCATTCAGTTGCAGTCTTACTTGAGTTTAGTTTAGCTCTGTGTCTGTGGCCTTGAAAGGTAGATCATGAATGCTACTGTCTCATCCCCTGCATTTTCACCAAGAGAAAGGTGGGGCACCTCCCAGGGAAGTTCAGAGAGATCCGGATAGGCAGTGAGTGAAGCTTGTATGTAAATGGACAGCCCAGGCAAACTACCAAAGAAATATTATGAAAAGTACTTGAAACCCCACAAAGGATCTTAGGTTGCCTTTTCTAATAAAGATAATCACATGCATAAGGGAAACTAGCCTCAGTCTCCCTCTCAGCCTTGATACTCACCTTCATGACCACGTCACTGTTCCTCTGTATTTGTTCTCGAGATCTGCAGAAGAATCTATTCTGTGAGTGATACCCCCTTGGAGATTTACAGATATCCCTTTCCCGTGAATCAGATCACTGTCCATGAATGAAGATCCCCAGGCATACATGTGTCAGGGTAACCCCTTTAGCAAGGACAGGTACAGATACTATTTGAAGGGGATGTTTTAGTCCTGTGGCTTTGGGTCATCGGCACTCTGACTTTCCTAGACAGGCCATTGGCCCCCGGGATCCAACAGGAGGGCCATCTACAGAACCCTGTATGTGAGCTGGGAGCACAGCAGAGGGTGCTTTGGTCCTGGATGGGACCCCATGGTACTGATGCATCAGAAACACAGTAAAACTCAATGCAACTTTGTTGAGTGGGCAACTGAATAAGCAGCCACAGGGAAATCTGGGCAGGTAGACCTGGCAAATGGCAGAATACAAGAGTCAAGGATCCTCTTGTATTTCTCTGTGGTTGGCTGAGAAACAAGGCAGTGATTGGAGCCAAGGGAAAGTAAATGGGAAGCCCAAACTGAGTGACTACTGGCTGAATCCATCTGTGACAGTGAGGTCACCTGTAAGTCCATCCAAGTAATTTGTTATATTCAGTTCCATTGGCCTGATAGTGCCTCACTGGCTGTCAAAGCCTCCTAATGACCTGGCACAGGAGAGAGGGCTGCCCCTGAGACCAAGCCAGAGGGAGAGCCCCAGACCACGCCAGGGAACCTGTGTCATCCAAACCACTCTCAAAACTTGTGTTAACGTTGGGTTATTACCCAGAGCCCAGTCATGCTTCAGGCTAGGATGCCCACGCTCTTTCATCCCACTAGGGGACTATTGTGTGACTTTGGCAACACACTTTCCCATGCACCTAACTGATTTGGGGAAGTGACCCACTCAGGCTTGGGAGAGAGTTCACTTCCTCCTCTGTAACTGGAAGTTGGGCCTGGTGACCATGGAAGTCGGAAGGTGCTGGATGTTAGTAAGATGGGTGGTGCATCAGCAGGGCAAGATGGATGGGAACATCTCAGTGAGCTTGGAGCCATCAGTGGGATATGTAACACCATGTTTTATAGTGGGATATTTAACAGATTAGGAAATATTACCTTAGGTATTTTATATCAAGTCAGTCTTTCTGGTTCAGGCAGTGATATCTGGAGAGGTTGCAAAATGCCATCAGAGAGTGTTACAAACAAAATATCTTATCATGTAGTTTCCATAGAAGTTATCTCTCCATGGCAATTATATATTACTTAGGACTTGGGCTGGGGGTTAGTTTTAGTACCTGGTCTGAAACTGTTTTTGAGATGTATGTGGTATTTCACTTTTTTTAAGTTTATTTATTTATTTGGAGAGAGAGGGAGAGCACAAGCAGGGGAGGGGGAGAGAGAGAATCCCAAGCAACCTTGCGCCATCAGCACAGAGCCCAGTGTGGGACTGGAATTCACAAACAGTGAGATCATGACCTGAGTTGAAACCAAGAGATGGGCACCTAGCCAACTGAGCCCCCCTGGTGGCCCTGTTTGTGGTGGTTCTAAGGAACCTGGTCTACTTGGGTCTTGTGGACAGAGAGCATTAGTGGTGGGACAGGCTGTGGGACTTCTCCCTGAGCATTTTGTCCTGTCCACCAAGGCTGCCTTGCAGATCAATCCCTACCCTTAAATGTGAGGCTGTGTATGGGGCTGCTCTGCTTTCCTCTCCAGGACAATGTGGGGAAGTCAAGGCCAAGAGAGGTCTGAGGGAAGGTATCTTGCTCCTCTACCCTTGGGTGCTTTTATTCCCTTAAGACTTGCCTTGGGTGTGGCTTCCATGCCCTCTGGGAGCCTTGGGGCTGAGCCTCACCAGCTTTGCCTGGCTTCCAGGTTACCCTCAGCCCCCACTGCCCCCACCCTTGGAGCTATCCCCGACCCCCACTTTCCTCCTCCTTCCACCTTCCCTGCCCTCTGCCACCGTCTGCCACCTCAGAGCCTTCATCACACTCTGGGCTGCTTGGTGGGAGCCCCAACTAGAGTACAGACTCCTGAGAGCAGGGCCCAGGCACCCGCGTCTTGCCTGTCTCCACCCGAGCACCAGACTGAGCCCCAGAGGGAGCCATTACTGAATCAGGCTGGACCATGGCAACAGGACCAAGAAAATGCTTTGCCTGAGGGCATGGGAATTCTTTTTCCCCTGATCTTTTAAAAGTTAAAATAACAATCAAAACTCTTCTACTTTGAAAAACTCTTAAACACACACACACACACACACACACACACACACACAAATGTAAGCAGTTTATGTACACCAGTTCATATGCCAGTGCTCACTCATGACAACTCAGTTCAATTGGGTATTGAACTGGTGTACAATGATGCCCATTGTACAGATGAGCAAACTGGGGCCAGGGAGGTTACCAGATAGCTCTAAGTCATACCACTGGTGAGCATTGGGCTGGATTTTGAATCTAGGCAACCAGGCTCCTGAATTCCTGCCCTTAAATACCAAGGATACCCCCTCTCAAGCTATTTTCCTTGGTGGTGAAGGCAAGTCATGTCAAGGGAAGATTTGTAAAACCCTGAAAATAATCTAGAAAATTTAAATTAACAATAATGTCACCACCAAAGAATTGCTGCTATTAATATTTTACTGTACCCCTTTCTCGATTTTTCTCTGTGCTTGTTTTGGTACCAAGTGGCTGGTGGCTGCTAGAAATTCCAGTGTATGGATTACTATAATTTACTGTCCTTTCTGTAGAATATCTTGCTTTCAGTTGCCAATAACCATTTGATCAATTGCTCTGCTCTCTCCATCCTCATACATGGAGTTCCTTCATATTTGGAACAAGGGTCACCAGACAATTTGCTGGTGATCTCACGTCTTTTTTTTTCTTGGCCCTTTTTTTGTTTTTGTTTTTTGTTTTATTTTTTAGTAGTAGAATTATTTCAAAACCTATGAGAGCGACACTGTTTCCCCTGCTACATCCATAGACGAGTTCTTGGATTTAAATATTGTCACTTTGCAGTGGAAATGTCTCCTTGGTGTTTGCCATCCAAGACCCCTATGCCACAGATATTCATGAAAAAGGACACCCGTGATCCTCTTTAAAGTAAAGAGTAACCGCATCTCTCCCTGCCAGGTGAAATGGCTCCAACAACAAGAAGTGAAACGCAGGGTGAAGAGACAGGTGCGAAGCGACCCTCAGGCCCTCTATTTCAACGATCCCATTTGGTCCAACATGTGGTACATGGTGAGTAGGCTGTGGGCCCTGCTGCCCCCAGGACCCTGGCAGTGCCGTGTTCCCAAGATGGGTTCATTTCCCCCAACAAAGCTAAATTCTCACAGCAACTCGAAACAGACACACTTCACATCTGTGTGAAACCCCTACTTTAAGGCTGGGTAGCACAGACTTTCTCATGAAATTAAAAAAAAATTATGTGAAAGTCCCTAAGGGGTGGTGGAGGAGTCCTTGAGCAGAAGAGTGATTTACGGCAAGCTCAGGACTAATCATGAAGATGAGAGCCCCCCAAAAGGGAGATGATGCCCCAGGAGAACGGGGTGGGTGGATTGCCAGGTGCAGGAAGAGCATGTGGAGCGCTCCCTGGAAACGGGTGGGAGAAAGAGGCTCTGCTGAGGCGTGGGGAAGTGTTTCCTCCTTGTTTACTTGCACACGTAAGCGCGTCCCTGCTGCATTTACAGGGCACCGTATGTGGATCCCACACCACAGTATGTGTGCAAGGAGTGCCCATGCTGGGGGGGCTTTGTGTCTTCTGTGCCTACAGCACTGTGGTGACAAGAGCAGCCGCTGCCGATCAGAAATGAACGTCCAGGCAGCATGGAAGAAGGGCTACACGGGCAAAAACGTGGTGGTCACCATCCTTGATGATGGCATAGAGAGGAATCACCCCGACCTAGCCCCGAATTATGTAAGTCAAGCCCAGGAACGTGCGAGGATATTCAACCATGCTAGTCATTAAATAAATCCAAGTTTTAAAAACCATAAGGTGCCATTTCTCTCCCCTCACCCACTGTACTAAACACTACAGGGGGACACCCAGGTTAAGCATTGGGCTCTTGATTTCCGCTCAGGTCATGATCTCACAGTCATGAGATTGAGCCCTACATTGAGCCCCATGCTGAGCATTGCGCCTGCTTAAGATTCTTTCTCTCCCTCTGCCCCTCCCTCCCTCACGCTCTAAACAAACAATAATACTGAAAACCACGTTGAGAAGGGTTGACGAAACACACTTCCCTCTGCCTCCTGGAGCCCAGGATTTCACAGAAGGGTTTGCTCGGATGTTTGAGGCGTCACATGTACTTCTGGGAATAGATGCTAAGGAATTCAGAAACACACGTGTGGAGATGATCATCCTTCTAACATGAGCAACATGAAACAGGACATGATTGAAGCCTGGGCTCTGGACCCAATTGCCTGAGTTCCTGTTGCCACTCTGCAACTGATGAGCTCTGAGACCTTGGGCAAGTTGCTTCACTTCTCTGTGCCTCAGTGTCACCGTCTGTAAAATGGTATCTCATCGGGTTATTGTAAGGATTAAATGTCTTCATAAAGAGCCTGGCACATAGTGAGTATGATGAATGCATTCAGTATTCTAAGGAAATAGTGCCTAACAACAGCTAAGTCAACCATGTCATATCTGTTTGATAGACATCCTGCAGCCATTAAAAATAACAGTTGTGAAATCAACAACTGAGAGATTTTATGATGTGTGTTTTAGAAGAAAGATATGAAGTTATATGAGTACTATGATTATGAATATATAAACAAAGACATATGTATTAAAAGTAAAATATGAAGAAAATTCTAATACATACTGCAAAATGGATGAACCTTGAGGAATTCAGTGAAATAAGCCAGATAAATGGGCTCCTGGGTGGGTGGCTCAGTCAGTTAAGCATCCGACTCTTGATTTCAGCTCAGGTCATGGTCTCACGGGTCGTGAGCTCAAGTCCCAAGCTGGGCTCTTCTCTGTAGGAGCAGAACATGCTTAGGATTCTCTCTCTTGCTCTCCCTGTCTGCCTCTCCCCTGCTTGTTCTCTCTTTCTCTCAAAATAAATAAATAAAAACTTAAAAAAAAAGAAAGAAGCCCATCACACACACACACACACACACACACACACACACACACACACACATACTCCAGTACTGTATGATTCTGCTGATCTGAGGCACCTAGAGAAGTCAAATTCATAGAGACAGAAAGTAGGGTGGGGGTTTCCAGGAGCTGGGGGAGGGGTGACTTAGTGTCTGATGGGTGCTGGGTGTCAGTTTTGCAAGACACAGATGTCCAGGGATGCATGGTGGTGATGCTGTGTGACCATTGAAATCTATACCATTAGACTTTATGCTTTAAAATGGTTGGGGTGGTACATTTTGTTGTGTACATTTTACCACAATAAAAACATATGTAAGATGATAGTTATCGTAAGAGAGTACCAAGTATATGTTTTTCTCTAACTTTCTAAGAGTGGCATAAAAAACATTTAAAGCATGCTGTGCCGTTTCCCTTCAGTCACTAAGCTTTCATCTCTTAGGATTCCTACGCCAGCTATGATGTCAACGGAAATGATTATGACCCATCCCCACGATATGATGCCAGCAATGAAAATAAGTATGTCACTTTGTCTCCTCTTTCCTTACATGCCTGTCCTTTCCCTGCAGACTCACCGTTGAATTGGCCCCCAGCAGGGATTCCAGAAGGGTGGTGGGGCTTCCTGGCCGGTGGAGTCTGGGGCTTACCCAGGAGCCGGAATCTATACCTGGCACAGCCCTTCGGGCCCAAGACTGCTTCTGTGGGCTCTGCGTCTTCCTTGGGGAAGAAGTAGGAAAGGGATGTTTGGCTAGAAATGGATGTTGGCCACCACTGTTCCCATTTCCAACCTCGTAGGGATATTTGAAAGGAATAACCCTTACATCCAGCAGGCTCCCTGGCCCACTGTGTTAAGACAGCTATTGGGCCTCTTGGAGCACAGAGGTCACGTGCGTGAGCTTCTTTGTCACCATCCGTGATCTTATGAAAGAGAGGTGGGGCATGAGGGATGTTGGATAAATCTGGGTTCAACCCCAGCTCTACCATTCCTGGCTCCTTCTCAGTCTCTTAGGGACTTTGCAGCAGAGACAGTGCTCCCTGCCTCCTGGGGTTGTGGGCGGGGGCCGTGGACAGGTGAAGCTGACATACTGCGGACGTGCTGTCTCATGGTTGTTCTCACCACTTTGCAAATAAAGGCATCAGGGTCTGGAGAGAAAAGTAATGTGTGTACTACAAGTGGCACAAGTCCTGGGGGTAGAATCCAGCTTCACAAACCTGCTCCTGGGAGTTCACTTTGCTGTGTCCTGCTTGTCTTCTGTCTGCTAGCTTGTCCCAGGCCCTGAGCTCCTACCTTTCCTCCAAAACTATTTAGAGGAAAAGAACAAAAGCCCTTTTCTTTCCTCCCCCTGCTGACATGATGCTTGCCAAGGTGCATTCTCCCTCCATATAGTATTTTGCTTTTCTGTAGAGCCCCTGGGGAGTTTCAAATATTTGTGCCCACTCTGTGCTATGCAGGGTGCCTCAGCCAGGCTGTGTTCAACACAACAGACACAGAGCTTTCCAGAGCCTGCAAAGGCCCCAGCCCTGAGGGCTGCTTCCCTGCCTCACGTCCCAAGGTGCCCTTCCTGCTTGGCAGTGAGCAAGCCTGGGGTGCAGGGCGCCTCATTTCCCCGCCACACATCCAGGGAGCATAGAGGAATGATCCAGACACGGCGCAATGACCCATGAAGGATAGGACTGAATCTGGGTGAGACACGGGGCTCTGGGACACTGTGAACAGCCCTGGCCATGGGGCCGCACGAGGTCCACAGAAGGGCAAATGACCCCCTTCCAGGGGTAGCACGTAGACCCAGGACTCTTTTAAAAGGCAGTTTTAAATTTGAATCCATGATTCTCATTCCCCGTGGACTCTCCTTGAAGATGTACTGTTTAAACTCGCCCGTATTTGGCCTCTGCTAGAGGAATTGTCCCGATGCAGCACATTGGCAAATAGGGTCATTACTGAGGAAAGCAATTTGTTTTTTCTGGTAATTTCTTCATAGTCCTTCCGCTACTGTTGAGTGTCCAATTCATGCTCAGCTCCGGCTTACATGGCCGTGGAGGTGATGGGAGGGATCTCCGGAGGTGAGCATCGGGGTGGCAGGTACACAGGGAACGCGTTTGTTTTTTCTTCCATCCCATCAGCCTGGTAGATGTTTACACCACACCTGCAATGTGCCAAAAGCAATGTGCTGTCAGTCGTGTGAACATGTAGCTCTGGATAGGGGAAGCCGGGGTCCCTGGGTTCTGGGAGCAGGAGCCCTCACTTTGGCCTTGGAGTTATGGGAAAGAGCCGCCCCTGAGCAAGGGCTTGCCCTGTGCAAGGTGGCGAGAAGGTCCGGTTCACCTGCTGCTATGGCAGGGACAGGACCATCCCAGTCTGCACAAAGCCTGGCCTGGTGCTCCGTCCCTGACGAGCCAGCCATCGGGGCAGAGGGGAGTGGTGGCGATGAGAGAAGGAGGAAGGACGTAGGCTTTCGCGTCACATCCGGATGTAGGGATCACTGACTGTCTTTGTAGGAGACCTGCACCGGGCACTGAACCCACTATGAACTTGGGGGCTGAGCCCTGACCTTGTTTTCTGCTCTGCTTCAGACACGGCACCCGATGTGCGGGAGAGGTCGCCGCATCAGCCAACAACTCGTACTGCATCGTGGGCATAGCATACAACGCAAAAATAGGAGGTAAGGCTGGGAGTGCGCAGCCTGGGAGCCGTAGGGCCTGCTGCAGGGTGCGGGGGTCCCTCCCCGCAGGTCTCAGCAGCTGGGCCTCTGGCCTTGGCCTGGCCATGGCCTGAAGCCTCATACAGGTGTGCCACGGCCAGGCAGCCAGCGCCCAGTGCCCGGGGCTGGAGGCAGAGGCGTTGCTCACTGTTTGGGCTGAAAAGCCACCAGAAAGGCACTCGCTTCTCTTTTCCAATCCTGCCAGCCTCTGACTCACCATGGTCAACAAGACCACATTGGTTCCCTCCTGCCCATGGTCCTGTGGTGGCTCTTGCCACTTTCATAACACACTGTATCGCCTTTACCTGAGACTAAGGCCTTTCCTTGGCCCCAACTCCTACTTGAACCTGCTGGCCCACTTCTCCTGCCCCTGCCCCTGAACATTAGCCAGAGGTCATTTGTCATAGTGTCCCCCAGTCACACATGCTCTTCCCAATTTATGCCTGGACGTGGAGCATCTTTCCCATCGCCCCCAAAGAACTCTCCCCACCTCTCCCTTTGGCTCAGTCCACCTATGACTTATGGGCAGCTCATGGCCGCTCTGCTTCATGAAGTGTCCCCTGAATGTAGTGGCCCTGCCATCTTGTTCACCACAGGGAATGGGGGTCGGCTCTTCCAAGTTCCTGTAAGGAGCAATGTCTGACCCAGGTGTTTCTGCCTCTGCTGTTGGGCTTCTCCATTTGTGAGCCAAGCTGTCCTTGCTGGGAGAAGGCTCAAGAACAGAGTCTGGCTTCCCCACCCGAGCCTGGCAGTTTGACAATTCAAACTGGCAGTTCCACAAGTCCTCCGAGGTAATGAGATGACTGGGAACTGAGCAGGTGCAGGCCACGAGCATGAATGGTCCTTGACCATCCAGGTCGCTTGGGGGCGCTACTATCCTCACGTGGGACTCTCAGTTTGGAGGTTCTCATGCTCACTCAGCAGGCATGCGAGGATGCTGCCTTCCCAGGGTACTGCCTTCCCTGATGCTTTGCCTTTGCTTGGGCAACTTTTCCTTTTGCCTCTGACCCCTCAGGTCTACTATGAGCCGCATAGGTGGGGAGGTTGGGCCACGGGTTCTCTGGATCACCCAGTCCTTAGGGAACTTCTTTAATTTTGAAAAGAGAGTCCTCAGCTTTTACTTAACTAGTATGCCCTGCCTGCCCTTCCCCTTGGAAATCTTTGAAGTAGCTGGGATTTTATCGTTTTATGATAGCATTAGTCACCAAGGTATGCCCTGCAGACAAAATCTGGACATTCCATCACCTGGATGCTCCTTTGTGGATAGATGTTGAGATGTTTTAAGTTCTCCCTGGAGGTTCTGATGAACCAATGCTCCTAAGAAGTCCCTCCATAAACTGTAGGACCAGGCTGACCCTGGTCCCGATCCCACTCCTCCTGTCCACTATCTGTGTGTCCTTGGACAACTGATGTAACCTCTCTGAACCTCGGTTCCTTAACCTGTGGAGAAAGAATGGCCAGGAGTCAGCTGGCCCCCTGGGTCTGTTACAGGGGTGAAGTGACATGCCATGCATGAAAACACTGGCTCAGAACAAGTCTTCAGGGAGCCTCTGAGCAATTCCATCCCTTTCGCTGGAACTCAGAGGCAGGAAAAAAGTGGTTTGTATTACTTTGAGTGAGAGGTAGACCCCACCTTTGAGGTTGCCTGAGCCCTGCTCTCCCAAAGACCTTGGGCTGGTAACATTGACATTCTCTGGGAGCTATTAGAAGTGCAGAATCCTAGCCTCCATCCCAGACCTATTGAGTCAGGATCTACATTATAATAAAATACATAGAGGGTGTGACAACAAATGACAGCTTGAGAAGTGCTGGTTTAGAGGGTTCTGGAGTCAGGCAGGTAGGTAACACCTATACTGTGGGCCTTGATGAGCAGCCAGTGGAGTTACAGAAGTAAAGAACCTCCAGAGAAAGTGCATGTGAATATGGTTTGTTCTCACTTATTGAAACTTACTCCATATTCATTGCAAAATTGTATACCCAAGTTGCCTAAATTCTGAAGAGATCACTTCTATGACCAGGGCTTAGGGACAGAAATCTATTTGAATTAATGCATTTAATATCTTTGAGTATGAACTGTATGATATAATACCATGCTAGCCACTCAGGGGGAGAATAAGGATAAGACCAAAACAATCTGGACCTCCAGGAGCTCCATGTGTCTTTGGGATGAACAGCGGAAACCCGAAAGATAGTATGGGACCAAGTACCAAAATGGCAGAGGCAAACAAGGGGGTCCCAAGCATGGCAGGGCAAGCACCTGATGAGGGAAGGAGGACGATACAGCACAAGCTCAGCATGATAGATTTCAACTGGGAGTGAGAAAGTGTGGGTGACAAAATAGGGTCTGCAGTATGGAGCGTGCCTCATAGGGTTAGGGTCCATGGGGTGGGGCTGGCATTGACCCAGGGAACCTGTGACAGCTATGTCTCCAAAGATACTTGTAAGCAGGCAGCCACCCCTGGACAGGGCAACCTCAGGCACCCCTAACAGACTCCCTCTCGGAGTCTGCACACCACAGAATTTCTCTGAGTTGCCCATGGAACTGACCATGAGCTTGCCCTTTCATTTTCTTTTTTTTTTTTTTAGCTGTTATTCAGGAAATTATAATGTGTATCCTAACTCATTCCAATCTTTCTGGAATTACTGTTATACTACTTCACGTGTCATGTATGAACCTAAAACAGATTATTTGAACTCACACTACCTCTCATTCTTTGTGTTGTTGTTTTTATGTCTTATTTCATATGTTATAAACCCATACACATTGTTATTCTTGCTCTAAACAGTTGACCTGAAGATATTAATGCAACGAATGCATTTGCCTACCTACTTACCATTTCCAGTGCTCATCCTTAGTTTCTAGCTTTGGATTTCTATCTGGTTTCAATTTTTCTTTAGCCTGAGAATTTCTTTTCATGTTTCTTGAGGTGCAGGTGTACTGGTGACAGTTTATGTCAGCATTTATCTGAAAGTGTCTTTATTTCATTCTCATTTTTTAAAGTTTATTTATTTTGAGAAAGAGAGGGAGAGAGAGTGTGCACATGCAAACAGGGGAGGTGGGGGGTGGGGAGCGGAAAGAGAATCCCAAGCAGGCTCTGTGCAGTCAGCACAGAGCCTGAATCAAGGCTTGATCTCACAAACTGAGATCATGATCTGAGCTGAAATCAAGAGTTGGACACAACCAACTGAGCCACCCTGGCACCCCCTATTTCAGTTTCATTTTTTATTTTTTTCTATGTTTATTTTTGAAAGAGAGAAACAGAGCACAAGTAGGGGGCAGGGGACTGGGCAGAGAGAGAGGGAGACACAGAATCCGAAGCAGGCTCCAGGCTCTGCACTGTCAGCACAGAGCCCAACATTGGGCTCAAACCCACGAACGGTGAGATCATGACATGAGTCGAAGTCAGATGCTTTGGCTGAGCACCCAGGCACCCCTCATTCTCATTTTTGAAAGAAATTTTGCTGCACACAGAATTCTAAGGTGACAAGTTTTTCTTTCAACACTTAAAAAAATGTTCTTCCATTGTCTTCTGGCATCCATTGTTTCTGATGATGAGTCCGCTGTAATTCCTGTTGTTCCCCCTTTATGTAATGTGATTTCTTTTTGTTTTTTCTCTTTGTGTGTTACCTGTGACTAGAATGCCCTTTGGTATAATTTTCTTCATGTTTATCTAGCTTGACGTTTGCTTTGCTTCCTAGTGGCTTGTTCTTATTTTTTGGTCTAAATTAAATGCGGAAAAATTTCTGTATTGTTTATTTAAATTTTTTTTCAACATATTTTATCTCTCCTCTCTTTGGGCAGTAATTATAGTTGTTAGATTGATTGATATGCCTTACAGGTTATTAAAGCTGTGTTCATTTTTTAAGCCCTTTTTATCTATGTGCTAAAAATTATATGATTTCTCTTTACTTTCCTGAGATTCACTCTCTTCTATCTTTTGTTTTAGATTCTTTAACATACTTGTAAGAGTTACTTTAAAGAGTTGTTCTACTAGTTCTAATATCTGGGTTATTTGTGGGTGTTTCTAATGACTGAGTTAGGAATGGGGTCACATGCTCCTGTATCTTTGCACATGGCTAGTAAATTTTTACTGTACACTAGACATTGTTGTGCTACATTGTAGAGACTGAATTCTATGATCTCTGAATGCTGTAGAGTTTTGTTCTAGCAGTCAGCTCAACTTGAACTTCTGATGGTTTATTAGTTTTTTTATTGTTTATTTATTTTTGAGAGAGACGGAGTGCAAGCAGGGGAGAGGCAGAGAGAGAGATAGGGAGATACTGAATCTGAAGCAGTCTCCAGGCTCTGAAGTCTCAGCACAGAGCCTGACAGGGGGCTCGATCTCATGAACCAAGAGATCATGACCTGAGCCAAAGTCAGATGCTCAACCAACTGAGCCACCCAGGCGCCCCTGATTAATTTTTTTATGGTTGATCTCTTTCTGATTTGATCTTAGACTTAGGAATAATTCTTTATCCCAACCACATGGTCTTTACTCTTAGATCATGACCGTTTTGGCATTTCAGTGGAAAGACTAAAATGTTTACAAGACCTCTCACTTGGCGAGACTCAAACTCCAAATTGACTCCCCTACAATGGGCAGCAGCTGAAGTATCTGCTCAACTCATTCAGCCTCCAGCTGTTCTTTTCCTCCGGAACTTCTTCGAGTCTTTCCCAAATATGTTGAGTTCAGGGGTCAGCCAAGTGTTTGAGAGGAGTTTATATGTCCTCTTCTGTAGGTCTCTTTCTGAGATTTATCTCAACTCCCAGCTGCTCTAGCAGTCCCAAACTCTGTCCCATGACTCCCCAGGGAGCTAGATTGCACTTTCCTGCTTGAGTTCTAGCCTCTCCAGACCAAGAGAACTGGGGAGTTTCCCCCAGAAGAAAGGTTATGTAAACTTGCATCACATCTAATATAGTTCCCTTCTTTCAAGAACAGAATCCCCTGCCTGCCTCTGCTTTCTTCTGGTTGCTCCCCAATACATTAAAATGTTGCATTTCTATTTAATAAATATTTGGGGGGGAATTTATAATTTTCTTTTTAGAGGAATTAGCATGCTAGAACTAAAACTTGTGGTTTATATTTCTTTACCAAATAGATGGTGTTTTAGGTATCTATTGCTGCCTGACTTACCGCAAAATGTAGCTGCTTAAACAGTGAACATTTGTTACCTAGCAGAGATAGCAGCTCGCAGCCTCTCATAACGTTGCAGTCAAGCTGTTGGCTGGGACTGTAGTCTGAACGCTTGACTGGGGCTGGAGGGTTTCTTTCCAAGATGGGTCACTTATTTGGCTGTTGGCTGGAGTCCTCAGTTCCTTGCTGGCTGGTGGGAGGAGTCATTAGTCCTTGATTCCTCACTATGTGCACCTCTCCATAGGGTTCTTAGAGCATCCCAATAGCATGGAAGCTAGCTTCGTTCATTTAAGGTGATTCAGGAGAGAGGAGGAACAGCAATTTTTTTAAGTTTATTTGATTTATTTCTGAGAGAGAGAGAGAGAGAGTGCAAGTGGGGGAGGGGCAAAGAGAGGGGAGGAGAGAGAGATTCCCAAGCAGGCTCTGCACTGTCAGCATGGAGCCTGATGTGGAGCTCAAACTCACGAACTGAGTTCATGACCTGAGCCAAAATCAAGACTCCGACGCTTAATCAACTGATCCACCAAGGTGCTCCAGTAGCAGCAATGTTTTTGATGACCTTGTCTTAGAAGTCCCATACCCTCACTTTAGTCATCCTCTGTTTTTTAGAAATGGACCATTAAGTCTAACATATACTTAAGGGGAAAGAGATTAGGCTGCACTTTTTGCATGAAAAAGTGTCAGAATTTGTGACTATTGTTTAAAGTCACCACAGATGGACTCCTGATATTTATACAATAATACTATAAATATTAATATATAAATAATAATATTTATACAAACGGAGTAACTTTTCCACCAACTTTATTTGTAAAATTGTATGTTTTGTATATGTTCTATCACATTAAAGTGATTAAATCTAATGAAAGAATTAGTGGATCTAATTCACATCTTTAAAATAATATTCTTACTAATAAGTCAAGATAACTCCAAAATTTATGTAATAATTTATCAAAGTAGGGAAGAACACAAAGAAGGTAAAATATCTAGATCCTGGTGAAACTAAGAATACCCAGTACTTATGGAGTGTTTGCTAGATATTAGGCACTGATCTGAGGTCTCTATATGAATTAACTTATATAACCTCCATACAACACCATGTTACAGATGGTGCTGGTGTCCCCATTGTACTGATGAGGGCCACAGAGATTAAGTAATTTGCCCAAGAACGAACCAAACTGGCTCCAGGTCCCAGGTCTTCACATCTACTCTTTGACAGAAATCTTTAAACCATACATACAGGGGCACTTGGGTAGCTCGGTTAATTAGGCATCTGACTCTTGATTTCCACTTAGGATCTCATGGATTGTGAGAGCGAGCTCCGGGATCAGGCTTGGGATTCTCTCTCTCCCTCTCTCTCTGCCCCTCCCCTGCTCATGCTCTCACTCTCTCTCAAAATAAATGAATGAATAAACTTAAAAAAACACCTATACACACACACACACACACACACACACAGATGGATGGATAAATAGTGAATGGATGACTATTATTTCATTGACATTTGATCATTCTATACTTGTTTTTAGCAAAATATATAGCTTAAAATAAATATAGCTTAATCTAATACAAACATAACACAATAGAAATAAATCAAATTGAATAATTTCTGGACTGCAGATTTAATTTTATGTTTACATTTTATTTGTTTAATGTTTAATCTCATGCTTAATTTGATTGGTGTAAATAACAGAAGAAAGAAACTTAACTTGAAATGAAGACATTGCTGAACTTTACATCAACATTTCATTGTAATGAAAGAGCCCTTTTCAGTTAGTAAAAACAAAACAAAACCTCAGTTGTGAAAATCTTTAAGTTACTTTTCTAATGCCTAATTTGACTTACGTGAATTTAACAGAAGAAAAACAAACTTAACTTGAAATGAAGGAATTGCTTCATTATGATGAAATATTTTCTCAAATAATCCTCTAAGATTTTTTAAAGAAAACCAAGATTATGAAAATCTTTAAGAGTCTAGGGTTACTTATTTTTAAAATTACGTGTTTCCCATATTAGAATATTAGCACTTCAGTTCCTCCTCACATTCTCACCCTCATACCTTGATTCATATTGTTCTCATTGTCCTTAAATTGTCAGGGTTTGGTGGTAATCATCTGTCACTGTGATTCTCACACTTGTTCAGTCTTGGTTCACCACCATCATTTTCAGCATGGCATCTCCATTCCCAAATTATTTTTTTAAATTTATTTTGAGAGAGAGAACACCAATGCATGAAGCAGGAGAGAGGCAGAGAGAGAGAGGGAAAGAGAGAATCTCAATCAGGCTCTGTGCTGTCAGTGTAAAGCTAGATGTGGGGCTCAACCCCCCAAACCCTGAGATCATGACCCAGGCCAAAATCAAGAGTCGGATGCTTAACTAACTGAGCCGCCCAGGCTCGCTGGATTTTGTCACTGAGTAATGTTTTTCAGGAAAGGCTTACAGGTACTGTCTCTCCCTAGTTCTCTCATCTCTGAGAATGCCCAAAGGTTGCCTTTACACTTGAATTATATGTGTTATCTATTATATACTTATAGAATTAGCAAACATCTCCTGTTTGTCCCCTAGATTCAGTGTCGTTTGGACAAATTTGAGGTCAACCTGATTTTTTCCCCGATAGGTGATTGTACTTTTTGGTTTGCATAAATTCTTCCTTTAAACATGAAGTCCAGTAGCTTTGCTGGACCAACTGTGAGTGAGGATTTTTCTATAGCAGCTGTTCTTGGGATTCAGTATTATTGAAAAGATCTGGGTATTTTTTTTTATTCAGGCAAATTTTCTTCTGTTATGGTTTTGAATATTTTGGCTTCTATGTATGCAGTTCTATTCTTCATGCATTCCACTTATACATATATTGGCTTTCTATTTCTTGACTTCTATATTTCTTTCTAATCATATTGAACTTTTTGTTCCTTTTCTAATTTATTTATTTAATTTTCATTATTTTTAATGTATTATTTATTTTGGGGGGAGAGAGAGAATCTGAGCATGGGAGGGACAGAGAGAGAGGGAGACAGAGAATGAACTTGTGAACCAAGAGATCATACCCTGAGCTGAAGATGGACCCTTAACTGACTGAGCCACACAGATATCCCTATTTATTTATTTTTAATTTTTGTTTTTTCAGTTTTTCTCAAGCTTGTCCTCCATGTCTTTGGGAGTTTTGCCAAAGTCTTTTTGCCTAGAGAAAGCTCCAATAATGGCTTTCACTTCTTTTTTTAAGTTTATGTATTTATTTTGAGAGAGCGAGCAGGACAGGTGCAGAGAGAGAGGGAGAGAGAGAATCCCAAGCAGACTCCACACTGTCAGCACAGAACCCGACATGGGGTTCAAACTCATGAACTATGAGATCGTGACCTGAGACAAAGTTGGACCCTTAACCAACTGAGTCATCCAGGCACCCCAAGGCTTTCGTTTAATGTCTTTCTTCTATTTCTGTCCTGAGGATGAACACACTTCGGGCTCCTTTCTTTTGTCTTGTCATGTCTTCATCAACTCTGTATATTATCTTTGATCTCTTGCTTCAGTGAGAAGTTACGTTTTCATTAAATTATGAAGAAATGTTTATTTATACAGTTATCATTTTCTTGCACTTGTTATGCCCCCTTTTTCCTTATTTCTTACAGCATTATTGCATAGATGTTATGCTGCTCACTTTCTGGTTATTAATAATGACTAGCTGGAGAGTAGATGAGGGCTTTCCCTCTAGGCTGGTAAGATGCTAAAATATGGAAGGTGAAGAGTGGGGAGGAGCAGAGGAGGGAGCAAGGCTGCAGGCACCAAGAACTTGAACTTGTGTTTGTGGTCCCAGAGCCAGTCCAGTAGCTAAAGATCTCCTCTCCCCTCACCAGTCAATTAGCATTAAACTCACATTATACTCACCACAGTGGGGATGGGGTGGAGCCAACTGTCACTTACTTCTCCTCCAACAAATCATGCCACCAAAAATGTCTGTTCTTGGAGAAGATGGTGTGTGTCTGTGTGGTTCCTGGTTAGACCTCACTATTTCTAAAATAATAGACTTTTCATTTTTGCTGTGAAACAATGCGGTGTGGCAAAGAAACATCCCCTGCCCCTCCCCCAGCCACCGCCCCGGACCCAGCCACCCGTGCCCCAGTCATAAGCCCCTCAGGTGCATCATCTACTTTACAGAGAAATGATACATCCTAGGGAATCACGGAAGCATGTGTCATCTTTGTTGTTTTCAGAGAGGAAAGTGGGGTACTCCAAGTTTAACTGGAAGTCCCTTCCATTTCAGAGAAATCTTCAATATTTTAAGATTTAAGTTGTACATTGTTGATTTGTGCCTTTTTTTCTACACATAATATTTCAATAAAAATCTCTTTCAAGCTTTTTATGTTGTTAGACTAATCATTTTTGTGACTCTTGGGTTTGGGCTGTTGCTTAGAAAAGCCCAAGATAATATATCGATTGTCCTGTATTTCTTCTAAAACTTTTTTAGAAGAATAGTTCATCTTAAGACTTTTATGGTTTTGTCTTTTGCATTTAGCTTTTTAATCCGTATGGAATTTATTTCTATGCCTGGTGTGAAGGAGAGATCTAACTTTATTTTTCACCATAGTTAATATTTACTGATCTCCACATGCCACCTTGATCCTATTAGTTTCATTAGCCTATTTGTTTTTAATCCCTAAACAATACCTCACTTTTAAGTATTATAGTTTAAGAGGATTTTTTTTTTGGATAATTTATAGGACAAATTTCTTCTTATGATGCTTTTTCAAAAATTTCTTGGCTATTCTTGCACATTTTCTCTTTCAGATGAACTTGAGAATCTGCTTGTCAAGTTCCATAAAAAATCCTGTTGGGATTTTGATTGGGATTGCATGGAAATTATAGATTAATTGGGGGAGAATTGACATCTTTACAATATTGAGTCTTCCCACCCAGGAATATGGTATGTTTTTATTTATTCAGGTCTTCTTTGACATCATTTAAAAGTGTTATCACTGTCTTCCTATCAATCTTATGCATTTCTTATTAGGTTTATATCCAGGTTGATTTTTTTAAATTATGTTTTTTCAATTGGTTATTATTGAGATGGGTACAGGAAAGCGATTGATTTGTGTGTGTTGGCTATTTGTATCTGGCCACCTTAATGAGCTATATTGGTGCTATTATTTTTTGTTTTCATGGCTTTTCCATACAGATGGAAATAAAAGCTCTCTGTAAATGTAATGGTGGTTTTTATCTCTTTAATAACTCTCATTTCTTTTTCATGTCTTATTTCAATGTATCGGACTCCTGATGCATATTAAATAGTCATGGTTTATAGGTTTTGTTGTTTTATTTCCTGCTTCTCTAGGAATGTTCCTAGTATTGTGCCATTTGTAGATGTCTTCTGTAGGTTTTCTGTAATTACTTTTTGTTAAATTAAGGAAATTTTTATATTCCTAGATTTCTAAGAGGTTTGATCAGGAATGGGTCTATTGACTTTTATCACATGTTTTTTAAAAAGCGGCTACTGAGATAATTATATTGCTTTTCAAGTTTACTATTTAATCTGCTTAATTTAGTAAATTATAGTAGTAGATTTCCTAATGCTGGAAATTTCATTCTTCCATTCTTAGCATAAATTGTACTTGATTATGAGTACTGTTCTTTCAATACACTGCTTGCCATGTTCAGTTGTTAATGGGTTATACATGGTTTTTAAACCTTTGTCTGTAAGATGCATTGAACCACAGCCACTGTGTTTTGTGATGTCTGTCTCCAGTTTGGCTGTGAGAATTATGCCGGTTTTGTAGAATGAGTAAGGAAGTTTTCCATCTTTTACTGTCCTCTGAAACAGTTGATACACTGTGGACATTGCCTGCTTTCTTAAATGTTGATAGGGCTGAAAAGTCAATCTGACCAGACAGGGTGACTCTCTGTAAAGGACTAAGTCTATTCAGGTTTTCTATTTCTCCCTGAGGAAATTTTGGTAGTTAAGTTTTCCTACAAAGTTATTCATTTCTCCAGATTTTCAAATTTATGACCTGTAAATTTAATATTGTATTCTTATGATTAAAAAGATATATGCTCTACATTTATACTTATAATTGTTCCTAATCTTATTTGTGGCATCTTTCCTTTTGTTCCTTGATTAGATTAAAGACAAATGTGCTATTGTATGAAATAGGTTTTATCCCAAGAACAAGGTTTTGATCCTTATTACTATTATTATTTGAGTTTTTGTTTTCTGATTCATGAATTCTACTTTTCTTTGCTTATGAATAATTCCTTTGGCTTTTTAAATTTCTACTATATGTCTTTTCCTAGTTCCTTGAAAAGAATGTGTAGTTCTTTATTTTCAGGCTTTCATGTGCTCTAATAAGTAAATAAATGTTCTATATATTTTTTTCCTATTACCTATTTCTGGTTTTAATTATACAGTGTTCTTATTGTTATTTGTTGCTGAGTAATTTTTTCAGCTTTGATTTTTCTTTTCAACTGAAGAGCTATTTATAAGGGATTTAAATTTTTTTCCAACTGGATAGATTTTTTTTGGCACTCCTTTTGTTGCTAATTTTTAACTTCGTTGCATTGCGATCAGAGACTGTTCTGTATAGTTTCTGCCTTTTGGAATTTGTTGAGTGTTACTTTGTGGTCTAATGCATGTTCAATTTTTGTAAATATTCCAATGGATTTTTCAAGAGTATTTTTATTCTACGCTTATTGAGTATAAAAATCTATATAAATTAGATCAGGGGTTGCAGCTGGGAGCCCACAGATTGCCTTGGTCTCTATTGAGTTTTGTGTGACTCACACAGGTGTTTTGTTTTGTTTCGTTTTAACTTGAGTGAACATTTACAAATCAAGGGATTTTATATGAAGATACAGATTTGGAGCTTCTCTTGGAAAATCAGAAGCTCTGGCCATGCAGGACATCATGGCTTCATGGCAACTGTTAGCTGGAACAGTGGCTGTTCCTTCAGAGAACAGTTCCTCCGTCTCTCTCACTGCTTAGTTTGACAGACTGTCTACCTCGGCCATTTGTCCTGCCTTCCGGGTGCCTGTAGGAATCTCTATCACCTGTGGGCCTGAACAAGCTCACTCAAAGTTTTGGGAGTCTTGCATTCTATCTGCCTGGTCAGCTTCTGAGAAGGGACGTTTGTCTCCATGGTGACTGTGGATTTGTTGATTTCGCTCAATCTTTGGTGTATAAATTTCACAGCTATGTTACAAGGCCCACAAATGTGTTCATCTCTTGCTGGTGTCATGAATCTTTCTTTAGTCACTATAAAAATCCTCTCTGTTTCATTCTCTTTTTGCCTTTAATTGTTCTTTGGCTGGTAATAATATTGCCATATCTGCTATATCCTCATAGGTTTTTCATTCTTTTATTTTTAACCTGAGTTCTGTAAGCAGCATGTATCTGGCCTTATTTACATATTTTTTGTACAATCTAAGAATTGCTTTGAAGAGAGAATTTGATGTGTTCACACCTGTTCTGATTTCAGATATATTTAAGTTTATATCTGTTACCATATTTTGCTTTCTTGTAATTAACTTACTTCCTTATTTTTCCTGCTTTTCTTTCTTTCTGTTTCTTTACTTCCCTGCCCTTTACTAGATAGATATAGTTTCTTCTCTCTTCTTTGTTTCATCCTGATGGCTTGAAATTTCTACATTCTAATCTGCTTTCTAATCGCCTGAAGCACACATACTTGAATTTATATTGTCCTATGCTGTTTAGCATTAATCAGTACCTATCCCCTTCTCCTGAGCAAAACAAGAACCTTACCATAATTTCCCTTCCTTCTGCCATCTTCTCTTCTCCTTCATCACCTCCCCAAACTGGGACCATCCAGGATTGCCACCCCATATTGTTATTAACAGGTTTACATTATACAACAAGTTATGTCACCTTAACCATAAAGGTGGACCAGTTTCTTTGGTCACCATCGTCTTGGGTGCTGGAAGAATACCTAAGCTCAGTCTTCCAACGCTCTGTTACCCTATCTATTCAGCTGGTAAATTTTGAAAATAGTTTACCTTCTGGGACTTCCAGTTGATGTTTTAAATTAAAATTTTATTTGAAATAGTAGTAAATTCACATGCAGTTGTAAGAAATAATACGTAGCAATCCAACGTATCCTTTACCCAGTTGTCCATAATGGTGACATCTTACAAAACAATAGTTCAGTATTACAACCAGGATCTTGACACTGATACAGTAAGATACAGAATAGTTCCACCACCTAGAGGATCCTTCATGTTGCCCTTTTCTAGCCACACTTACTCCTGCTCTAACCCCATTTCTTAATGCCTTTGCAACCACTAATCAGTTTCCCACTTCTATAATTCTGTCATTTCAAGAATGTTATATAAATGAAACTATATACTATGTAGCCTTTGGGATTGGTGTTTTTCACTTAGC
>NC_043708.1:121414385-121418131 GCF_006229205.1 Suricata suricatta
AAACCATCACAAGGGCTTTAGCCCACTACTCGCTGGCTCCCTCTGCCTCCAGACCAACCCCAAGGCGTCCCTTCCTGGCCTCCATAGCTTGGAGCACTCTCTCATCTTGGGAACTGTGAGTAATAAACTCTGTTCGATGCCATTGTCTCCTTATCTGTTGGCCTCACTGTACTTAAATAATGACAACTAGAGCTTAAAACAGGTCACTTGTTCATAATCAGGTTTGGCTGATTTTTCAATGAATGGTAAACACCGGAAGAGCCTCAGTCACTACCTTGAGATTTGACATCTAGACTGGCTCTCGTGGTCTCCCCACCAGGGAACAGGGGCCAGAGAGCAACAGTGGATCACACAGGCGCACGCACTCAGTCAAGGGCTTGGCGGCTTGGTACACTGGGCACACTGCAAGCCAGCTGGGGCACCCCCACAGGACGTGCACCTGCGGCAGTCAGTGAGCACAGACCCTGAACTGGCTTCTGAAGGAGACCAGAAGATGGTAACAATAAGACACTCGCATGGCCACAAAGGCCACCCCAGGCTCAGCTTGTCATTTAGACTTGAATGTGTGCACTCAACCGGTGTTTGTGAGGCCAATCCTGGGAGCCCAGATGGTGCACGCCAGGGCATGCAAGAGCCAGTCTTATCTGTCTTCTGGGGGTGGCCACAGCAAGGCAGCTTGGGGAGGGCATGGCCACCCAGGAGACACAGGGGTGAAGCAGCTATGACCAGTTCTTGTCCATCTCCTCCTTCCCAGGGCTCCTGCCGCACTTAGGGATATTCAGACCCAGCAGGCAGCGGCTTCTGATGAGAACGCAGGGGTGAAGGTTAGGGAGGTGGGGACACCAGCTTCCTGAGAGCTCAGCTCTTAAGTAGGAGCTGCCCACATTCACTAAATCCCTCCCAGAACTCCCAATGCAAGTAAATCCTACTGTTGTTGAAAATATACTTGGAGCCTTTGAAGATTAATCTGTAGCTTCAACTGTCCTCTTAAAATGCTCACAAGGCTAAACTGTTTAATGGAAACACTAATGAGACTTGAGAGTTCTGTGACTCTGAATTAACATAATTAACTAATTTATGAGCATGGATTAATTTAGCTGTTATGTACTTAACATTTTCATGTGTACGAAAGGAAAAACATGATTCAGTTCCCCAAGCAAAATATGGAACAAAAACACCAATGGAAATTTGGCTGTTGGCTATTTTATTTTTCCTTCCCAGAAACTGAGTAAACACAGGCTAAAAAGATGCTCAGCCTTCTTCAGGCCTGAGCAGGGGAGCTTCTGTAGTGTCTGCCAGGCCCTCGAGGTAGGTGGGTGGGTGGGGTGTCCTGGGAGCCCCCAGTTCCTGCTGCCTGGCAGCCTTGGGATCTGCTCTTCAGGTTGGCCATGTCTCTCTACAGGCCTATTGGGCCAAAAAAATGCTGTGTCCCAGACGACACTCACCCTGCCTCAGGAAAATGTCTGAATCACATTAAGCATCCGCACAGATGAGCTTATCAAAAGCTAGGCTCCTCCTAAAGTTCAAGGGCAAGGGCTTCACTCACCTGTATCACAGGATGCTGGGAGCGGCTCTGAAGCCAAGAAGCCCTAATGCAGTGGCCAGGCTCAGACCCTCAGCCCAAAGTCAGGGAGGGGCCTTTACCCCTCCCAGGACAGCAGGGAAGGTTCTGTCCCAGGGAATGCACCTTGTAGGTGAGCCGCTGTCGCTGCTGAGCTGATGGCTGGTGGACAGCGTCTGAGAGCTTGCCCACCACCAATGCCAACCTGCTGCAGAAGGGAGCAGAGCTAGAAGAAGGGAAACTATTCAAAGGGCTGAAATTCTTTTTAAAAGGTGAACTGAGTGAGAGAGTGAAGACAGGTGTATGTTAAAGCCCGGACAGGTTTTTGTTGTTGTTGTTCCTTTGTTTGGGTTTTTTACTTTTTGAAATGCAAGTGCCTGACTTAAGCTTTAATTGCTTAAGGCATCCATTTCAAAGAGGCCTCCACTTCAAAGACTATCTATCCTGAGTACCCATATTGCCAACCACACTAGATAAAGGGGCCAGGCCACTCTCCCCTCCCCTGAGGCTCCTTTGTTTTAGACCCCTCGGGTGATTTTGATAACTGACCATATGGGCCACCTGTCTTTCCCTAGCACTTTAAATTCTTGCTCTCACATTTTATTAATTTATTTTGTTAAAGATTTTATTTTTAAGTAATCTCTACAGGCCCCCTTGGGGCTCTAACTCACAACCCCGAGATCAAGAGTTGCCAGTTCTACTGACTGAGCCAGCCAGGGGCCCCGTCCAGATTTTAAACTGACCAACAGAATGAGCCCATGAAACCCTAGGACCCCACCTTCAGCCCCAGTGAGAGCAGATTCTCTCTCCCGCTCTCTCTCGCTCTCTCTCCCCCTCCCTCTCCCCCTGCCCCCACCTTGCTCTGTGGTCCCAGGTGTGCTGGGTCAACTCCAAGTCATCAGTAATAAGCTTCTGTTTATCCATTTCCTAATGGTTGTTGCTGAAGGGTGTCTTGTACTCCTAAGAACCACAAGGGGCCATCCAGTTGTAACACTGGCTTGGAAAGGGGAGATGTCTGCGTGAGGCTCACCCGGGGCCCCGGTGAGTGCCCCCAGGCATTTCTAGCCAATAGCAAAGGATAGCATTACTATCAATAGGCTAAGATGGGCATAAAACAACAGGTTAAGTGAGAACAGAGGCCAATCTCTATGCTCCAATGCTATTCCCAGCATCAGAGGAGGTTGAAAAACCTAGCTTATTATATTTTAGGTTAAGAAAAAGAAACAAGGTCAAAATTATCTTTGGAAGGAAGATGAATTCAGTCAAGGACAAGAACACACATGCACACCATGGAAACTTCCTTTCTGCTTCTGTTCCTGCCCACAGGGCTTGGTGGCAGCTGTCCTCACCCGGTCCCCACTATGTCCTAGCATTACCACCGCAAAGGGACAATCCAGACTTCTAGTCAACAGGTCTGAGTTCACATCTCAGCTCCAACTCCTAGCAGCTGTGTGAGCCTGGACGTGGAAAGTAACCTCTCTGATGATCAGTTTCCCCTGGTAGAAAATGGCCGTAGTGATTCCAGCTCAGGACCGTTCCGATGATGACAGCAAGCAGCAAGAACTGTTACTATCATCACCGTCATCACCATCAAAATACTAAAGAGACTGGACCATGAAGGAAAACAGTGCTCAGTCTACCTGTCTTGGGGCCCAAATCCTCAGAGATAACATGAAAAAGAGAAGGGGAAAAAAATCAGCAAAAGCCTCAGAAAGCAAGATCAGAAGATGAGATCTTTCAAGGAACGGTGGAGAGACAGCAAGCAGATGAGATCAAACAGCAGGAGCAATTCCAGAAGGGTTTGAAATCCTGGGGTCCAGAGGCCTGGTGTGCAAGCACGGGTGTGTGTGTGGCGGGGGGCGGGGGGATGTCCTTGAGCAGGCATCGGTGTGAGGAGCTAAAGAAGCAGGCTAAACGTGCCTCCCTTGGAACAAGGAGTCACCCACCACCCTGCCAGAAGTAACATGATCCAGTGGCAGTTCCCACCCCCGCCCACATCACAGACTGCTGCCATCAGCCCAACAAACCCCACAAGCAGACAAGGATCTGTGAGCACAAACACAAGTGCGCAAACAATAAACAGCAGTTAGGAGGAAAACCAACATCAAGAAAGAGAACCCCCAAATGAAAAAGCTAAACAGAATGGCAACAATAAGAGGAAGCTAAAGAGTTGCAGTTAATGCAG
>NC_043708.1:121418231-121526938 GCF_006229205.1 Suricata suricatta
GTGTGTGTGTGTGTGTGTGTGTGTGTGTGTGTGTGTGTGTGTGTCTGTGTGTCTGTGTGTGTGTTCTCCTTGCCCTCCTTTTTTGTTATCATCTTCTTGTCCCCTTCAGAAGCCAAAAGATTTAAAATCTAAATACATTTGGTTATTGCCTTCTTTATCACCGGGTGAAATTTATTTTCTGTTAATTATGGAGGCTTGAAGTCCAAGATCAAGCTGTTGGCAGGTTTGGTTTCTACTAATGCCACTCTCCTTGGCTTCTCATTGTGTCCCCACATGGTCATCACTTGGTCTGTGCATTTTCTGTATCTGAATTTTGTCCTTTTTTTGTTTATTTATTTCTTTGAGAGAGAGAGAGAGAAAGTATACGTGTGGCAGAGAGAGATGGAGCAAGAGAATTCCAAGCAGGATCCACACAGTCAATGCAGAACTAGATGCAGGGCTCAAACTCACAAACCGTGAGATCATAACTGGAGCCAAAATCAAGAGTTGGATGCTTAACAGACTGAGCCACCCAGCTGCCCCTGAATTTCCTCTTCTTACAAGGGGACCAGGCATAATGATTTAGGAACCCCCCCCCCAATATGACCTCATGTTAACTTAAATACCTCTTTATAGACCCTCTCTTCAAATCCGGTCATGCTGACCTTACCGTGCCTTTTAACATCGAGCTTCCTCAGAAAGTTCAGGGGAACTGCTACATGTCCTGCCACTGCACAGGGTCAACTGCATGTCACAAGGCCGGTAAAATCGCACTATAATTTCTTAGCAGGGGGAGGGGAGGCAGGGCAGGTCACTATGGAAAAAGTGCTGTTGGTTATGTACACTTGACCAAGAGTCTTGTCCAGCCATTCATTCAGCAGGTTCTCTGGGGCGTGTAAAATATTACCAGATCCAGGCAGTTTTGTAGGAAAGCACATCTTGTTAAAGCAAGGCCAGCCTGTGTGACTCGCTCCTGGACACAGCGTCTATGCACACCAGAACGCGTAAGCACCGCCTGCCTTCTCTTCAGTGCTCCCCTGACCCCAGACTGGTCCTTGGCATGGCCCGCTCAGCACATTTGCCCTCCCACCGTGAGCTCTGGAGTCTGCACGCCACATACCTGTGAGGGTGCCCGTGAGCTAATTGGCCATCCAAATGACTGGTCCAATTTTTTTTCCTGTTCCTGACAGCGTATAGTAAATGGCTCTTTCGTTTTTCATTAGAGAAATGATTACTGTTTTTCTTCATTTTGGCATTTCCAGAGAACCATTCCCATTGAAAGCTAATATTAGAACACTGAAAATATTTACCTTTCCTTTGTTGGCAACTTGTCAATGCTTCGTTAAAATCTAAATACATTATTCCTTCTTCCTTACACATCAGCCACTCTTCCGAGATGAAAGGCATCATGAGAGGTGTTGAGAAATCATTCTGTGCATCCGCTTTAACGTATTTGCGGTGTCCTCTGGCATCTTGTTCTTCTCGTTCAAAAGGAGGCTCTGGACGCTGAGTAATGCACAGAATGGTTGAGTCACTATAATGTATACCTGAAACTAATATAATGCAGTATGCTAATTATACGGAATATTTTGAAAAGTAGGCATTTAGGGGCATGTGGGTGGCTCAGTCAGTTAAGCGTCCAGTTCTTGATTTCAGCTCATGGCATGATCTCAGGGCTTGTGGGATCCAACCCCACTTGGGATTCTCTCTCTGCCCCTCCCCGTTCTCTCTCTTGCTCGCTCTCACTCTTGCTCTGTCTCTCTCTCAAAATAAATAAGCATTTTTTTTAAAGCAGGCATATCAACACATATGCCTTGCATGGAGAAGGCTGGAATAACAGGTGGCATGTTGGCACTAGAACACCAGAATTGATTCGGGCTGCCTGTGTGGCTGGCAGGGACTTCTCCTGCCCTGGAAAGCCTATTGAGGAACATCAGTGTACAAGGAACAAAGCTACCATTTCTCCAACAGTACCAGGAGCTATGGCCTCAATAAATTAAAATTAAGTCAATCATAAAAATTAAATCAATATTTATTTCTCTCAGCTATTCCACTAGGTAAATATGGAAGACAAGGGCTCAGAGAGTTTGAACTCCCGGTCTAAGGTTAGACAGAGCTGGGATCCCACCCCAGGACTCTCTGACACCTGTTCTCTTTCCCCCACTGTGAGTTGATCTTTAATTACACCAGAGGCCACAGTGTGTCACAGCACACTGCCAACATCCCACGCTACTGGTTATGGCCCCTCTCTTTGGACTGATGGCTCAGTAAGTACCTGGGCCCAGCGTCTCCAACATAGACAGACGCCCTGAGCACACAGACTAGTGACCAAAGAAAGATAATCTTTCAGATCGCCCCGACTCATCTTGTCCACCCGGAAATCAGAAAAGAGGAATGTACACTGAGCTGATGTCACAGTGGGTTTGCCCCACCTATAAAAGGGAGGAAGGAACCCCACAGTAGATGCCAATGAATGTGGATAAGTTTGGCCCCCATTTATAACTCCCTAGATCTTCAAAGGGAAGTTGTTCTCAAGTACCTGTCTAGCAAAAGATATGATCAACAAAGTGAGAAGACAAGGCTTCAGCTGGAAGAAGACATTCGTAACCTGTCTAACCAATAGACGATCAATTCCCAATACAAGCATAAGGAAGCAACACATTATTTAAGCATGCATACAATTGTATTAAAACACTAGTTTTTAAAATACAATGAGGGCACCTAGGTAGCTCAGTCGGTTAAGCGTCTGACTTTGGCTCAGGACATGTGGTTCATGAGTTCAAGCCCTGCATCAGACTCTGTGCTGACAGCTCAGAGCCTGGAGCCTGCTGTGGATTTTCTCTCCCCCTCTCTCTCTGCCTCTCTCCTGCTTGTGCTCTCTCTCTCTCTCTCTTTCTCAAAAATAACTAAACATTAAAACTGTGTAATAAGCATCCCTTTACTTAAGAAAAAAAAAAAAAGGCAATTAAAAGACAATCCAAAATTCCGAGTAGTTTCCTCTGTGAGGGGCAGGGCATGGGTAGAGACCCCAGTAGGTCATGTTTATATTTGCACTGAATAGATGGAGGGCTCATGGGTGTCAATTTTTCGGCTTTATCACTAGCATGTGTGTAACTTATGATCCTTCATCCATTATCAAATAGTGTATGTTTTAAAATAAAGGTAAAAACTGGGGTGGCTGGGTAGCTCAGTCAGTTAAGTGTCCAACTTCGGCTCAGGTCATGATCTCATGGTTCGTGGGTTCCAGCCCCATGTCAGGCTCTGTGCTGACAGCTAGCTCAGAGCCTGGAACCTCTTTCAGGTTCTGTATCTCCCTCTCTCTGTGCCCCTCCCCTGCTCACGCTCTGTCTCTCTGTCTCTCAAAAATAAACAATTTAAAAAACTTAAAAAAATAAAGACAAAAAGTAATGCATTATTGTTAACAGCCCCTGGAAATTTGTGTATTTACTTATATTTTTGCAGATGGGGAGACTGAGGCTCAGTGGTTTCAAACTAGCCACTACTGTGCACATTGGATGCTTATTGCCAGGCACTTTACCTAAATTATCTTTTTTAGTTTAATTTTTTTAAGTTTTGTTTATTTATTTTGAGAGAGAGAGAGGTGGGGAAGGGCAGAGAGAGAATCCTAAGCAGTCTCCACACTCAGTGAGGAGCCTGATGCAGACTCAAACCCACTGACCATGAGGTCATGACCTGAGCTGAAATCCAACAACACTTAACCAACTGAGCCCCAAGTGCCTCTCATCTTTTTTAGTTTTTAAACAAATTTTTTAATGTTTATTTATTATTTTTGAGAGACAGAGAGAGAGCATGAGCGAGGGAGGAGCAGAGAGAGACAGACAAACAAACAGAATCTGAAGCAGGCTCCAGTCTCTGAGCTGTCAGCACAGAGCCCGATGCAGGGCTCGAACCCACGAGCTGTGAGATCATGACCTGAGCCAAAGTCAGATGCTTAGCCTACTGAGATACCCAGGTGCCCTTCTTTTTTTAGTTTTTATGGCACCTTTGTAGATGCAGTAGCTTTCATCATTGCAATCTATAGGAAATGAAGGCTTAGTGACATGAGGGAACTCCCAGAGTCACTAGTTGGTGGTCATGGCAGGACTGTCACCTGTGGCATGCCCCATCTCCCTTCTGCTGGCTCCATGGCACACTGTCCATTGAGAGCTCTGCTCCACAGGCCCCTCCTGGGGACTGGTGATGAGGAGTCCACCTGGTGCCATCTTAGTGTGTGAGCAGTGACGACTTCCTGGCCCCGTCCTAAGCCAGGCAGCTGCGGTCCTGTCTGCATCAGCTAGGGCCATCATAACGAAAGTCCAGACCGGGAATTTACACAGCAGACAGTTATGTTCTCACAATTCTGGAGGCTGGAAGTCCAGGGTCATGGTGCTTGTTCATTCTGTTTCCCGGTGAGGACCCATTTGGTGACTCACTGATGGCTGGCTTCTCTGTGTCCTCATGTGGCGGAGAGAGACAAAGGAAGCAGGCTGTCTGTTGAGTCCTCTTATAAGGGCACGAAGCCCATCATGGGGGCCCCACCCCCATGACCTCATCCAAACCTAATTACCTCCTAACACTCCTGTCTTCACCACACTGGGGGCCAAGGCTTCGACATGTGGATTTGGGAGAAACACAAATGTTCAGTCCATCACAGGTAGTAAAGAGAGGAAGGGAAATAGATAGGGAGCCAGAAGAGAGAACAGACAGGGTTGAAGTTAGAATTTATTTCTTCTTCTCAGTTTTAAGACCTTCTGCCATAAAGAGATGGCTCTTTTGATGACTCCAGCACCACCCTCTGTCACTGCCTGTGCCGTGACACTCCCAAATGCCTCTTGGCCCTGTAACTGAACTTCGGATGTTTCCCAGACCTCAGTCTCACTGTTGTTTCACTATAAATTTCTCTGACATTGATTTTGAGTGTGATTTCTAGGCTTCCGGGAGCACCTGGTTCCAGTTGGCTTCGTGTCCCACCTAAGCGTAGGGTCAGGATGCCGTCCGTGCCCTACGGTGGCCCTTCCTCCTCCTTCCAGCATGACTGTCCTACTCAGCTTCCCAGGGACCCCACACCGTGCCTCTTACCTTTTCTCTCTCAGCTCACAACCAGGATCATTAGGACGGACATGAAGGAGAACACTTTAGGGCCACCTGAGCCTTCACAACCCAGGGAGGATGAGTTCATAGGGTGGAAGAATTTACTGCATTTAAATTATCTTCACAATCTCTGTAGGTAGACGTTTCTCACCCTGACAAATCATAAAGTGCTTTTAATTGTTTGTCTACGATCCATGTGTTACTGGGTGAGAGATTAGGTATCATTTGAAATTTATGTGTTAGGCATCTCTGCCTCTCAACCATCCATCAAAAGTGATGGCAAAGCATCTCTACAATTCCAGTTAAAATGGGTGGGACAGGCAGGTTTAATCCACATCCCACATCTGTCCCTGAGCCCCAGGGGAGGGAGTCCCGCTGTGGTTCTTTCTGCCCGAGTCCCACACCATCTCTTTTCATCCTGGGGAAAAGTCACCGTTCTGTCTTTTAAAGTCATTTGTATTCTGAGTCTCTATTTTTGGCATACACGCTCTCTTGTCGATGCAGATGCTGGGATGTGGCAGGAACAGATCCAGCCCAGTCTGGGAGAGCTGGGGGCCTCTCTGCTCAGTGAGGCGAGCCTCAGGGAAAGTGCTGCCTGGGCCGGGGTGCCCAGGAGGGGAAGCTGTGACCGTTAACAATCGTGTCTCAGAAGAGTCTTTAATGGTGCATGGAAATGTTCTGTGTGAAGTTCTGTGGTAAAAAAAGAACTTGGAGAGAAAGTGCACGCTGTGGCCAAAGAAAAATACTGGAAGAAAATAACCAAAATATTATCACTAGTTATTTCTCTATTTTCCAAACTTTCTGCAAAGAGCATATGTGATGCTTATAATCAGAAAAAGTCCTCTTTCCTGTTATGTCTTAAATAGCTCAAGATTTAAGATTTGTTGGCATGGCCACCACACACATGGAGCTGGGCCTGGTGGAGGAGGGGCTTCGGGGGCCTCTGAGCGGGTGGATGTGGGTCCTGAGGAGTCGCCTAGAGAGTGCAGATCTAGGCTGAAAGGGCATCGTGGAGCCTCAAAGAGGTCCCATCCTGCGTCCAGGCAGGACATGCTGGTGGCCCCTGCTTCCCAGACACGACCCAGCATCGCTGAGACCCCCTCTCTGGGTGAGGCACAGTGGTACCACACTTGTTGGGTGCAGAGTGGAATCATTAACAGAGGCAAATGCTGAGCATGGGGCAGGCAGGGAACCCCTGACCGAGGAGGCAGGCATTGGAAGAGGCTCCTGGCTCATCCCCTCTCCTTTTGGGGTGCTCTTGAGGAGTCTACCCCCCACCCCCTAAACACCCCTCTGGGGAGCCCAGAACCAGAACACACACTGAGATAAGGTGGCGTCCCCTCCATAGGCCAAGGGGCGGCCTTCCATCTTCCAGGTTAAAAACTCCTAACTACAAATCAGAGATGGAGTTGCATTTTTTTAAACAAAGGAGAAATAAACTGTTGACAGCAGGGAAAGTTGAAAATGACTCCAGAGTTGTGCTCTAGAAATTATAATCATAATACTTCTAATATGTTCCCTTTTTAAATATCAGAGTGACATTGTGCTGCCGTGGAAACTACTTGAATCCTATATTTTCCAAACAGTTCTGTTTCCTTGGCCACTGTCCTGTGTCGGGGACGCCACAGCGTGGCCCCAGATGGCATTTGAAGTCCTTCACGGCGGACAGCGCGGGATAGGGGTGGGGGGAGGGTTCCCGAGCGAGGCTGGAAGGCTCCCGAGCGGTGTAGGGCTGCTGGCGGTGCCCCTGGGCGCGTGACCCCGGGCACAGTTTCTGTGGCCCCCCCAAGTGCAGGGCGGGCAGGCACTGAGCCCCCTTGTGTGCTTGCAGGCATCCGCATGCTGGACGGGGATGTGACGGATGTGGTTGAGGCCAAGTCGCTGGGCATCAGACCCAACTACATCGACATTTACAGCGCGAGCTGGGGGCCGGACGACGACGGGAAGACCATGGACGGGCCTGGCCGGCTGGCTAAACAAGCCTTCGAGTACGGCATTAAAAAGGTGTGAGCCACTCAGGGCCACGGTGGATCTCTCGTGGGTGGGGGAAGAATAAAAAGAGTCATTAACGATTAGAAACAGAGTGAGCCAGGCCAGAGCCCCTGAAGAGAACTGGGCCGGCCCTGCCGTGCCAGGACCAGTGTGAGGGGGAGGTCATTTAGGGGCTCAGGCAGGTGGCTCTCTACCATCCAGCACAGAAGAATCTCACCTTGTCGTAGAACTGCTATCCCAGCAGGTACCAGCTGGTGCCCCGTCCGGCCCAGGACTCTGTGCCTTGAAGCCTAACAGCCCCCAGCCGAGGGGTATGTGCAGGTGGGCGGCCGGGCTTTTAGTCCAACTGCCTGCGACCTGGCCTGTGCGGGTGGATGGGGCGTCCTGAGCCTGGGGCCACCTACCCACGGAAACACCCAGCCGTGGAGCTTCCTGTGTCCGCCACGAGTGTGTGCTGATCCAGGGCCCCCCGGAGCAAGGAGGCTGGGCCTCTTGCCCTCCCTGTCAGCACACAGTCTAATATGTTTAGGATTTCTGGGGACTAAAGAGAGCAAACATCCAAGCACTGGGTCTCCACTGACCAGCTGAGGGGAAGCAGAGGAAGCTGACAGCCTGTGTCCCACTGGCCAGGAGGCCCACCCACTGTCACTCTGTGATCACTAGTTCTGGGTCCTTGGGAATCAAAAATGCAGGGGGCGGGGGAGGGGGCCTGGAGCTGACCCAGTTCTTGTAAGCCAGGTGGCGCGGCAGATTTCTGGGTGAGGACAGCTTCTTGGAGCTGGCAGACAGAGCTGTGGTCAGTGTCCGGGTGGCTCTGGGTGGCCCAACAAGACCCAGCCCAGAGGATAAGGTCCAGCCTGGCGATGCTGGCAGGGGTTTGGGGAGGAAGTCCAAGCATCCCTGGGTCAGCGTTCATACTTCTGGCTTCTATCGGAGACTGGGGAGAAGGGCTAGGGAGCAGGGTGGTTCGAGTCCGTTTTATTATTCGTGCTTCATAAATATTTAATTTTGAAGTTGATTTATTTATTTTGAGAGAGACAGAGAGAGTGTGAGCGGTTGAGGGGCAGAGAAGGATGGAGAATCCCGAACAGGCTCCACACCATCAGCACAGAGAGCCCAGTGCGGGGCTCAAACTCACGAAACCATGAGATCATGACTTGAGCTGAAATCAAGAGTTGGAAGCTTAACCGACTGAGCCACCCAGGCGCCCCTTATTATTTGTGCTTTAAAACATTTTTAAAAAGTCCTTATTTTATTGTAACCTGTGTGCCATGATTAAAATGTGATTAATAGTTAATTAATAAATCAAATATTATCAGAGGATTTTATTAAAGGCAACCTTTCTTTGTCTCCCTCTGCCCAACCCCTAGCCCTGTCCCATAGAGGAGCCATCTTTTTTTAACTCTGTTCATTATTACTTTCTTCTAAATAATATGGCTTGATTGCTTCTCTGGATGTATTGAGTTTGGCCATTTTTTTGTTAATTTTTTTATGAGGTTTGAGCTTTTATCTCTTCAAATGCTCCGAACCTGGCAATTGACCTCACGGTAGTGCCTGCAACACCACACAGCTGCCTTCCTCCCCCCATAACTCCAAGGAAATGCAAAGGCTGCTTCTGTCGGGTTGCTGAGCGCCTGAGCTGCGCCAGGTGCTGGCCCAGGGCCGCTGGAACATTCTGTGACCAAGTCAGCTGCTGCCTGCAAGGGGCTGCCAAGTAAAAATATCTTATCTTCCCAGTACTCAGCTCCTGCCACCCACCGGATCACATGGATCTCACTCTTGATGACAAGTGGAACATCCTAAAACTTAAGCTTAATTTAAGCTGTAAATTAGAGATCACATTTTCTGTGTGGAAGATACTGCTTTGAATGGTGTTAATTCAAAACATGTGTTCTTCTAGCAGATGACTTCTAAAAATCTGACATCTTAGGACAGGGTCCCCCTCCATTTCCTGGAGAGGTAAATGATTGTTTTCTTCCTTTTTGTTTAAGTTTTTAAATTTATTTATTTTTGAGAGAGAGTGTGTGTATGAGTGAGGGAGGAGAGAGAGAGAGAGAGAGAGAGAGAGAGAGAGAGAGAGAATCCCAAGCAGGTTCTATGCTGTCAGCACAGAGCCCAATGTGGGGCTTAACCCCATGCACCATGAGGTCATGACCTGAGCCAAAATCTAGAGTCCAGTGATTAACTTACTGAGCCACCCAGGCATGCTGTAAATGGTTGTTTTATTTTTTTAATGTTTATTTATTTTTGAGAGAGAGAGGGAGACACGGAATCTGAAGCAGCCTCGAGGCTTTGAGCTGTCAGCACAGAGTAGGCGTGGGACTCGAACCCATGGACCATGAGATCATGACCTTAGCTGAAATCAAGAGTCCAATGCTTAACTGACTGAACCATCCAGATGCTCTATAAGTGTTTTCTTTTTTTCTTTCTTTCTTTTTTTAAATATTTATTTTTGAGAGAGAGCAAGCGAGCACGAGCAGGGAAGGGGCAGAGAGAGAGCGAGACACAGAATCAGAAGCAGGCTCCAGGCTCTTGAGCTGTCAGCACAGAGCTGGACGAGGGCCTTGAACCCACAGACCGTGAGAGCATGACCTGAGCTGAAGTCAGACACTTAACCACCTGAGCCACCCTGGTGCCCTAAATTGTCTTCAAACGATTGTTTGGTATCTCAAGTTTACTTGGGTTTGTGTAGGTGAACCCAAGGAGGATTTGGAAAGCCTGGGGCTGTAGAGAGGGGCTCTTTGCATGCTGAAAACCGAGCAGCCTCTGCTTTATCAGCGTCAGGGGTGTGAGGAAGCTGCAGAGGGGACCATGTGCTTCCCTGCCATTCTTGTCACAGTTTCTTGAAATACTGAGGGCATTTCATTTTTTTCAGTCATTCTGAAGTAAAATATGTCATATAGGGAGCCCTAAATCACAGCCGTCTAAAGTTGTCACTGAAAATCCTCCTAGAAATTTGGTGATCTCAAACCAGACCACATTCCCCCATCTGTTTTTCCTCCCTGATGCCCCATTTGTCACCTACAGTCTTTCTTTGTCAAGTCTGACTTCATCTCTGGTGGATGATGTGGTTTGGAGACTTCAGAGACCATAATTTGGCATAGGGATGGGCCTAATGTTGGTCTCTAGGAAGCTTTACCCCTCACATAGCTTGTCATACCGAAGGGGAGATGTAATATGGCTAGAAAGGTCTGGCCTTTCCCAGATGCCAGGGCATCTGCTAGCCCTCAGAAATGGTGCTCTGTGGAGTTCACAGATGAACACTTACCCCCGACACAGGATGCTGAAATAGGTTTTGATCAGGTTGAGTTTGTGACTGTCCTGAACAGAAACACAAGTTCATGGCTGGGGTTGAAATGTCGTCCCCTATAGCTTCTGCCCTGTGGCTTCCAAGACCTGGGAAATGAACATGAAGTCCTCAGAGACAGAGAACACATCTCCCACACCTCAGATCTGGATGTTTTCTCCACCTCATTTTCACATTCTCTTTAGGAGACTTTTCAGGAGGGAGACAGGTTCTTGATGCCTTGACACCTGTGAGAATGGATTGGTCTAGGAGTAACTGCACAGCAGAAGGTGGAATATGCCTTTGGCATTTTAGATCCTGTTACTTAAAGTGGGGTCCAGAAACAGCCATGTGGACATCACCAGGGAGCCCATTAGAAATGCAGAATCTTGAGGCCCCTGGGTGGCTTGGTTGGTTAAGCGTCCAACTTGTAGTTTTGGCTCAGATCATGAGCACATGGTTTGTGAGTTTGAGCTCTGTACTGACAGAGCGAAGCCTGCTTGGAATTCTCTGTCTCCCTTTCTTTCTGCGCCTCTCCTGCCCACTGTCTATCTCTCTTGGTCTCAAAATAAATAATTCTTGAAAAATAAAAAATAGGGACACCTGGGTGGCTTAATCGGTCAAGTGTCCAACTTCGGCTCAGGTCATGATCTCACAGCTCGTGAGTTCAAGCCCCGCATCTGCTCTTTGCTGACAGCTCGGGGCCTGGAGCCTGCTTCCGATTCTGTGTCTCTGTCTCTCTCTGCCCCTCCCCCACTCACGCTCTGTCTCTGTCTCTCTCAAAAATAAATAAACATTTAAAAAAAATAATATAAAAATAAAATAAACTATTTTAAAGAAATACAGAATCTCGGGGCTCCCCCCAGCTTGCCAAGTCTGAGTCTGCAATGGAGCAAGACCCCTAGTGAGCTGTGTGCTTGCTCAAGTATGAGGAGTGCTATCTGGGGGCGTTCTCTGTGCTTCTGAAACAGTAAGGTTTATAGGCTCCCCCCAGCAAAAGGACAGTCTTTTATAAATAAATAATTCGAATGGAATAAAGATAGGCTCTGAGGGGTTAAATACTTTTTTATTTGGACTTTAGTTTCTTTGAGCTAGCTTCAAAGATAATTGCATGCAGACACACCCATTTCTAAGGTACTTTGTGCCTTTCTTCCAGAAGGCTGACCTTTTTGCTAAATGTGAGTAAGGCTTCTGTGGAGCTCGTGGCCGTGTGGACAGGCCCCCGTGGGAGACGTGGAAAGCAGGGTGATGAGGCAGCTTAGAGCAGTGGGATTGGATGAGTGTGAGGGAACTTCTGCGTTGAGAGCCCCAGGTTGGAAACTGGAGGAAATGTCAGAGTCATGATAAATAGGTACAAAAGGGCAAGGAGTTGTAGTCTGCTTGGTCTACAAAGTGGAACGTCATGGGGCTTTCAGAGTAGGTGGGTCCACTCAGCCTGGGATGGACTTGAACTCTGAGGGAGCATAATGCTCCCAGAGTCAGCAGGAAGGCTTCAGTTGGACTCTATGGGGATCCCAGAATTCTGCTGCAGATCTTTAAATTGGCCAGTTGTTGGGCTTAAGTATCAGTTTCCTCTCACATGTTTGGAAAGGAGGGTCCTTGGCAAGGACACCTAAGTTACCAGCCCTGTGGGTCCAGTTTCATCCCTATGGGTGTTGGCACTGCTCTCTGGGCCTGGCTGTGCACCACCAACAGGTCCAGCCACTAGGGCAGAATGGTCAGTTCTGTCTCGGATTAGTTCATCTTTAGATAGGGTTTGTGGTCAAACATCATTGCTTCTGTGGGTGTGGACTGGGACAGAGCTGTGGGAAGCTACCCTGGCCACCGCAGCCCCTCAAACACTTGCTCCATGTATGCATTCTTAGAAATAAAAACCCAGGTGCAGGTGGAGCGCTGGCCTTGGCTGGCATTGCCCACTGCCTACTTTAACACATCCTCCTGGTGGGGACCCTGGGAAGCCCTCGGACAATGGCCAGGAGCAGCCAGAGTGTTCTGGACCATGACCCTTTTTACCTATTCAATCTTCACCCAGAATTCACAGTCCCTTCTTTTCAAAAATTGTCTTGCCCTGGGGCGCCTGGGTGGCTCAGTCTGATACGCATCCGACGTCAGCTCAGGTCATGATCTCGCAATTTGTGAGTTCGAGCCCTGTGTCTGCTCTGTGCTGACAGCTCAAAGCCTGGTGCCTGCCTCCGATTCTGTGTCTCCCTCTCTCTCTGCCCCTCCCCTGCTTATGCTCTGACTCTCTCTCTCAAAAATAAATAAAGATTAAATGATTAAAAAATTACCTTGCTCTCTAAGACATATTCCTAAGACAAATTCCACAGGGTTTTCAAGAAAATTTGCCCTCTGCCCCACAGGACCAGCTCTTTGAATCCAGAAAAATTAATATTATAAATTCAGCCATCAACTGTCCTCTCAGTAATATTGCTTTGTGATGATAGGACATTATGATGGAAATTACTGGCGTGGCTCTGGAATAGAACGGCTTGTGTGAGGGCCCTTCATTTTCCCATGAAGAACAGAAAGGTCCTTCTGGGGCATCTCAGTGCGATCCTGTGATTCTGCAGCATTAAGGCTGTCACCGCAGGCGGAACTGCTCTGTTAAAATAAAACAAGAGGTGTGCCTGGGTGGCTCAGTCAGTGAAGCATTCTACTTTGGCTCAGGTCATGATCTCATGCTTTGTGGGTTTGAGCCCCACATTGGGCTCTTTGCTGAATGGCTCAGAGCCTGGAGCCTGCTTCAAATTTTGTGTCTCCCTCTCTTTCTGCCCCTCTCCTGCTCATGCTCTGTCTCTCTCTCCCTCTCTCTCAAAAATAAATAAACATTAAAAAAAAAAAAAGGAATGCTTTGAGACAAAACAGGAGCCTGCAGAACCATGTCCTTGGTGGCATCATGTGGTCTGAATGCATCCTTTTTTAAAAATCTTTATTTATTTTTGAGAGAGAGGGAGAGAGAGAGAGCGAGCACACAAGTAGGGGAGGGGCAGAGAGAGAGGGAGACACAGAATCTGAAGCAGGCTCCAGGCTGTGAGCTGTCAGCACAGAACCCGATGGAGTGGCTCGAACTCACAAACTGTGAGATCAAGACCTGAGCTGAAGTTGGAGGCGTAACTGACTGAGCCACCCAGGCGCCCCTGAATGCATCCTTCTTAGACCCTTGGAAGGGACATTCCGAGGAAAGGACTCCGGGCTGGTGTGAGACCTACACTTCGAAAATCCAGCTGCCGGGGCTGACTGGCACCTTGTTGTCCTTCTTCCCGTCTAGGGTCGGCAGGGCCTGGGCTCCATTTTTGTCTGGGCCTCTGGGAATGGCGGGAGAGAGGGGGACCACTGTTCCTGTGATGGCTACACCAACAGCATCTACACCATCTCCGTGAGCAGCACCACCGAGAACGGGTACAAGCCGTGGTACCTGGAAGAGTGTGCGTCCACCCTGGCCACCACCTACAGCAGCGGGGCGTTCTACGAGCGGAAAATCGTGAGTCCTCCCGGCCAGGTGGAGAGCTTAGGATGTGCTCCTCCAGCTCTTCGGAGACACGTTTCTCTTCCCCTGAGGCCAGTCCGTGCCGGCCCCCGGGTACCACCCTCCCCATCAGTGAACTGGTTGTACCTCAAGGGAAACCCCAGCCCCTCGGCAACCTTCTGCAGGCCCTGCCTTTCTAATTTTTGCACAAAATACCAATTAAAACCCTCTGTGGCTTTAGAGATCTAAAAATAGCATTTAAGAATGGGGTGCATTCTCAGCACTGGGCCTCCTTTTAGCTCTCTAAATTTCTGTGGTCACATCGCTTGGGATCCAGCTGACCGGTTCAGTTTCAACGTGCCAGACAGAGGAAAAGAAAGTCTTGGTTTTATACTGCAACATTTTAGAAATCCAAGTGTTCTTCCAGGCCATGCTCTCCCTAACAAAAGGGCTTGCCCCAGACCCTTCAAATTGAGCTGTGGTTTCTGTCTGTCACGTTCACTTCAATGGACATCAGTGTGATTCATCTTTTAAAAAGTATTTCCGTTTAGCATATGGGTGGCATTTGTGCTTCTTCCTTCCCTACAGGCTTTCCTGCTTTAAGAAAAGTAAAGAGGGGGAGGATTTTGAGCTGAAATTAATGCAGAATTCAAATGCACAGTCATTAAGTTGGTTTTTAGATGTTTAAAAAATGAGACCGTGGAGCCGGCCAGACACGGTTTAATTTGAAAGCAAGCTCACTAGCATCTTTCTTTATTTCTCCTGCTGTTTTGTCGCATCTCGAGAAATCATTTGCGAATTTGTTTATACGTTCTTCTGAGGGAGCATTCAGGCTCCCTGTTCCCTCTTGTGCTCTGAACCAGTTGAAAGGTCAGCCACGGCTGTTCTGCCGCCAGCCTGCAGCGGCCCCGGCTAGTTAACGAAGGTATTAATTTATTTTCCTTTTCTACTGAAGCACGTGCCCCCGGGACAGGCGGCTGAGATTCTGCACGGTGTCCTGTTCATGTAGGAATCCAGGGTCATTGGAACATGGACTTCCCAGAGTCTTGTTAAACAAGCCTGCTGGCTGGAGGCGCGTGGGGTGGAGAGTGGGTCATTGAACACTTTGTACCAAAGGCTTCCTGCCGGGACGACCCTGTCTCTCAACCCTGGGACCAGGGCTCCGGGTTTTATTTGCTTAATTAGTCATACTGCGTGTGCACACACCTTAGCTACAAACTGCCTTGATTCTTTTTTCTTTCTTAAGTCTCTTCTCTGAGCAATAAGATATGGGTCGGAAGGGTGTAGTTAAGAGGGTAAAAGAGAAAATGAGTCAATTCTTGCTGGGTTGGGATTCTTCTCTGAGCATATGGATGGTGTTTTTGCTTGTTTTTACTGTTGTGTTCAGCTCAGCTAGAGCCACGTTTTTGCTCTGAGGCCCCTTCGAGAACCTCCAAGCTCTGGACTTAAGGCAGCCTGCAGGCTAGGCAGTTCAGGGAGGAATCGACTGGAAATCAAGGTTCTGTCACACCTGTGCCCTCTAGTGAATGCCAGGCAGCGTTTGCCTGGAGGACGGGATTGCCTGGTGCTGACACATGACCCTGGATGAGTGGAGTAACACCTAACGTGAGCGTCTCTCACTCATTTATTCCTTGGCTCTTTCTTTCATTGACTGAACACGAGCAGAGTACCATGCATGACGTCTGGTCTCAGGAAGGGGACTGCCCACCTCGGTTGAGCCATCCCCTCCCTCCACTGCGATGCCTCTGCTCACAACCCAGTAGCCCTTTTTCAGAGGCTGGAGAGCTGGCCACAGGCCTCACCTGCTCTTGGGAGGTTGGCCTCCTGCCCAGACACCTTCAGTTTCCCTCCCTGGCCACCATTTACTGAATATAAGTATGTTTCAGGTGCCAGCTGTGATTTTGATCAGAAGCCTTGTAAAGGATGTGTCGTTATGCCCTTTTGCAGATGAAGATCCTGGGGTCAGGGATGTCACATCCTTGTCCCAACTTCCCTACCCTCAGCTGCCCATCCTAACATCAGGTTGCCTCAATCCTGCTGAATGGGGAGGGAGGAGCAGGCTGGTCTCCGCCAATGTTTCTGTCCAACCCTTCCTGAGTGTGAGAGACAGACAGGCTAAATCCTGTTTCACTGGGTGCTTGCAGCCCAGCCGAAGTGTGACAAGGAAGATGCTCTGTTTGGAAGAAGATCTGGATTGTTTTCACTGGGGAAATCCACTGCCTGGGGTTATGCAGATCCGCTACCGGAGGCTTGCAGTTGGTGGGGGTGTCAGTTTCCTATTGCTGTCGTAACAAATGATCTCAAACTTTGCTTCAACAGCGCAGATTTATTTTATCACAGTTCAGGAGACTAGAAGTGCAGCAGCCTCCCCAGAGTCTCTGTTCTGAGTCCCCCGAGGCTGAAATCCACGTGCCTGTGAGACCATGTTCCCTTCTAGAAGCTCTAGTGGAGAATCCATTCTGTGCTCCGTCAGGTTATTGGCGGAATTTACTTTGTTGTGGTTGTAGGACTGAGCTCCTGTTTCCTGGTGGGCTGTCTGCTAAGGGCATCTCCTGGCTGCCCACATTCCTTGTTTCTCCATCTCCCTCGTCAAAGCCAGCAGTCACAGCCTGGGTCTGTCTTTTGCCTCATCTCTCTGACACATTTTTCTGCCTCCTTCCACTTCTTGGGGCCCTTCGGGTTACATCGGGCCCACTGGATAATCCAGGATATTCTCACTGATTTAAGATCTGCCGATTAGCAACCTTAGGTCCATCTGCAGAGTGAGAGGGCCCAAATCCCATCCAGCGCAGGAGGTGGGGCACCGCTGAACTACATGGGGTGATTTCCTACTGCTGCTTCTCCATTTCAGTTCAAAGGCGAGGGACAAATCAGGCTGTGTGTCAGTGGGGCCCAGAATCAGTCCCCCGGCCCAGCTGGGAGTCAGTGCCTCAGAGAAAGGCACGCATGGCCCCGCGATTTGCAGAGTCAGCCTCGCCTTCCCGAGGAGAATGGCCAGCTTCGTTTCCCATATGGCACACAGTGAGGGTGGACAACTCGTCGGATTCGTCCACTGCGGCAGGTGGAACCGCGTGCTTTGGGACAGTCAATGATCTGAGGATGACATCCTGGTGGAGAGTGATCTGTGACCTTCTAGACTGATCTCTGATCTTCTGGCTAAAGGCAGAGATGCTGTCTGGGCCCCCTGGGCACCCGCACATGTTTCCAGCTGCTCAAGTCAGGGGTGACTTGGGGGTCTTTCACATGAGCTAGGGCAGGTGGCTTTCCCATGGGGGCTCTGCCACGGAAGGCCTTCTCTGTTTCACTTAGTGTCTCAGTGTGCACACTTGCAGCGGTGAGGTTATGCAGCTTCTGGCTGCTTCTATTCCATCTCCCTTGTCTCCTGGTTCTCAGGCTGTGATTAGCTCATCCCCGCAGGGGTCCGTGTTTTACATAAGCAAGCAAAGCCGATTAGCAGGAGCATCTGACACAAAGCTTGACGGCAGAGGGGCGCCTGGGTGGCTCAGTAGGTTAAGCATCTGACTCTTGGTTTCGGTTCAGGTCATGATCTCACAGTTCCCAAGTTTGAGCCCTGTCAGGCTCTGCGCTGATAGCATGGAGCCTGCTTGGGATTCTCTCTCTGCCTCTCCTGCCTCTCTCAAAATAAATGAATAAACATTAAAAAAAAAAAAAACCTTGGCTGCAGAAATATAAATGCATAGTAAGTGCCTCTTGTGTAGCTTCCGACATCTGGGAGCTGACATAGCCTCTTGTCACCCAGGTCACCACGGATCTGCGACAGCGCTGCACCGACGGCCACACTGGGACCTCGGTTTCAGCCCCCATGGTGGCCGGCATCATCGCTTTGGCTTTAGAAGCAAAGTAAGTTCCCACTTGCCTTCCCCTCTTTTCCTTTGCTTTCTGTACCTTTTTAAATCAGTAAAATACTCATAACATAAAATTTACCATTTTAACCATTTTTTAAGTTTATGTGTTTTGAGAGAGTCAGAAACGGTGCAAGTGGGGGAGGGGCAGGGCAAGTGGGAGAGTTCGCCTTCTCTCTGTGTGCTCAGGTGGTCTTCCCTCCATCTATGTGTGTCCTAATTCTTTTATAAGGACCCCAGGCATATTGGATTCACCCTAATGATCTCATTTTACATTAGTTACCTCTTTAAAGACCCTGTGTCTCCAGATACAGGTACATTTGGAAGTCCTGGGGGGAGGGCTTCAATGTATGAGTTTGGGAGGACACGATTCAGCCTGCAGCACTACCTCTAACCCTTGCCCCGGGCTCTGGCAATCGCCATTCTGCTTTTTGTTTCTATGAGTTTGACCTAAGCACCTCACATAGCTGGAATCATACAGGACTTGATTGTTTGTGACTGGTTCGCGTAGCACAATGTCCTCCAGGTTTATCCACGTTGTGGCATGGGTTTGTAATATGGGTCAGAATCTCCTTCCGTTTCAAGTCCATCCTTAATGGACATGAAGAGAGTCCTTCCCTTCTTTTTTATTTTTAAGTTTTTAAATATATCTTTTTAGGTTTATTTGTTTATGTTGAGAGAGCGGGAGGAGCAGAGGGAGCGGGAAAGAGAGAATCCAAGCAGGCTCCATGTTATCAGCACAGAGCCTGCGCATGGCTACATCTGAGCCGAAATCAAGAGTTGGACGCTTCACAGCCTGAGCCACCCAAGTGCCCCTCCTTCATTTTCTTGTGACAGCTCGCTGTCTCCTGTCCTTTGTAGGACCACAGAGAACTGAGTGGGCCAGAACCCTGAGCCTGCCTCCCCTACTGTGTCGCCCACCAAAATCCCACATCAGGCTGCCGCAAGCTGACCTTTATAAACTTTAGTTGATCAATTGACAGCGCAATGGGGACATTTCATTTGTTCATAAGCCAAATAAAACTCCGAGTTGTTAGTGTCTGGAGGCATCACAAAGAACATGCAATTATGGTGTCAAAAAAAAAAATTCAGTTAAGACATCAAAACTGGCTTGGAATAAGCCAGACATTTGAAGTAGCCAGTTATTGTAGATGAGATTTTAAATGATTCAAAAAAAAATCACATTTGGGTTGCTTCAATCCTTACAATTATATATGTTTGCATGTTGATCTGCACAAGGCAAAAGGGCATACAGCTCACATGCTACCAGTTTAACAAAGGAATAACTAAATATTTTCTACTTGCAGGCCAAAGTGCTAGCTTCTGGGTCCTGAGGCTCTTAAAAAAAAAAAACTAAACAACTCTAAATAATTACTCACTTGTGTAGAAAGTGGCATTCACATACTTAGCAATTCATTGTTTTATATCTCCTTCCATTCTTTATTGGAAACATGCAAGGAATTTTGTTAGTCAAAACTAAATAGAAAACAAGCTTCATTTCATGCCAGTTTGTCCCTTTAAATTTGGCCTGTGGACACATGAAAACCCTCCTCTTGGTCAGTATTTTAGGTGCTCCTCAGAAGTGTGCAGGTGGTGAGTCAAGCAAACTTTACTGAAAACAGCGTCAGCTTTAGGTCACCTGGGTGGCTCAGTCGGTTGAGCGTCCGGCTTCGGCTCAGGTCATGATCTCACGGTTCGTGGGTTCAAGCCCCACATCGGGCTCTGTGCTGACCACTAGCTCAGAGCCTGGAGCCTGCTTCGGATTCTGTGTCTCCCCCTCTCTCTGCCCCTCCCCTATTCACACTCCATTTCTTTCTCTGAAAAATAAATAAATGTTTTTAAAAATTTAAAAGAAAAGAAGAATCTCATTCTAAAAAGAAAGCAGTGTCAGATTTGAACATATAAGCCTGCAGGACCGGTCAGGGAAGGGACAGGCTGTAACAGGGGACCCTGCAGGCCTGAGGTGAGGAGATGGGAGGCAAGGCCAGCTCACATGTCCAAGGAGTGGGCCTCACACCCACGTGCCCAGCATTGCCTGCACACACTGTTCACTTGTGCGCAGAAGGCATCCGGGCAAAGCCGGCTCGCCCCGGGTGGAGCAGGTCCCAGCGCGGCAGTGAGGGCCTGTGGACAGCACATAACAAAAATGAAGAAAGACCCTCATGAGTAAGAATTGTACGTAGGTCATCCAGTTTGTGGCAGCCTTGGGACCTTCCATCAATCCCTTCTTTGTTGAAAAAACATTTTCAATGGCATTTCTTAGCTGTGTTTTTCATACAAATATATTTGTGATTTTGGTACCAGAGTCCAAAATAAAACAGAAGTCCTCATAATGAGATGATTTCTTTTTTTTTTTTTAAGTTTATTTATTTTGAGAGAGAGCATGGGAGTGGCAGAAGGGAAGAGAGAAAGGGAGAGAGAGAGAATACCAAGCAGGCTCCACACATGCTCTGTGGAGCCTGATTCAGGGCTTGAACTCACGAATCATGAGATCATGACCTGAGGCAAAATCAAGAGTCAAAAGCTTAACTGACTGAGCCACCCAAGAACCCCAGGATGGTTTCTAACATTCTCCCTTTCTGCACCCATTCTGTGCTGTCCTGAACTCTGAAGCTCATGCTTCCTGGCACCTTACGCTGAACTCCTGGTTGGACTGGCCTCAGCCATTCTTGGTAGAATGCTGACAGAAGTAACTTGTCAGGTCACGCTGGTATCGAGGGGTGAGGCCTCATCTTCCCTAGCCAAACTCTAAAGCCTGTGCCTGTATGGAAGAGTATGAAACCTTGGGCCACCTGGAGCCTCAGAAACCCCCTTGAACTATGAGGTTGGCCATGGGGCCTCAGGAGGGGGCCGTGGATAAGGGGCGGAGAGCCGAGCGAAGACCTAGAAACTGCACTAATGGACATAGCTGGGGGGGGCGGGTAGGTGGCCAGGAGGCCAGTGAGGTCACTGGCGCAACAGCAAGAACATGTTGGAGAAATCACAGAAGCCTGGGGCTAGCGCCTGGAGACTGAGCCCCAAGGAAGGAATGCATGTGTACCCCAAGACTCAAACCACGGTGAGGTCCCAGTAGACAGCAGGCAAAGAGGTGGAAAAATAGAATGGTTCAGCCACTGCAGAAACCAGAGTAATGGTTCCTCAAAAACTTAAAGATTTAGCACACAAGCCTATAATTCTGCATCTGGGTCTCTACTCAAAAGAACTGAAAGCAGAGACTTGAAGAGCTCTCTGTACCCCCGTGTTCTTGGCAGTGTGACTCACAATAGCCAAAACGAGGAAGCAGGTCAAGTGCCCACTCAGTAGATGTATGGATAAATAAAATGTGATCTACACAAACAATGGAGTATTATTCAGCCTTAGGAAGGAACGAAATCCTGACACCTGCTATAACATGGATGAGCCTGGAGGACAGTATTCTGAGCGAAATCAGCCAGTCACAAAAGGACAAGGACTGAATGATTCCTTTTATGTAAGGGTCCCAGAGTCGTCACGTGCATAGAGACAGAAGTAGAATGGGGTTGCTAAGGGGCTGGAGGGGGAGGAAATGGGGAGTTAGCATCCCAAGGGGGCAGAGTTCCAATTGGGGAAGATAAAGTTCTGGAAATGGATGGTTTGTGATGGATGTGCAACAGTGGGGAGGTACCAAGGACGCTGCACTGGACACAGAAAAATGGTGAAGAGGGCAAATTTTATGTATATTTTTAAGTACACACCAAGAGTGGGTGATTGGAAAGACCATTGTAACTGCTGCAGGTTAGAGCAAGGACTGGTCAGGAGGAGGGGTGCAAACTGCATCAGGATCCTTCCAGCATCCATCTGTGAGCTGGTCTGTGCTGTGGACAGAGGGGGTTAGGATAGAGCATCATCTATCATCGTAAGATGCATCCTGGCTTCAGAGGCGTTAAAAGGGTGGAACAATGTATCTTAGACCCCAAAACGCTCTGATCCATGCATTTCTTTATTGGTGGGCCTCCATTCTTTCAATGAGTTGTTTCCACTTTGCACCAAAACAAATGTATTCTAAATTGAGAATTACTAAACTCTCAAATTATAATCAGTAGCAGGTGGATCTACACAGGGATGGGGTCTGGGCAGATGAGGGCTTGAACCTGCCCTTGTGCACCACAGCACTTGCTTTGTCATGATGAAGACCAGCCGCCTCGTTCTCGTAAACATAAGAAACCCCTCTCTCCGCTGCCACGGTTTCCTCTCTAGCCCTTGAGCCCCCAGGCACACCGTGGTGGCAGGGATGGATTTTTAATGCTAGGGCTTTTATGTCACCCACTGCGTTATTTTATCTTAGGGTGTAACCCCAGGAAACCATTCTTTACAAAGAGGTTATGAAATAAGCCCTTGCTGAGGAATGGAGTCTGCAGGAATTCTTAAGTCCAGACTCAGGCTCCCTCCAGATGCGCCGCGGTGGATGGTCCTGTGCAGCCATCATTTTTATCTGTGTGGGCTTCAGCGGTCTGTCATTGTGCCATTGCAGCAGCCAGTTAACCTGGAGGGACGTCCAGCACCTGCTGGTGAAGACATCCAGGCCGGCGCACCTGAAAGCGAATGATTGGAAAGTCAACGGCGCCGGTCATAAAGGTGTGGTGGTGAGCCTGGTGGGCTGGGGGGCGGCCAGTCAGCTTGTCCTGGGGGGCCCACTGGGTCACCTGCTAAACTCTCTATTTCAGGGGTGCCAGGAGCTTCTCAAAAAGAATCCCCAGATGACACTAATTGTGTGTCATAAGAGTGAGACGTATATAGCTAGAGATTTAAGAAAGGTATCCTGGAGCCTCACGCTGTCATTAAGGGGGAGAAACTCAGGATCGGTAGAATTCAGGGTTTCCTAAACATCACGACTTTTGCCACATCCGGAGACCACCTGTACCAGTATTGGTATAATAATTCTCTTTAAACTGACTTGCATTTTTTTACATAAAGGAATATATTTTTAAATATTTTATGTTTTTATTTTATTTTGAGAGAGAGATACACACACAGTGTGAGCAGGGGAGGGGCAGAGACAGAGGGAGACACAAAATCAGAAGCAGGCTCCAGGCTCTTAATTGTCAGCACAGAGCCTGACACGGGGCTCAGACTGACAGACTGTGAGATCATGATCTGAGCCGAAGTCAGATGCTTAACCGACTGAGCCACCCAGGTGTTCCAAAGAAGTATATTTTAAGGGCACCTGGGTGGCTCAGTCGGTTAAGCATCTGACTCTTGATGTCAGCTCAGTTCATGATCTCATGTGAGATCGAGCCCTGAGTGAAGCTCCAAGCTGAATGTGGAGACTACTTAAGGTTCTTTCTCTCCTGTGCCCCTCCTTTGCTTGTGCTCTTCTCTCTCTCTTCCAAAAAATATATGTTTTCAAAGGAAACTTTATTACATCTGGTTAAACATGGGTTTGGGGTATACTTTTATTTTTTCCTAATGCGCATCAAAACAAATCCTTGTCTATTAAGATAAATAAATAATGTTTATTTGTGTGCCACCTAAGTGCAGCTTGCATTCTTAGCCCCGAGTTGCAATACAATTTTGAAACTGGCCCTCAGTTTCCTTACCTGTACAATGAGTACACTGAGATAGTTATGTAAGTTACTTTCTAACAATAAAATTTCTGTCTGTGTTATAAAAGTAACTCCTAGAACAGCAAGGCTTCTTCCCCCAACCCAGCTTGGGACAGATGTAGGCAGGGCTTGTAACCCAGATATCCCGGAGCCTCCTAAGCAGATAATTATAGGACTGTGCCCCTGGCTTTGTTTGTATGGCTTCTTGCCAGAGATGCTTGAAAAAGATTTACGTTCAGCCACGGTATGTTAGGGAGGACTTTTTTCCCTTTCTTGAATCTCAGGCCCAACTATTTTGACACCAAGCCTGATACTACTACTATCTGTAAAATATAGGGCAAGTGTTATTACTCTAAGTTCCAAGGGACATGCCGTTCAGTAAGAAAGCCATTGATCAGGCAGGCCTAATGCATCGTTGTGTCACAGGAATGTTGGTGGTAGGGGTGCGCTGTAACGAGAGCTGACCCACATTTCAATGTTGGCCTAATTAAATAGGAAAATAGATCGTATCTAGTTCTTGACCTTGCCTCTTAAATTAAACTTTGAAACTCATGCCACAGCCAAATTAAACACTGATTCAGGCCAACTCACAAGCACGCACGGCCTGTGTGCTACACAATGCCATGTTCCCGAATGCCCCCAGAATTTAGCAGGCAAAGAAGATGGCAAAAAAAGATGAGCAGCACCTTGCTTTCTTGTTTATTGCACATCGTGGTTGCGTGGACCAACGGGGTTTAAGGCTTTGTTTCTCTTGTCTGGTTTATGAGTCAGGGAGCTCAGATGCCGACACAGATGCCTAATCTTGTCTCCCAGAAAGAAAATACTAGGTCCTCTCAATGCTTCTTTTCCTACTCGGCATCGAAATGGGCCACGGTGGCTGGCCCGTATCCCTGACCTGAAGGAGTGTAGTCCAGGGAGAGGGTCACCCGGCTGGGATCTTGGAGCGGTCCTCAGAGGGGGCTGGTCCTGCCTCCTGGGACCTCTAGGTGATGGCTCGCACCCTTGCAGCCACGGAGTGGCACAGGCGGTGTGTGCGGTGGTAGTAGTGGATCAGGTGCCCAGCGTGGGAGGCAAGCGGAGTGTAAGCGCGGGGCCTTGCTCCGTTCCTGGTGGGTAGGACGGGGCAGGGTCTGAAGGCTCTGTCTTTTCAGTTAGCCATCTCTATGGATTCGGCTTGGTGGACGCGGAAGCCCTCGTCACAGAGGCGAAGAAGTGGACCGCGGTGCCCTCCCAGCACATGTGTGTCGCCACCATGGACAAGAGACCCAGGTGAGGTTCACCTCGGGCACCACGTGACTTTTCAGGAAGGTCAGCGCGGACCTGACTGTGCTGCCGGGTTCCGAGGGGGTGGCGTTCACACATGCAGCCCCACGGAAGTCGGTGGGCACATGTGCGCTTGTGGGTGTGTATACGGTAGTACTTGCATAGACGTGACTACATTATCTCATGGCTTGTCGAGCTGGAAAGGAATCACTTAACTCATAGCCGTTTGGAGGCATTTTGCTGGCAGTTATAGTTTCTTTTGCAGCAGATTTCCCCATAGCAGAGAGTCAGACCCATAGCGCCATGTACTGGAAATTCTTACCCAGGGTACTTAGCATAGCTGACCCGCCCAGCAATCAGCCCTGCCCACTGGAGGGAAATGAGCAGTTGTGATGAGTGTCATCTCTGTCACGTGGGAGCCCTAGCTCCAGCCCAGCCCACAGTGCGACGCCCTCAGCCCGGAACAGGAGTGGCAGTATCTGCCCCCTCCTTGTTGCACAAGGGGTTTATTATCCAAAGTGCAGAACGCTTGTCCTCCGCGTCACTTTTATCTGGACTTAATAACTAACCCTCCTGGGGCGCCTGGGTGGCTCAGTCTGTTGAGCGTCTGGCTTTGGCTCAGGTCATGATCTCACGGTTTGTGGTTCAAGCCCCGCATCAGGCTCTGTGTGACAGCTAGCTCAGAGCCTGGAGGCTGTTTCAGATTCTGTGTCTCTGTCTCTCTCTGGCCCTCCACTGCTCGTGCTATCTCTGTCTCTCAAAAATAAATAAAAAACAGGAAAAAAATTAAAAAAAATAACTAACCCTCCTAAGGTTTAAGCACCTGTACTTTTTAACAAGCCTTGATCGGGGTGCTGTAGGACCCTGGCGTTGTCTCTCTTCCACGGTTGGGACACTCCTGGCATCGGTCTTTGTAGTACATTGTTCTAAATCAGATACATTCGTTTGTTGGGATTTGTGCTAAAAAAACCAAACAACAGCTGGAAAGTAAATCAGATAGCAAGAACCCTACTCTGTTAGGAGAAGAAATCAAATGATTCTTCTGAATTCTGCCATAGCCACTCTACTTTTTAAGGAGGAGAATGGTGTTTCTCTGAGCCTCAGTATCTGATAAAGAAAGGAATGCTTTTTTTCCCTCCCTGTAGCTGTAACTATTTTATTACCTTTGGGAAAATGCGTATTTGGAAAAAAGACTTGTTGGAGTGATTAAAAGTGACCCTTCCTTTATCAACAAATACAGATCACTCCCTTTGATACTGCTTCTTCTCTGAAAGCACCTACCTCTTATAATGTGTTCCTTTGCTAGAAACTGTGGAGGAAAACATTTCTCGCTGCTGCCTGGCATACGGTAGGAATTCGGAAAATATTTGTTGCATGAATAGCCCTGGAAGGCTCTTTTAAGAAATTACATCTGCATCCTGCTGCTAACTGCGGAGACTGACAGCTTGGGTGACCCCTCCCAGGCCCGATAGGCCAGGCGGCCAGCAGCTGGCCTCAGTCTTGACATCTTAAAGCATCATTTTCTCTGCGCGGCCTTAGCCTGTCGATTCAGAAGAAAGTGGGAGGCTCTCTGAGATAAAGAAGGCCTTTTGCTTTCTTTTGTTTTGCTTGTTGGAAAATGCCTGGCACGTGGAGAATCAGACTCCAGGTCAGGTGCTGCTGGGCTTCTGGGAGCTGGGCCCTGCTCCGCGAGGCTGCAGCGTCCGCGCTCTCTTCTCTCCCACTGGTCTCCCCGTCGGGGTGGCTCCTGAATGAAGCATTCTTCTCCTGCCAGAAATAGTTTTAAGATGGTAGAGTGGTGCCTAGGTGGCGAAGGGTTGTTTTTATTTTTATTTTATTTTGTTTTTTAAGTGAAAGCACACAGAGTCTAGACAGCATAGGTTGAAGGAAATAGCCGAAACATACAGTGTGACATTGTTCCTGTCCTTTGAGGGAAGAAAGGACTCTGCGAATTCCAACAGAGGGGAAGAATCAGACTTCTGTTTCGGAAGAAAAGTCATCTTTACGTGTAGCGGTTTCAGGCTCTTTCTGGACTTTTCAGCCAACCCACCATCCCACAGCACTTCCTTGACTGCTTTCTCGGTTGTTCCCAGGGACATGAGGGCCTCCAGATAGGGAGGGAGATAGAGAAGGGAAAGGGAGAGGGGAAGATTTAGAGAGAGAGAGAGAGAGAGAGAAATATTACTTTGTGGAAGGTACCTTTGGGCTTTATCTCCTGGCAGAGGGCTCCAGCCTACCTTGCTGAGCACCCCCAAAGGTTATGGTTATTTCTTTCATGAGGGCTCCTGACTAGCTTTGCCCAAGCTGCTGCAATCGTTTGACTTACAAAAGGAAAGGAAGAGTTCCCACATACTTGCCTTTCCCTCTCCCTGTCTTCTCCCCTTCACGGTCCAGCCGTCCACCAAGAGAGCTGTTCACTCTTGTGGCCTCATTCTGGTTTCTCCTTCTCGTGGTGGCATCCAGGACTCTCTGAATGGCCCAAACTTGGCTTTAGCTGCTTCCCATGGAGAAAAGCAGAAAGCAAAAGAGAGAGAGAGAGAGCGCACGCCTCTTTATCTGGCCATCCCATGCGTACCTGGGTGTAACATAAGTGATACGTTTACCTCTTTCCTCTTGGGCAGAAGGGAAAGGGTGCCCTGGTGTGATGAAATTCAGAGAACTGTGTTCATTAGCATCAAGTGCGGACGTCCCAGTGGAGGCTGTGGCCACATCTGTCATTTCTACAGTAATGCTGTATGGGGTGCTGAGTCAGAGGGCCTGGGTGTGGATGGTCACATACTGGGGCAGGAATGAAGAGCATCTAGGGACTGTGGGGGTGGGAATTTAGCCTGTCTCTGTATAGATTCCCCCTCCTGAGAGAGAATAAGAAGTCCCTAGGAGTATGGAGAAGGCCAGGGAGACGGCCTGGAGAGGCCAGGAGAGAGGGACGACAGGAGTGGGGGTGGTGAGGCACGAGGGGGCCCAGGCCTCCTGGCCCAGGCTCAGCCAGAGCTCAGTGAGCCAGCTCTTTACAGCCCGTCGCCATCCCCCCACCCCCAAACAGATGGAGCCCCTCCCGGAACAGACACCATGGTGTCTGACTCACCTCTCCAGCACCCACAGAGCATCATAAAAGCTGTCAGTGAATGCCAAATCTAAATGCAAGGGCAATGGGAAAATCACTTGAACTTGACAGGTACTTTTGCAAAAAAGAATGACTTGTGACATTTAAACACGTTGAGGAGAGATCCTTGCTCAGTCTTGGGTACAAACGGTTCGAACGTTTCTTCAGTTAAAGGAAGGTACAGAGGATCATGACCTTTGACATTGCCCATGCAAAATTATTTAACATCTGTGTATCTGGGGCACCTGCACAGCTCAGTCAGTTAAGTGTCTGACTCGATTTAGGCTCAGATCAAGACCGCACAGTTCGTGAGTTCAAGCCCCGCATCAGGCTCTGTGCTGGCAGTGAGGAGCCTGCTTTGGATTCTCTCTCTCCCTCTCTCTCTCTGCCCCTTCCCTGCTTGCACACACACACACACACACACACACACACTCTCTCTCTCTCTCTCGCTCTCTCGCTCTCTCAATAAATACATAAAAAGCATTTTTAAAAATGTGTGTGTCAGAGTAGGACAAAATTGATATTTTTATAACCTTTCTAAAAGCGAAAAAGAAAATCAAATTCCATATAATTCCTGTGAATGAAAAAAAAAAGGCACAGCTAGTAAATATCTTATTTGACCCTTAGGATGTTTCTAGCCAGTACCTCCTTTGTGTCTTTAAAAATCCTGGCTGCTTTGAAACATTTTATGACATCCCTGACTCTCCTCCCTGCTGGAAAGACAGCAAAATTGCAGAATCTCTTAAAGCACTAGCACCTTATCTACTCATCTTTCATTTTAGTGGGTTTGGAAGGTTACCATCCAGACAGAGTTTACTGCTTCATGTGGTTTGTCTTTTATTTAAAGAACTCATACACCCAAAAATATACTTCAGTCCCAAAGCCTTTGAATATTAAGGATTATCTATAGAGCAGACCATATATTTATCGATGTTCAAAAATTAACTATGGATTGGGGTGCCTGGGTGGCTCAGTCAGACCTGGGTCCTCATGTTTGTCCTGGTTCCTGACACCCCTTGAGACGCTGGTGAATATCAGTAAGCTGCCCATTATCCTACAGCCCTTGACCTTCCAAGCTTATTTTTTGCCACAAACCTGTTCCCCCCAAATGATACGTGCAACTTCAAAAATTAATATTTGAGGGGCGCCTGGGTGGCTCATTCAGTTGAGCATCTGACTCTTGATGTTGGCTCAGGTCATGATTCCAGGGTCGTGGGATCAAGCCCTAGGTCAGGCTCCAGGCTGAGCAAGGAGCCTGCTTGATATTCATTCTCTCTCTCTCTCTCTCTCTCTCTCTCTCTCTCCCTCCCCCCTCCTCCACACGCTCTATTTCTCCTTCTCTCTGTCTCTCTCAAATGAATGCATAAATAGTTTTTAAAAATTAGCATTTGATTTTGAATAATACAGCCAGTTCTCATTATGCACAGTAGTTAATGGTCTGTGAAGTCACCACAAACACCAACTTTGCAAATATAGAACCATCGCTTCTCAGAGAAATACAGGTTAGGTTGGTGCAAGCCTCTGGCCCCAACATTTTTGTCAACTGGTCCGTACATAACCTTGTTTTATGTGTGCTTCTGTTGAACATTTCACTTACTGTGTATTACTGATCACTAACACTGAACTCAAGGCCAACAGCACTATTCCTCCTTCCTGCATGAAGCTCCCTCAGTCCATGTGCCTTCTGTACAAGGCTCGGCACAGCCATCCAGCACCAGGAGCCAGACAGCACCTCAACACCCTGCTTGGGGGCCGTTGTAAGCCATGAAGCCACCAACCAAAGGCACAAAAATACGAAAAACACAGCATTAAAAATAGATCAAAAGAAGGACACTGTTCCCAGTATGAGAACTAAAAACAAAAGACAGAGCTCGCTTTGTCCAGCCTCAGCTGGGAACGTGCGTAGTCCTGAATATAGCCACACACCATCACAGAAGCACAAGTATTGGTTCAGGCGAATTTGCAAACACCGAATCGTTAAGAATGAGAAGTGACTTACATCTTACTGTCCTTTTCACTCCCCATCAGAATCTTAGAGCCAGAAAGAATGTTTAAAGCCAGCTAGTTTAGCCCCTTGTTTCTCACGGGAGAAGCATAAACACTATAAATGTAAACACTGTGTATTAAAATACCTTACAACTTAATCATGAACAGCATGTCTAGATTAATGTACTAGATTAGCCTCTTTTTCTCTTTAAATTGTATTTCCAGCCTAAATGGTGCACTGTGGTTTCATAATCAAAAGTAATTTCATTTAAGGAAGACCCGAAATGTAAGCTAATATGAATAATAATCTATCTGCTTCGGACTCTTGACCATCCTGCCAAGAATGTTCATCCTAGAGCATATTATAGATCTAAGAAGTGGCCCAGAAGCTTCTTACTGTCCACGTTCAGATCCCTCTGTTCCTCCAACAGACCGTGTTGCTTTCCCACAGTTTAGTTTAACAAGACTGTCCCAATTAATCCCCTTCCACTCCACTTATGATCCTTTAGAAGGTCTGTGGAAGGGTTACTGTTTGACCTTCCTTCCTTTTTTTTTTTTTGAGAGAGAGAATGCATGCATAAGCCAGGGGTGCACAGAGAACCTCAAGCAGGCTTCATGCTGACAGCAGCCAGCCTGGTGAGGGGCTCAAACTCATGAACCCTGAGACCATGACCTGAGCCAAAGTCACACACTTAACTGACTGAGTCATCCAGGTGCCTGCCCCTGGTTGACTTTCCATTGTAATGGTCATCAGCCCAAACAGATACAAATACAACACTGGGAAGGACCCGCCTGCCTTCGGTTTGTGGTGGGTCTCCCGCTCTGGATGATCTCAGAATTGTCTTATGAGGAGCTGGCCCCAGCCTGCTCTTGCTCCAGCCCCGCACTGCCCCCCAGCCTTGCAGTTGGCAAGGCAGCATTGCTCTGGAAATGCTCTGTGCCAGAGCACAGGTCTGCCCTTGTAGCTGAGCTGGAGAGAGGTCTTCAAGGCGGGAGTGAGAACTACTGCCTTGGGGGCGCCTGGGTGCTTCCATCGATTAAGCATCATAGTCTTGGTTTCGGCTCAGGTCATTTTCTCATGGTTTATGAGATCGAGCCTGGCGTCCAGCTCCATGCTTCTGTCTCTCCCTCTCTCTGTCCCTCCCCCGCTCATTCTCTTTCTCTCTCTCTTTCAAAAATAAATAAGCTTTAAAAAGCCTACATAAAGAGAGAAAAGAAAAGAAAAGGAAAGGAGAGAAAAGGGAAAAAAGAAAAGAAAAGAAAAGAAGAAAGAAATACTGGCTTGTATATGTTTGCAGCTGGGGCAGAAAGACAAGCAAGCGGAAAAATGGAGGGTTTCCACTAGTAGCTCCCCACTCCCCCCCTCCTTGCTCTCCCCTGCCCCTTGGTTTGTAGATATCCCCACTTTTCAAATGTTCACCTTACACCACTTGGGTTTTATGAAAGTCTTAGACCTAGAAGAAATCTGAAGAGGATTTCTGCTTTTACCAAAAAAAAGGGGCGGGGGGGAAAGTGAAAATAGCATTCGGCACTGGTTTTGCAGCGAGCTGTTATAAAGTCAGCACACAGCCTGAGCAGCAGTAGTGGTCCCCCAAACTCCTTCCCCGGGAACTACACCCAGCAGCTCAGCACCAAGCAGCCACACTTTGAACTGTGTCTGTGAACATCTGTGCTTCATCTCTATTTATTTTGGACATTCATTAGCAGGATATTTCTTAAGGTATCAGAAAAACCTGAGAGAGGTGATTTGGGGTGGTGGGAGGCGGGTCTGGGAGTGCTCCCGCGTTTTTCCATATAAATTAATGGTAATTGCTTCTTTGCTAATGCCTTTGCTCTCAGCTTGAGAAAGGTTTCCTAGAACACTCCACTTTCAGACAGCAGGGAAAACTCGTACTTGAAAATACTTAATCTTCGGCTCTGAATTTTACTCTGATGCTATCCGAGTCTAAGCCTTGTGATTTGGTGAGAGCCTTGAATTTAGTAAATTGGGATCTTGTTTCTATGCACGTTCAAGATATTAGATGCTGTTATGCACTGGAGAAAGGTTCAGAGGCCAACGTTGTAGTGGTCAGGAGGTACTGGGAAGTTCTTGTCAAGGCTGCTGCGCCCCCTCAGGAGAAGGGAGCTGTTCAAGAGACTTCAGGATAAAAGGAGAACATCTGGAGTTTCAGTAATTAAGTCTGAAATGTGGTTTAACAGGAAGTGACAGGTCTGTCCCCAGAGATCTTTTCAAAGTAGGACAGTCTCCATAGTTTAAGTATCGTTGGGTCTGGAGATAGGTCTTGTGGGATTTTTTTACTCCTTGGGTTCCTTTAGTGCCCTTGGGGGATGGCCTTGGAGACGAAGACAACAATTACAGAATTGAATCACAGTGGGATGTGTTCAGTTAACTTGGGGACTCGCAGGCCTTTCTAAATCAGTTTTCAATCAGGTCGTGTTAGTTTCGAATCAGTTCAGGTACAACTTAGCTGTGTCCGTGTGACAAAGATAACCCCCGTGCTCTGTTTACACTAAAAATACATGGCTTTGCAGCCACTTGCATTTTGTGTTCTCTTTGAAATAACTGTAGGATGGGGAATAACTTCCTTTTTATCCCCCATCGATGGTTTCGCCTTCTACCTAGGAGTTAATCCTTACAAAGGCTTTTGATTTTTGCTTCCCCATTTCTACTTGGGGAAGTATCTATCTGAAATACAGAAAAATTTCAGCTCGACTATTCTGAAACATTTTAAAGCCTCCCCTCACCCCCTTCCTTTTATAGGAAATTTTAAAGCCCCTGATTTGGAATGTTGGGTTATTTGTTCCAACAGGAGCAGAAATGAAATGTGGGGAAGGCTCACTTCATGTAAGGAGGGCCACACCTCACTGTCCTTGAGTGGCTGTCCTGGGGTCCCCACCCTGCCCTAGAACTTGCAGAAATGAGAAGGTCTGGTGGCCTGTGACTGTGGGTTCCGACAAACTAATGTTACAATTAGCCTTGTTTCCCAGAGAAAGAGACTCCTGGCCCCCCAGGTGGGGGTAAAGTCTTAAGTCTGAAATCTAATCAGTGGGGCTTTAATTTCCAAAGGAAGCAGTTGTGTGCTGCCCCACCTCTGCAGTGGCCCAGCAGCTAGAGTCCCGTCACGAGAATAAAAGTGTCAAACGCAAGAAGCTTTCATAATCTCACGGAGTATGTAATACTCCTTGAGATGTTTTTGTTTGTTATTGTTCTTGTTTTTATTTTTCTCTCACTAGATCTCAACACTGTGGCTGGGGCAGGGCAGGGGAGGGTGGGGTCTGCTTGCCATTTCTTGTGCCCCTTCCTGTGCCCTGAAATCCTAGGCCTTATCTTTAGGATCAAGAATTCCTCAAGGGGGGAAGGTGCCTTGGCGGCTCAGTTGAGCATCAGACTTCTGCTCAGGTCATAATCTCACTCATGATCTCATGAGTTTGAGCCTGGCGTCAGGCTCTCTGCTGTCAGCATGGAGCCTGCTTCAGATCTTCAGTCTGTGGCTCTCTCTGCCCCTCCCCGACTTGCACTCTCTCTGTCAAAAATAAATAAAACATTAAAAAAAAAAAAAAAGAATTTCTTGATGGGATCTCAGGTCTATTTCTAAGTCAGAGCGATGGTTCCATTCCCGATTGGCCAAAGTTTGGAGGGACAGTGCAGGTTTTTAAACTTTTTTATGGCTTTTGTTGTCTGCTTTAGCTTGACCTTCCCCTTGGGCCCAGGAAAGGCTCTGCATCTGCCACAGTGGGGGGAGGCGGGGGGTGGGGAGCTGCTGACCTGTAAACACAGACAGAAAAATCTGGGAGAAGGCAATGAAAGAAGTCAGCATCTCTAAATCGACTTATGATGCATGCAAATCATGTTTTCAAATATTTACAGAGTCTCAGAGGGAATTACATCACTGTTTATAACTGTTTTGATTGTTTTTATGACTCAGGCCCTGTAGAGCCAAGCGATGTAATTCCTGAGAGATGCTGAGACTATGCTCCGAGCCTGCCCTCCCGAGTGGAAAGTCGGGGTGGAATGAGAAAAGCGCTCCCTTTAATAGACAGAGCGCTGGCTGAGCAGCAGGGGTTATTAACGTGCTGCTGGGTGGCAGGAGACCTTTCCTCAGTTTACAGTGTAGGGAGGCAGCTGTGGCAGCCCAGAATGGGCGGGAGTGCCCAGCCTGGATGCAGGGGCGAGCTTTGTGTCTGCCTCCTCTGGGGACTGTTAGAAGGTTCTGGTGGAAATAACCCATGAATGGTTGGGATTTGATGCTTGTCCTCAGATCTCATCCCATGTGGCAAAACTGCCCTGACTTCGTAAATAGAATTGTCGTCCATTCCCATCAGAGGCCAGGGGAGGGAGGGGACCCCAGTCTCCATGCACAACAGTAGGTAGTGGACTGGCTCCTGTCCATCTTCCCGGACACTGGTCCAGTCACTACAGCCTTGACCAGTGCATTTAGCACAAAAGCCCAATTCTGGCCCTGGCTGCCTTGTCCATGTCCTCTTCCTCAGTATCTTGAACACAAGTATGGGTCCACACAAACATCCTTGTGGAACAGTGTGGAACAGAGAGAGAGGCAGTGAACTCCAGCCTCACATCCCAGCTCTGCCTCTCAGTAGCTGTGTGACCTGCGGCATGACCCGTGACCTCTTTCTCGATTTAATGGATTAATCCTTGTAAATTCTCAGTGCCATGTCTGGGGTCCTGCACGCAGTCAGTTCCGGAAATGTTTGCTGTTATTAGTCAGCATCATGACTTGTTTTATCAAGGCCAGTCTTTGAAACAAAGTAGTGGGGTTTTAAAGCCTGGCTCACCCCCGGCAGTTGAGGAAATGAGCTGGCCAAAGGCTACTTAGAGAGAAGCCAGCTCATGGGCACTGAGGGGGCCGATCACTGGCTATATTTGCAGAGTCTGTATGAGAAACCATTCTTTATAGCTCTAAGCAAATTCCAGGACAGCAAACATCATCTGGGCCAGCAAGAAACTCCACTGGGAGCACCCAAGAGTGGGACATCCAAGAGGGGCTAGAGTGCTCCCTGGGAGTTCCTGGGAAGACCTGAGTCCGCTGCCCTCACAAGAGACTTGGAGCTTCTGGCACCAAGTCCTGAGCCCCTCCCTCCTCTCCCAGGAGCATCCCCGTGGTGCAGACGCTTCGGACCACGGCCCTGACCACTGCCTGTGCAGACCACTCAGACCAGCGCGTGGGCTACCTGGAGCACGTGGTGGCTCGCATCTCTATTTCCCACCCGCGCAGAGGAGACCTCCAGATCCACCTCATTTCTCCCTCGGGAACCAAGTCTCAACTCTTGGCAAAGAGGTAAGGCCAGGCTGGGCTCATGGGGCGGAGGTGAGGGCTGGGGCTTGTCAGGGGGGCCTATCTAGCCCCAGATCACAGCGGCCCTGGAGGCCCTCCCCGCCCCCCAGGGCAGGTTGGTTCTTCCAGCAGCTTCTTCTTGGAGACACTCAGATGGCCATCCCCTGCCAACCTGAAACCTGGCCTTCAAAACCATCCTTCCTGGAAAACTTTCTTTTCCAGGCAGGAGAGAGAAGGGTTTGGAGAGATTTCTGCAATTCTGGCTATGACTTAATTGCTCTTCAAAGTGCATGGAAGATCGGTTTTCTCACGTTCTGAAGTGAGAGCGTGTATTGGGGAAGGACTGCTTTGGTCCATGAGGCTTCTGCATGGTCCTCCAGTTGTGGGGCGTGCTCGTGAACGTGTGTGGGCAGGAGGCTGGCTCATGTGGGGTGCTCGGAGGCTGCTGTCTGCAGCCTTCTCACCCATGTGCCCGAAAGGGTCCCGGTCAGCAGACGGACTGAGAAACAGCTCTGGGGTCTCACCTACAGCATGTGGGAGGCCATGGAGCCATTTCTTCCACAAAGTCAGAAACAAGGAAGAAGTACGTTGACACATTTATGTCCTTTGCAGGTAACTGGAGTGAAAGGATTAATGGGAGCTTGGGGGAGGGTGTGAGGGGGACCTGGACTTCCTTAGGGGCCCTCCTAGCTAAGAGGTGGAGGGAAAAAGAAAGGTTTCAGGACAAATCAGCATTTCCAACTTCTCTTGAAAAATGGCTGCCAACCATGTCCCCTGCCACCTCAGGAACACCCTGCCACTGCCTGTCTCCTGGGCCATGGCCCCACTCCCTGCCTGCCCATGCTGGGCCCACGTGACCCATGTGGGTTACTGGCCTGAGGTGCAGCCATATCTGGGCTGAAGGATTCAGAAAATGGGGGTTGAGTGAATACCTCCATTCAGGACCGGGAAGGAGTTGCCCCTTCTCCTGACCCCCTTCCACCCCACCCCTACCTTCCCAGAGAGACTGACCTGCAAGGATGAAAGGCTTTTGTCTGAAGGAGCAGGAAGTTTGTCCTCTGGAAGCAGCCGTTAGACCAGATCCCGGCTTCACAGGTTCCCAGGGCTTGGCCATCAGGCTCAGTCCCCACCAGGTTAGGTTCCGCCTTGTAGAGTGAGAGCGACAGGCGGCATCACTCCCTCCTGAAGGTAGGCCTGGTCACACTCTGCCTCTGCCCTTGGGAGACCAGCAAGGCCATGAGCAGTTTGGGAGTACCCTCTTGCAAGCCAATGCCTTATTTATGCTATTTTGCAACCAGAGTTGCTATTCTTGTTACTGGAAATTTTAGAGATTTCATCTAAAAGTCCAAATTTCTAGCATTCCTTGAAAAATTGGAAGTTCTGTGATAAGCGGCCCTCATTCCCTGTGCAAACAGCAGACTGGAACGGGGCGGATGGGCGGGGTCTGCGTCAGGGCACCTTACGTCCCCGTCCTTACCATAGCGGGGAGGGCAGGCCCAGGCCCTGCTTCACCGGGCTCACATCAGGCCACCTCCCCAGAGCCCCGTTTGCTCCAGGCTGCACACCAGGAGGCATCCACGGTGGTGAGCGCTGACTTCCAGGCAGGAGCTGGATCCAGGCACCAAACGGTGACCTCAGTTGACCAAGAGCCACAGTGAGGCTGAGGGGTTGGGCGGCAGGTCAGAGGCCAGAGGGGCAGCAGTGACCTGCAGGAACCAACACCAAGATGGGCCTCAGGCCCAGGGACGCGAGCTTATACCCTGCTCCTTCACCTCCCGCCGGACACCCATCTCTCCTCTCTTTATTCCTCACCTCTGGAAATGTCATTTCACGCCCGTCACAGTCCAGAATGCTACAAGAACGGGGTGTTGATGATGCAGATGAAAACGCCTGCACTGGCAGCCGGCCTCCCTCCCTGTCCTGCTTACATCCATCTACCTGACCTGGAAGAAGCTTCCACCACCCCAGCAGCACCCCCCGGCCCCCATGCATTCTGCTTTCCTCCCCTTCTCACCTCCATCCTGCTCAGGCCCAGCGTGTGCCCCTCAGATGGGAGAGAGTGGGTCCCGCCAAGTTCATTCGCTTCCCGACTACCCATTAGCTAGGAGGTGCTGCACCTGTGCTATCATGCACTTGAAACCCGCCTTGAGGCCATTTGGCAGTCATCTGAGCCTTGGGAATTTGTTTTTTTTTTCCAAGGCACAGATTTTGTGATTATATCAAGAGTTTGTATTTGGGAGAGCTATTACTTTCTACTTTATTTCACATCTTGCTCAATTCAGCAGCTTTTTCAGGTTGCCAGATTTTTTTCACTAAGAGTTAAGTTGACATTCATTAAGTATTTCAGCCCTTAAAAGACAATTTGTCTTTGTTCTGTCCCAGGCGGGTTGGGTTCAGTTTGGCAACAAATCAGCCTTGACCTTTGCAGTTCCTTAGAAGAGCATACAGGGTGTGGCCCTCCCCCTCACTACTTGCTATGCAAGGAACATTCTTCCAATAAAGGTTGTTATACCGTCGTTGGGTGTTCAGAGAACACCCAAATCAGGCACCCAGTCTTACGGCAGGCACACAAAATATGCATCTGAACTTCTGATGAAAAATAAAGAGCTCTTGGGTAAAGACAGTGTTCCACTAGAGCTAGAAAATTAAGACTGAGAAGGAAGAGTAAGAGAGTAGAACCTGAGATTATTTCTTCCAAGGAGAGGAGATGAAGCAGGGCATAGGATGTGAGAAGAAAGAGGGACCTGTGACTTGGTTCCTGGTTCCTGCTCAAGTCAAAGAGAAAAGTGGCTCTGGGTTGAAGTCCCATTCCGGAAGGAACTTGGGGTAGGGAAGGACCAAGGGAGGCTCATCAGAACCTACAAGGGGAGGGGCTGGAGCTCCTGTGCCTCCCGGCGCTGCCCCCCAGGGGTGCCTCCTACCCACACTGGAGAACAGCCAGGCCCCTTATGACATTTCCCCCACGTGCACCTGTAGAAGCCTGTTGAGCCCTGAAGAGTTGCACGTTTTTCCTTCTTGGAATCTCCTGGAGAACTAGCACATAAGAGCTGGCTCCATGACGGATGTGAAGGTTTCATTCATTCCATAAGCCAGCATTTTAGGAAGGCTTCCTTTGTGATGCCCTTGGGGCTTGAGTCACGTGGCCTAGCCTCTGTCTGCGTTTGTGCACCCAGGCATTGGTCCAGCTCCTCGGTGGGATCACTGCTGGGGTAGGAAGGAACCAAACATCCGAAGGAACGTGGCGTGGGGCTGGGGGAGGGGGTTGAGGGCCCTCCTCAGTGACCTCTTACATGCCTCCCTGTCCTGGAAAGAACAAGAACAAGAGCCCGAATGCCCTCCAGTGAGCCCCAGTTCAGCCGGTTACTGGCTGCTGGACGTGCCATGAGTCACTGTCCTTGGGATCTCTCCGTGTGTAAATCAGGATGGCAGGAGGGAGACCGGCGCTGGTTGAGTCCCTCTCAGGTGGGGCGCCTGTAAGTCCTGCCAGCCTGCCTGCCTCTCAGAATGTTCAGGGGACCCAGTGGGATAACGGAGGTGAAGCTGCTGTCCAGGCCAGTGTCATAATGCAAGGGTTTGAAAGTGGTCACCATTGTACCTGCACCTACGCCTGCAAGAAGGCCAAGCCCTTTTTCCTTCCGTTCTCAGACCTGCCGCCCTGGAGGTGCCACTCAGCTGGATGGTACTGTCACTTAAGGAGTAATTCCGAGCTGGGAGAGAGCCCTCCTCCGCCGGCCTCTCCCACCCCCAGATCCTTGAGTTCTCACCCCGAGTCTCCAATTGCAGATTGCTGGATCATTCCAATGAAGGGTTTACCAACTGGGAATTCATGACCGTGCACTGCTGGGGAGAACAAGCTGAGGGGGAATGGACCTTGGAGATCCAAGACATGCCGTCCCAGGTCCGCAACCCCGAGAAGCAAGGTCAGTGGCTCTCAGGAATTTCACGGACCATTTCTGTGATTTCTACCCTTTTGTTAACTCCAGGCTTTTATTTAACTAGTGTCTCTCATAATTCTTTCTTTTCTTTTTTCTTTTCTTTTCTTTTCTTTTCTTTTCTCCTCTCTTCTTTTCTTCTTCTTCTTCTTTTTTTTAATGGAGGTAAAAATCACCATTTAAATCCTTTTAAAGTGTGTAACTAGAGGTGCCTGAGTGGCTCAGGTCATGATCTTGTGGCTCATGAGTTTGAGTCCCATGTCAGGCTCTGTGCTAACAGCTCAGAGCCTGGAGCCTGCTTGGAATTCTGTGTCTCCCTCTCTCTGCCCTTCCCCTGCTCATGCTCTATCTCCCTCTCTCTCAAAAATAAATAAACATTAAAAAATAAATAAAGTGTGTAACTAAATGGCCTTCAGTACATTCACCATGTCATACAACTTACCACTTAACTAAATCCAGAACTTTGTCATCACTCCAAGGGATTCCCCATACCCACTAAGCAGACACTTCCCAGCCCCCAGCAACCCCTAATCTACTTTCCGTCTCATTTATTTGCCTCTTCTGGATGTTTCATGTAAACGGAATCACACAATATGTTACCTTTCGTGTCTGGCTTCTTTCAGGTGGCATAATGTTTATAGTATGTATCCATACTTCACACCCATTCATGACTAAATACAATTTAATTGTGAGTAAATAACTGCATATATAAACATTTTGTTTATCCTTTCATGAGTTGATGGATAGCTTGGTTCTTTCTACTTAATGGCTGTTAAGAATAATGCTGCTTTGAACGTCTACATGTAAGTTCTTAGGTGGGCATCCGTTTTCAGTTCTCTTGGTTCTATACGTAAGGATGGAATTGCTGGATTATATAGTAACTCTATGTTTGACTTCTTGAGGAACCATCAAACTGTTCTCTGCAGTGACTGTACCATTTTATGTTCCTTCCAGGACTATATGAAGATTTTTAGTTCCTCTATATCATTATCAACTCTAGTTTTATAATATCCACTTTCTTACTATAGACATCCTAGTGGGTGTGAAGTATGTCTCAGTATGGTTTTGATTTGCATGAATTTCCCTAATGACTAATAATGCTGAGCATCTTTCCATGGGCTTATTGGCCATTTTTATATCTTCTTTGGAGAAATATTTATTCATATCTTTTGCTCATTTTAAAACTGGATTGTTTGTCTTTTATTATGGAGTTGTAACAGTTTTTAAATTTCTTAATGTTTTTAGTTATTTTTGAGAGAGAGACAGAGCACAAGCAGGGGAGGGGCAGAGAGGGAGACACAGAATCTGAAGCAGGCTCCAGGCTCTGAGCTGTCAGCACAGAGCCGGACACAGGGCTCAAACTCACAAACCGAGAGATCATGACCTGAGCAGAAGTTAGACACTTGACCAACTGAGCCACCCAGGTGCCCCGGTTGTTGGAATTTTGATAAAGATTTCACTGAACCTAGCTCAGTTTGGGGCAAATTGCTATTTTAACAAAATTGAGTTTTCCCATCCTTGAATACGATTGATTTATTTGTTTTGATTTATTTCCGTCTTCTTTCATTTCTATCAGCATTGTTTTGTGGCTGTCAGTCTGTGTGTCTTGTATTTCCTTGGTGACATTTGTTCCTAAGTATTTTGTTCTTTTTGATGCTCTTGTAAATGGAGCGGTTTTCTTATTTTTGCTGCCGGATTGCTTTTCTTTTTTCTTCTGGGAAGGTAGCCTTTCATAACTCTCCTTTTGGGGCATAATCATTTCTTAAACTGATCTGTATTGAATTCCTACTTTTGGCCAGGCACTGATGGAGGTGATGAGTAAATAACCAGGAAAAAAATGAGAATAATCATCACATCTTCTGCCGTAGTCAGCAATTGTGGTCTCTGATGTCTTCATATATTTCTCTGTTGGATTAGGATTCTTAGCAAAGGGACAGGGACTATACTCTCTGCAGAGACAGTTCCCTGAGGTTTGCTTTCCCCATTCTGCTGTTCCCAGAGGCCTGCTTCTTGATCATCCTAGAAACTTCCCCTGCCCTGGTCCTTTTCTGAATTTTCATGAAGCACAGTTTCGGGGAAATTTTTTTTAACCAGGAATAAAGCATTTAACCAGGCAAGCATTTCTTGTCTCATGCAGAAAATTGACTTTATTTTTTATTTTATTTTTTTAATGTTTTATTTTTGAGAGAGAGAGAGAAAACACCCGATGCAGGGCCCCAGCTCATGAGCCGTGAGATCATGACCTCAGCTGAAGTCTAATGCTTAACCAACTGAGCCACCCAGGCACCCCCAGAAAATTGACTTTGAATGATGAAATAGTCTATAAGGTTCCCCTGCCTGCCCCAAATCACTTTCATTCTGCCTTTAGGATAATAACTATCTTGAAAAAATGTTACTCTAACAAAGTCTAAAATCCAAAGAAGCAAAATTTTAAACCACTTGAAATTCAAATTAAATCACTTGCAATTGAAAGTTTATTTTGAGAGAGAGAAAGAGAGAGAGAGAGAGAGAGAGAGAAAGAGAGAGAGCGAGCGAGCGCAGGAGAGGGACAGAGAGAGAGGGAGAGAGAAAATCCCAAGCAGGCTTCATGCTGCCAGCACAGAGCCAGATCAGGGGCTCGAACCCATGAATCATGAGATCATGACCTGAGCCGAAACCAAGAGTCAGATGCTTAACCCACTGAGACACTTAGGTGCCTGAAATTCACATATTTTAAAAGCAGAAGCGCCTGAATTCTTTTAAAACCCCAGAGTGTGCTGACCTACCACTGGAAGTCAAGGACTGGGGTCTTGTGCCGGCTGCAGCCACAAGCATTGCGTGCTCCTTGGGTATGAGGTGGAATTCTCCTGAGGGGGGGCCACCCCTGCTCGCCTGGGAGGCCAGCACTACAGAGGCTGGCGTCTGTACCCACCTGGGTGGGTGCATCTGTGAGCTCACACAGCACAACCTGTCTGCCTGAAGCCAAGGCCCATATCTATGCGGGGAAGAGCGTGCACACCGTTGTGATTCTGGTAGATGTTTATTTACACTTCTAAGAACTTGGCAAGTCAGGGTTTCTCTCTGGACCTCAGTGTCCTTGGCTGTGAGACAGAGCTGAGCTAGATGCTCTCTGAGACCTAATGGAGGAAGTGCCTGTCTCTGAAGCAGTGGCTCGTGTGGCACGTCCACCTCCTAGAGCGGGCCTTCCTGGCTGAGATTACCCCTCCCCTCTCTCTAACCTGCCCACACCCCAGTCCTCTAGAAGCCCAGATCCTCTTCCTGCAGGGTTGGGTGGGCGGCAAGATGGGCAGGCACCAAGGAGATCCCCAGACCCCCTCCCTCAGCACTGTCTGTGGGCGGGTTTATCAACGTGCAGGTGCTAATGTGGTGTGTCCAGCGGTGCCTGAGGTCCTGCAAGACCAGAATGCACTGGGCTTTGTACACCATTGCCAGGATTTGGTGGGAAGCCACTGGGGGCAGGGGGTTAGGCAGAAGAGAGACGGTGTTACTAGGTTCGCTCCTGACTGTTCGGTCAGACTACTCTGAAGCGTGGCCGGAGTAGAGGAGAGGCACAGTTAACGGGTCATCACAATGGGAGAGGAAGGTGACTCAGACCAGGGTGGTAGCAGTGGGGCAGTCAGATTCCAAAAGCAGTGCCGAGATGGCATCTGACAGATCAGATACGGGCTGTGGGAGGGGAGGGGGGACATGGATGACTCCAGGAGTTTGGTTTTGTTCTGTGCAAGAACAGACCTGCAGTTCCCTGGATCTGGAGCATTGCAGGGGAGGGGGTGCTAGAGAGAAGATCAGGAGCTTTGTTTGGGGCGGGGGTTCCATCGAAGACTCCTGTGACAAATCCAGGTAGAGATGTGCACCTGGACACAAGGGCGGAGGTCTGGGCTGGAAATACACATTTGAGTGTTGTCGGCACGTAGCTGGAAGTGAAAGCCACAAGTGTGGACACGCTCTCCCGGGGGGTGAGGGGATACCCTGCGGTCCTCCAGGGGTGGGCACTGGAGGGAATCGACCTACGTAATGCTGATTCTCCCAAGTGCAGGTACAGAGCTTTGGGGTTGTTTCGGTGCCTGGCACACAACTACATGCTGCACCCCCTCCCTCCCACCGCCTCTGCTCCCTGTCTGCTGCCTGCACCCCCTTCCCCAGTTCTGCTCTCATCCTTCATGCTGGTATCTGGAACTGTGTCTGCTGGCTTCCCTGTTGCCGGTGCCTCCCGCTGCGAGCTCATCACAAGTGGTTGTTTGGTGAATGAATGAGTACCTCCGGCCCCAGAAACCTTTTTGTGATCATCATGTGACCAGGTGCTCTGCATACTCCAGTGAATGCAGGCTTAGTGATGCAGGGCCTCCCTCCTAGGGGCGGCCCCGCAGTAAGCCTGACACAGGCCAGTGCCCATCCTTGGGCATGGTTGGAACCTGGGTCTTTGGCTGGTTGAGACAGGAACAGAATAAACTCTCAGAGCTCCGACCTCCCGTGGCTTATTAGAATTTGAGGGACCGGGGCACACTGCCGCAGTCTGTGCACTCCTGTCTGAGCAGCTCCTGTGTGGTTCATTTGCACAAGCTCTGGCCGGTAGAGAGGTGTTGCTCCTGAGCTGGTCTTTGCAGAAGCAAGCACAGGCAGATGCCTGCCCCAATGGCACCTTACTGCCTTCCCCTTTCTTCCTGCGTGTGAGGAGGATGGATCCCTCTCCAGGCTGCACACTCAGCATGTCCAGGCATTAGTGCCTCCTCCCTACGCATAAGGTGGTCTCAGTTTTGGTTCCAACAGCATCTCTCCAGAGTGCAGGGAAGGAGGGAAAGAAGAAAAAGAAGCCTCTTTCAACCCATCTGCCTTTCTAAGCAGGGCTATCTCTCAGGGCACCTGGGTAGCTCAGTCAGTTAAGTGTCCAACTCTGGCTCAGGTCATGATCTTACAGTTTGTGAGTTCAAGCCCTGCATTGGGCTCTGTGCTGACAGCTCGGAGCCTGGAGCCTGCTTCAGATTCTGTGTCTCCTTCTCTCTCTGCCCCTCCCCCTCTTATGCTCTGTCCCTCTCTCAAAAATAGAAAAAATTGTAAAACAAACCCACATTATTAGCAAAGCAGGGCTGTCCCAACACCAACAAGGTCAGGTCAGTCTGGCGTTGTCCTTTGAGGACCTTAGCCATAGAAGGTGACATGAGTTGACCAGAGTTTCCCACCAACTCCAGCCAGAAATGCAGGCCTGGGAGCTGCCTCTCGGTGTTGCCTATCGGTGCCCAGGGTGTGACTGATCCCAAAGCACGTGTCTTTCCCTCCCTGGTTTTCTGGTCACCACCAGCCTCAGTGCCAAGAATAATGCAGCAAACACCAAGACTGGCTGGCCAGAAAGAGCGGCACTGTTCTTGTTTCTCTGCAGTGTTCCTGAGAACCCCTATTTTGGGGGTGAGGTTTGTTCACTGCAGTACCTCTCAAATCTCTGGGACTTACTTAATTGCTTAAAGAAAGAAAGAAAAAATAACTCTGTTTCAATTGTGGGCTATGCAGTGGTACTCAGCGAAGACCACAGCTTATTAAATAACTGAGTCCTCTGAATATGCTAGCTCTCACCCCTGTCAGATTGAACCTGGTTTATGTTATTCATTTGAAAACTGTTTTTTTAGAAACTGAGCAGCACATTAGTTCATTTGTTTTCCCCTTTGGTTCCCTGGGCTGGGGGAAGGGGGTGTCATCGCCCAGGATCGGTCTCCTCTGGGAAGGGAATGGAGAGCACATCCTGATTCACTGCTGTGTTGTGTTTACAAGTGGCTTTGGATTCGTTCCCGTGTTCAGCACACCTTTACTGAACTTTACTGAGTGCCGGCTCTGGACATGCTTGAGCACCCTCCCTGGGGAAGCAAGTGTGGGCCTGGGTGTGCGAGAGTGGGCTCCCTGGGGCGCCCAGAGCTGAGCACTATGCACACCACCCCAGTTTGCCATCCAGAGCCTCCAAGGCCTGAGACAGGGAGCTGGTGATGATGCGGCCAGAGCAAAGTTCCACCTTGCAGACCATATTTCAGAGAAGCATGGGTGCATTTTAGAACATTTCTGTCTAGAAAGCTCAAAATGTTAAGCTTGGGTCTTCCTGAATGCAGAAAGTTCCAGTCCTCTGGGAAATGTATGTGTTTCTTTCTGCATCTGGTTTGGAACAGGCCTGGGATCAGATCTTCACATTTCCACTTTTCCCAAATCTCCGATGTCTTAGTCAATCCAGGCTGCTATACCCAAGTGCCATAGACCAGGTAGCTTAGAAACAGCAGTAATTCATTCCTCACGGCTGGGAAGTCTGAGGTCAGGCTGCCAGCACAGTTGGGTTTGGGGACATCTGTCTTCCTGGCCACCTCCTTTTTGTATCCTCATATAGCGGAAGCTCAGCAAGCTAACTTTCTGAGGTCACTTTTAGTAGGACACTAATCCATTCATGAGGGCTCCACCCTCCTGACCTAATCACCTCTGTATGGCTCCACCACCTAATACCCTCACATTGGGGTCAGGTTCCAACATAGGAATTTGGGGGAACATAAGCACTCAGTCCACAATGACACCTGGCCTCACCGCTGTGCCTTTCCTCCTGCAAGATGAGGTTGAGCACACCTTGCTGAGGATTTGCATAGAAGGTGGTGACCCAGGCCAGGTAACTAAGGACAGGGGTCCCCCGATCCTGCCCTCCTCACCTCAGAGCCCATGTTCGTGGTCACACCTGAAACACAAGGCAAAGCCGTGTAACCTGCTCCTCCTGGGCCAGCCTCCCTGCCCAAGGAGGCAGCCTGCTTAGCACCCTCAGGCACTGGGGAGCCCCCAGCACTTCATAGTGGCCTGGGGCTCCTGCACACACGCCAATGCCCATGGCTCTGCTCAGCTGGAAGTGAGTTTGGCCTTGAGCAGCACTAGGGATGTCTTTGCTCATTTCTTCTCTCATTCATTCGACACACACTTAACTGAGACTGCCTATGGGTGACATGCCAGAGCTGCTGGCAGGCACAGGCGGAAGCATGCTTCTTGCTTCACCTCTGCACCCCACTCTGCCCTGCGGGTTCAGCTCCACGCCCTGCAAGGAGAGCCGGACCAGGGCTGTGGTTTGTCTCCGCCCGGGCAGGCACTTACTTTATAACCTCCAGCCCACCTGAGAACAAGCGCCTCCCAGTGTCTTTCCCTGTGAGTGGGGTTGTAAGGCATCAACCTGAAATGGAAAATGTAATCAAGCATGCTTTCCAATCCCCTTTCTCTAATCGACACCACGTATCATATTCAATAGCTCCAGTGGGTTTTAGTTTTACATCCTTGGTGTTCACATAGTAATAACAATTGGTGGCGTCTTAAAAAGGTCTACGTCATTTCTCTTGAATGCAGAGAATCCACTTTTTCTCCCTGATGAAAATGTATTTCTTTTTTTCCCCTCTTTGGTCTTCCCTCTGAGTCCAAAAGAGGCCAGGTTTCTCCTTGTTTCACCAGCATTTCCAGAGTCCCACTGACCTAGGAAAGCAGTAAAACGTATCAAAAAGAGGAACGGAATGATAGTCAGTGCTTATGCATTCTCTCTATCAGGTACTCGTGTTATTTCATCTCATTGCTAAAAATCAGTATATAGGGGTGTGTCGAGGGCCGCCAAGGTTTCTGTCTGCCGCAGGCAAGGATTATCACTCCGTTGAGTGAGCCAGTAAACAAGATTTGCATCTGGAGGCTGGAGATTGCCATTTCCTGGTCAAAATAACTTTGGCGACTGTCTTGCTGAGCTAGACGTGAGTAGCCAAGGCACACAAAAGATCAACACCGTATTCAGTGTTAGTTCTCCATCCCCCAAGATTGCTGAGGCAAAAGTCAGGGCGCTTCTTTGATATGCATTCGCCTCTGTAGCCTGCCTAGGTCAGCTTGCCTTGTTTTCCCCCCTGAAGACTATATAAAGAACAGTTCTTTGAATAAATGCTCTCTTTCGCCTGATTGGAGAACCTTGAGTTCTGTCTTTACTCTTTGCGTCTCCCTCTCCTGCCCCCTGTTTCTCTCCCTCCCTCAGGAGAAGGACCCACAACGATTTTCCGCCTTTCCGCCCTGCCAGGTCGGGTCAGGGCAGACGAAACAGGTACCGCAGATCGCAGGGGACTAGCGGCCCCGGCCAGCGGATACGACAGGGGTGCATAGGTGGCTCAGTCGATTAAGCCTTCATCTCTTGGTTTCAGCTCAGGTCATGATCTCATGGTTTGTGAGTTTGAGCCCCGCATCGGAGTCTGCATGGGATTCTGTCCCTCCCTCTCCCTCTGTCTCTTTCTTGCTTGTGTGCAGTCTTTCTCTCTCTCTCAAAAATAAAATAAAGTAAAATAAAATAAAATAAGCATAGGATTAGGGCATCTGAAACAGAGTCCTAGTGATAATAAGGAGTTAAGGTTTATGAAAAAAAAAGTTCTTATTGCTAGTGATATATATAATAGTATTCACAAGTAAAATATTATTGATATCTAGTATTTTCTTTAAAATACTTTGGGGGTGCCTGGGTGGCTCAGTGGGTTAAGCATCTGACTCTTGATTTTTGGTTCAGGTCATGATCTCATGGTTTGTTGAGTTTGAGCCCTGTATCAGGCTCTGCACTGACAGCATGGAGCCTGCTCAGGATTCTCTCTCTCTCTCTCTCTCTCTCTCTCTCTGCCCTCTCCCCCTGCTTGTGCTTTCTCTCCCTTTCTCTCTCAAAAATAAATAAACATTAAAAAAACCAATGCTTCAGCGGGGAGAGGTGCCTGGCTGGCTCAATTGGTAGAATGTATGACTCGATCTCGGGGTCAAGCCCCACGTTGGGTATAGAGCTTACCTAAAAAAATAAAAATAAGAAATAAATACTTCAGGCGGTGTGGGATAGGAAAGAGAGGAGGGGGTAGACAAAGCAAAATTGGTGGAATGTTGCTGATTGATAGCTCTGTGTGATGGGAACATAGGAACTCACTATTGCTTTCTCTATTTTATTTTTATTTGAAAATTTCATCATGAAATTAAAAAAAAATACACCTATGGGTAACATTTCTTCCTAAGAGGTAAAAATGAAAGACTATCATAGAGATTTAGATTGCACAATTAAGAAAACATAAAGATATAGTTGCTTGGAAGCAAATATACTTTAATTCTCCATATGTTTGCGACAAAAAGTTTCAGTATACCATGGTAGAACTAGTTTCTCTGGAGTGTCTAACCCCCAGAGAGTCAGACTTAAATCTATGTAGGAATAAGGCAGGGCACCAAACTCCATGTGTGTGCATCGCTTGAGTGGGTATCATGTGTATATATATGTGTGTGTGAATGTGGGTATGTATGTATCTATAGGCATATGTGCATGTGGGTATGTATGTCCACATGAATGTATGTATTATGTGTGTGGGTGTGAGTGTAGGTGGGTACATATATATGTATGCGTGTGTGTGTGTGTGCGTGCGTGTGCATATCTGCTTGTTATTGAAGAACCAGCATACCATAGAGGTTGAGTCTGCAGCCAGCCTCCACATCAGGTTCATATTCTGCCCCTCAGCAGCAGTGGCCCTGGACAAGTCATTGCCATTCTCTGATCCTTGGGTCCCACTTCTGCTTACGGCTGTCGGAAGAATTAAATTTCCATTTGAGTCAAGTGCTTGGTGTTATGCCATTAACCTGACTCTGCGTGGCGATCTTACTGTCAGTGTTTTTATCCTCGTTTTGTGGAGAGAAGGCTAGTTCCAAGCCCGAGAAGAGCCTGACAGAGACCCACACGGCCATAAGGGCACAGTCTGGAGGCGGGGTGCCTCTTCTGACTACAGGCAGCCTTTAGCAGATGTTTTGCCCTTTATAGCCCTGTGGTTTTCCTGTATCCGGCTTTGAGATAGTTTTGTTTGGGTTTTTTATTCTAAGTGTCATAAGATAAAAATCAAATAAAAGATTGAAGTCTAACAGGTGCCTTGTATGAGGACCATCTGCTGGGGACTGTGGTCATGACTTCTAGAAAGTGTTTCTTCTGAGAGACTGCTTCCCCAGGACTGAGATTCAAGGGAGTTCTGACTTGAGTGCAGCCCTTTATTTTTTTTTTAACCCACCAGAGCCCTTAAAATACAATAGACACTTAGAATAGATGGTTATTGATTTCTAAAGGCTTTTCCTCTCTATTATGTCTTTGGCTTCAACATCATGGAGATGGCCGTTCTTCACAAATCTCTCATTTTAAGATGATCCCAATCAATATCACTACGAAATTAAAGGGGTAGAAGGAATCTAAATGAATGATTATAAAGCTCATCTGAAGAGTAAAGACAATGAATAGGGAGAGAAATACCAAAAAAATAAATGCAGGAATTCAGACATACAGTTGACCCTTGAACAATGCAGGGGTGAGGGACACCAACCCACCACTCAGTCAAAAATCTACCTATCACTTCTGACTCCCCAAAAACTTAACTGCTAGTGATATACTGTTGACCATAAGTCTGACTGAAACACAACACATATCCCAAATGTGTTGATGTATGTGTTATATATGTTATGTACTATATTCTAACAGTAAAGTAAGCTTGAGTAAAGAAAATGTCATTGACAGGGACACCTGGGCGGCTCAGTCGGTTAAGGATCTGACTTTGGCTCAGGTCACGATCTCTCAGTTCGTGAGTTTGTACCCCACATAGGGCTCTGTGCTGACAGCTCAGAGCCTGGAGCCTGCTTTGGATTCTGTGTCTCTTTCTCTCTCTGCCCTTCCCTCACTCATGCTTTTATCTGTCTCTCTGTCTCAAAAATAAACATAAAACAATTTTTTAAAAAAGAAAATGTCATTAAGAAAATGATAAAGGAGAGGAAATACTTTTATAGTACTATACGGCATTTATTGTTTTAAAAATCCATGTATAAGTGGACTGGTGTAGTTCAAACTCATGTTGCTTGATGGGTCAATTGTATTTCTTTTGGTTAACATTTATTTACCTTTGAGAGACAGAGCACGGGTGATGGAGGAGCAGAGAGACAGGGAGACACAGAGTCGGAGGCAGGCTCCAGGCCTCGAGTGTCAGCACAGAGCCCAACACAGGGATGGAACTCACGAACCAGGAGGTTGTGACCTGAGTCGAAATCGGTCGCTTAACCAACCAAGCCCCCCAGGTACCCCATGGGTCAGCTGTATTTTTAAAGTATAATAATAATTAAAATAGTATGGCTCTGATGCTAGCATAGACAGAAAAGTCCAGGAGAACAGAAAAGAATCCACCTATAAAATCATACAAGTGCACTAAGCATAGCATTTCAAATTGGTTTGGGAGGGAGGGCAAAGAATGAGGTATTGAATAAAAGCCCTCAACAATTAGCTAACCATTTGGAGAGGAGATTATTATTTTGGTAGATTTATACACATAAAATTAGAAACTTCTGCTTGGCAAAAAGTACCATAAAATTAAAATTAGAAAAATATTTCTAAAATATTTTGGATGAACTCTAGTAATTCACAGATGGTCGTTTTCACTTCACTCAAGCCTGATGGTTGCTAACTTTTTCTGTAAAAGGCCAGATAGTAAATATATTAGGCTTTCTGGTCTCTGTGGCAACGACTCAGCTCTTCCATTATAATGTGAAAAGAGCCATAAAAAATATGTAAATGAATGCATATGCTGTGTCTCAGCATAACTTTGTTCAAAATCTGGTGGCGGGTCTGTGGCCACAGTTTGCAGCCCTCTGCTCTAGCCCATTTACAAATTGCAGTTGAAATGAGGACTCTGTTACCTTGTAATTAAGAGGTCTGTTTATTTGGGTGTTATTTGAGGCCTCTCATCCCCTCCCCATTTACCCACCCATGGACCCACATCATTCTATGTGTCAGTAAATGCTTAAGCCTAACAACTAGCACTCCAGGGATAAATATGTACAGATAAATATATATACATATAATTAGGTAAGTGTGTGCAATATTATAAATTTTACTGATACAAAGTACGTGTGGCATGCAGTTTACAAATAATAATAAGGTATACACTGTGCTCATTGTAAATTACATATAGCCCATTGATTCTCAGAGAATACACTCAGATTTTTGCCAAACTCTTGTATCTCTAGCCAAACTGTGGTTGCAATTACAAGAAACGACTGTCCTTCGGCATGAGTAGCAGTTGGAACTTGATTCATTTGTCAAGGGCATGGGCAACTTCATTGCCGAATTGGATGATAGTTTTCAAACACTAGAATATTTCAATTCTTTAATGACCACAGATTCAGTGCCCTTTGAAGTTTAATCTACATTATGCATATTTCTTCACTTTCTTCAGTCTAGAAAATCTACCAGTAAATCAAGCCATTTTGTATAATGTTTATCAATAGATTTCCACATGTAAATGCTCCCACCATGGCTGATTTCAAGCCCCCAACATGAGTCACTGAGAGCGGGTTGAGAGGACATGCACAGTAACCATCAGTAGACGGTGATGAGGTTTTGGGGTGATGGGGGTTTTGCGGGGGTCTGGAGCCGATGGCCAAGAAAGAATTCTTGAAGACGTCTTTGATGCAGAAAGGTGACTATTAAAGCGTGGGGACAGGACCCATGGGCACGGGCTGCACTGGGGTTGGGAAGAGTGGCCAGTTAGATACTCTGAAGTTGGGGAGGAAAGTCTAGAGGGAGGCCTCCAGAGGGACTTTGATGCGCTACAGAGGACTCCTAACATCCCTGAGGCCTTGCTGGTGTCAGGCTAAGGTTGTTTTCCCTCTGCTAAGGCTGTAGGACGGTAGGGGGCTTCCTGGAGAAACGTTATACTCTGTATTTGCCTCAGGTGTTTGTCAATGGGCTGCAAGGTTATGAGGAAATTTAATTTTACCTGCCATTTCCTTCCTGCCTTCGTTCCCCACCGCTATGGAGGGGTAATGTCAGAGTGCCAGGAAACTTGAGTCTACAGGTTTCTGGAGATGAGGCTATTGTTAAGATTGCCTTTTTCTTGTAATTTACTAAGAAATTTGCAAACTGATAGAGACCTATGTCCTGTGTGACTGTGATCTCTATCAGTTAACCCTTTGTTTTCTTTCCTTTGTCCTTGGGCAGCCAGAAGTCTCTGAGGAATATTATACACACCCCACCTTGGGGGAGGGAGTATGCTAGCTTGGATTGACCTTCAGCTTGCCTCATCATACAGTATTTCCACTGGATCCATAGAACAGATATAAATAACCTCCCTCAAAGCATAGATAATGACAAAACAGTAAAGTGATTAGGAAGTGATGATTTTTGAGCATTTGTTACCTTTGTTCTCAATATAATTTATGTAACGATAAGCTTTTATCATTTAATTTTTAATAATGGCTATTTTAACAACCATTTCACAAAGTTCCTGAAAATGTTTTCAATCAATACACCCAGGCAACGTGGCCCTAGCACACCACTGCTTACTGGGAATCTTACAGGTCAAGGACTATCTTTTGGGATGGGTATACTTTAAGGCAGATGCATTCCATCAGTGTATGACCAAGACAGACCTTATAATGTGCTCTGTCCGCCACCCCACAACTCCCTTTGTCCCAACAAAGCAAGCCCATCTCTGCGTAGAGCCTTGGTCCCCCTGCCCGCCTTGGCCAGGACTACACATCACAATCAGGGGCTCTTCATTGGTTTCTTTCTTCTCAAGGCCCACTCAGAAGAGTGAAAGTGTAATTGCCATCAGTGTAACTGCTTATTTAATAAGTCAAACTGTTTTTCTAACTAAATGTTGCTAACCAGCAAGCAGTTATCATTTGAATTCTCAATATGCTAAAAAAATATCCAAGAGAGGGTTAAAAACCAATATTCAGTATAAAAATATTCCAGTACGCAGGAGACACCTTCTTTATCTCTGACATCTCAACCCCCATAATTAGACGACGGCAAACAGGGCTTTACACTATCATAGCCTTAGTATATAGAGTGTTTACAAATCACTAAAAAATATACAAAGCACCCAGTGGAAAAATCAGCAAAAAGACAATTCATAAAGAAAAGATATAAATAACCAGTGAACAGAAGATGTTGAGTCTTCGTAGTAACCGAATGAAATATAAATTAAAACACGGGAGGGTAACTATCATGAGAGCAAGGCAACAAGCGGAAGTTCCAGAGATTGCAACCACGGTGTTCTGCACCTGGGACCACAGTGTGATTCGGTGAAAAGAACCTGAATGTAGTAGTGAGACCTGGGTCCCCAGGACTGGCTCTACCAGCTACAGACACCAGCTGGGAGACCTTGTGAGCAATAATATTCTCTCATAGGAGTGTTGTGAACACCTGATAGGAGTGAACTTTTCGAACACAGCCTGGCTTATAGTGGGTTGTCATGGAAACTCAGGTCCCTGTCCCCCCTCCATCTCCCCCCTCTCCCTCACCTGCAGTAGTTCTAACCACAGCCTTTATGAACTGACCCATTTGCCCTCTGGGAAAGTTCCAGCCCAGAGGTAACTGGCGGAGACCTGCCCTAGTGCCTTTGAGAAAAATTCAAGAGGCTCTGCTTGTAGAGTACCCAGGAATTTGGAAACAACAGAATCCAGGGTTGCTGTGCTGGGGCCAAGCTGGATAACTGGCCCTTCAACAGACTGAATGGAAAAACTCTTTCAAGTCTTGAACTCAGCAGGTACATTTCTATTCTTTCTTCTTCTTAAGCAATGTTTTTTCCCAAACAAAAGAAACCAAAACTTGCTAACCAACAGTGTGCTTTTGAAACTATGTGAGGAGTTAACTATACCACAAACCGAGTGGCTTTTCAGTGGCCTTTGTGTCTGGCCCGGTGTGTTCTCCAGGGTCAGAGCCATTTTAGAAGTTCTCACACATCTTGGCTTTCTTTGGAGCTCAGCCCAGGACACCCGACTCCACCTGCTCACTTCTGCAGAAGCCCATCGTTGGTTCTCTCCCTAGCACAGCCTGAAAGTTGAAGCCAGGGCAAGATCAAAGAAGTCCAGGAAGAATGAATTTGAGCGCATTTGTCAGAACCTGCAGAGTCAGCTGTCGGGGGCACAGACAGGCCATAAAGATCAAACCTGAACCATAGTCAGGTTGACAAGGCGGTGGTGGGAGGAAGGCCAGGCTGCCACATGAACTTGGGGTCTGGGCACAGGAAGTGGGTGTTGGGACCTGTTTTAGGTGAGCCCAGGGGAGAGTGTCTGGTGGGAGTGGCCTGAATTCCAACTGGGCCACTTCCTGGCCTGGTCCCAGAACCCCTCTCAGCCTCCATCTCTGCACGTATGATGGGAATCACAGTACTTACTGCACAGGCCTGGACGAGATTCAAATGTAGGAAGATTTTATATGAAAACATGCTTCATAGGATTTTTAACGGTTTGGATCGTGTTTAACGATAATGCCTGGAATATTAAAAGCGCCAACAGGGGCGCCTGGGTGGCTCAGTCGGTTGAGCGGCCGGCTTCGGCTCAGGTCATGATCTCACGGTCGTGGGTTCGAGCCCCGCATCGGGCTCTGTGCTGACAGCTAGCTCAGAGCCTGGAGCTTACTGTGTCTCCCTCTCTCTCTGACCCTCCCCTGCTCACGCTGCCTCTCTCTGTCCCTCAAAAATAAATAAAAGACATAAAAAATTTTTTTAAAAAGTGCCAATAATTATGTCTTGATGTTAAGCCATGTTGGATCCTTTCCCATGTGTCACATGTCCCCAGTTCTGCAACTCTGCCTCATCCTATTATACAGTATCTTACAAAGGTGCTGTGCTCACTTGGATGGGAGAGCAAAGAAAGCCCAGGGTGAAAGTCCTTTTCAGATATTACTCATGCTAATTATGCCTTCTACCTCCAAGCACATGTAACGATTGCATTTCACTCCATCAGGGTCACCCCGGACCTGTACTGTGCCTTTCCAGGTTGGCTCAGCCCCTCTGCCCTTGGGGCTCTGCTTTTGCCCGGTAGAGAGGTTTGGCCCCCAGTTTATCTCCTTAGCACCCCACCCCCACCCCGCCGTGAAGGCTGGGCTGGGGCACAGTTGTTCCCACACAGGATGGAGTTGCAGTGGCTCTGGGGAGTCAGGTCCTTCCCAGCAGGACCTGGGGAGGCTGTGGCTTTTCTCTCTGCTTCCAGCAGAGACATCTGGGCTCCCCAGCACCAAGCTGCCTGGAGGGGGCAGGTGACGCACCAGGAAGCACCAAGAAGTGCACGGAGATTTGCCCAAATGAAGGGAGATGCGCTCCCCCTCTTCCCCACGGTCTTTGAAGGATGTCTCCTGGCCACGGGCCCTGCTGTTTGTTGTGAGGCTGCAGCCTGCTAGGGGTTTGTCCCCTGTCCCCTTCTCTGCCTTCCCTCCCCCCTCTCTTGTTTCCCTGGGGTCCTACCTTCCAATAAAGCCTCAGCCCCCAGGCTTAGCCCCAGACTCCCATTTTCTAGGGAACCTGGGCTAACACACATGTTCAAGTGGCAGATGGAACGTGACTTTCAAAAATCCGGATGCAATATTGGAGACGCAGAGATGATCAAAAGCATCATATGTAGAACTAGTCTAGTATGAGTCTGCTGTGGGTGGACAGACAAAGCTTGCCTTCGGACGTGAACATGCGGTGCGAGAGCTTTCGTCTCTCCTGCCCCCAGTGCCAGGCACTTTGAGCACAGTCTGTGAGTGGTTGTTGGATGACTGAATATGCGTGCATCCATGAACCTTTTTAAAATCATGAGCTCATAGAATTTTAATCAGGTCTGTTTTCAGCTGTGCACGCCAGTAAAACATTTAATAATCAGTTAAAGTGGAGGAAATTGGTCTCTCCTATGTGACTGTATTTTTCCTTTTTTCACCATCTAAAGTTCCATGGTTTTCTGATTTCCTTTCATTTAGCTCTTTCAGGCATTTCTTCCTAAGAGGAGAGCTGTTCTCATTTTATTGTTCTGTTACTGACTTCTGTTTAATTGACATCTGTTTTGGGCTCATCTCTGCCTCTACGATGAGTTGAAATTTTGCAGTCTGTGATCCAGGGCTCAATCTATCTTGTCCTGACGGCTGGAAAGAAAGTCAGATTTCAAAGCACGTGCCTTCTGTGCTGGTTTTCAAGTTTGTCATTTCTGGAAAGTGCGATTCTAGAGTATTACTCCTGCTTCTCTTGAAACAGAACTGAAGAGGGGCACCTGGGGGACTCAGTCGGTTAAGTGTCACTTGATCTCAGCTCAGGTCTTGATCTCAGGGACTTGAGTTCAAGCCTAGGGTTGGGATCAATGCTAGTCATGAAGCCTACTTTTAAAAAAGGCATGAGGGGTATGTGGGGATGGAGAGGGGTTTGCGCCTGGGAGCTCAGTCAGTTGAGTATCCTGATTGGTAACCAACAGCTTGCTGGTAATGATCTTGCAGTTTGAGCCCCACATCGGCCTCCACATTGACAGTACAGAGCCTGCTTGAAACTCTTTCTCTCTCCCTCTTTCTCTCTGCCCCTCCCCTGCTTGAGCTCTCTCTCTCTCTCTCTCTCTCTCTCTCTCTCTCTCTCTCTGTCTCAAAATAAATAAATAAACTTAAAAAAATAATAATAAGCAGAACTGAAGATTTCAGTAAAGTTTCCAAACAGTCACTATACACACGGCTATCCCAAAGTCCCACTTCTAACCCCATTTGCTTCACTATGACTCTGTGTTTCAATTGGTCTTTTTGCCTCCTTTCTCCTCACCCAAGGGAGCAGCACCATCTCCAGGTCTCCTGGTTCAAGAAAAAACACAAACATTCCCACTTTCGGTACATGAGGGGACAATCCAACTGCCGTTGTGTGTGGTTATGAGGCATTGTTCAGTAGGTTTCATATCTCCTGATGGTGAACATAACAAAAAGATGAGATTTTTCTTTACGATTTCATTTTTGCACTAATATTCTAAATGTGATTGAAAATAGAAAATCAAATGGCATGGAGAAGAGAAAGAGCGTCCCCAGAACTCCCCTCCCACATTCCTCCACCGTCAGCCTTCAGGTACACAGATGTATCTGCAGGTCCCTGCTGCCTACACCGGACAACATTCTGGCTGCCACGGCCACGGTTAAGTATAGAAGTGCATTTAATTTTTGGACATTTGACTTTACCAATTTTTTTTTTCCAGAAACATGTCATGTTCAAAACTACATCTATATTTCTTTTTGGTGTTTTGTTCCCTGACATTTTATAGAGTTCTAACCATGCAGCATTTATAACTCTGTGTTTCTTTTGATTCCTTGCGTATCAAGCATCTTTTAATATAATTATATGTCCTTTGTAAACAGCATTTTATTTTTTTTTTTTATAAAACTTTACCAAGTAGAAACGCCATAATTTATTTAAGCCATGCATCTATTGTTGAACATGCAGGCTATTTTCCTTTTTTATTTATTTATTTTGCTATTATAAATAGACAGCTTAGTGCAAAAAGCTTTCTCCTAAATTTAAAATGATTTCCTGGGGACCATTCACCGAAAGTAAAACACTGGGACAAATAAGAGATGGAAGCAGATCTACTTTTGATGCATATTATGGAATTGCTTTTCAAAATAGTTGAACCAATTTATAATCTCACCAGGCACACTCAACTGGCCAGCTCTAGAGGAAATAAATGATGTCTCTCCTTAATTTGCATTGTGATAATTACTACTGAAGATAAACACTTTTCCAAATGTTTGTATGCAAAGTGTTTCGTGTGTGCTTTTTTTTTTTTTTTTTTTTGGAAAATTGCCATTTCTGTTTTTGTCCCAAGAGGTCTCATTGTTGTTGTTATTATATTTTTTAATGTTTATTTATTTTTGAGAAAGAGAGAGGACACGCGGGGGAGGGGCAGAAAGCGAGGGGGACAGAGGGTCTGAAGCGTGAGATCATGACCTGAGCCGAAGTCAGATGCTCAACCCACTGAGCCTCCCAGGCTCGGCTCACTGCCGAGAAAGTACTCCAGGTAAAATACAGATGTAATAGCCCATCATGTGTCCCATTTCCTATAAATATTTTTTCTCATGTGCTATTTGACCTTTAAGGTTTTGAAGATAATCTTAAAATTTTCCTCCAGAGTTTTGATAATTTTTTTTCCTTCCCAGTTGGCTTCTGATTTGGTTTTCTCCACAATGGTGTTTTTATTTGTTTGTTTTTTAGTATAAGGTAAATCTTTTTTCTGGGTTGCTAACAAATTACCAAATCAAAGACAGAGTTGAAATGTTAAAAGATATTATAGACTCCTAGTCCAGCCAAGTGTCTAGCTTGCTCACGGAAAAGACTTTTAAATGCTAATTGACATCTTGACAGTCAGGTCAACGGAGTGAAGAGGGTGGCTTGTGCTTTAGGGTATTTGCTGAATCTGGGGAGCCCACCTAACCACTTTTATAGCACTCGCCTAAAGCTGGGACCTCAGGGCATGAAAGGAAAAAACATAAAAGAGAAACCAGTGGCAGAACATATAAAACAAGTGGTTCAAAGTAAGTCCAACTCTCAATAGTTTCAATAAAGGTAAATAGACTAATTGCTTCATTTTAGAAGATAAAAATTGTCATATTATGTTTTTAAAAAATATATTTGCTATTGTGCCAAGTGTGTTTCTCATGGCCACCAGCCCCATTGTTTATTCTTCCCCACGCCACTGCCTTCGGAGGCTGGCATAAGCACAGATGCTTTGCCTATGGCTTACAGTCAAGTTCAGCCCAGGCAAAACTCCAGAGGAAAATGGGAGGAAGAAAGAAATTTTATTTATGAGTTTTGTTCTATTTTTTCCTCCAGCTGCTCTCCGCAACCAGCGCGTCCCCTAGGGTCACGGTCTTGCCCTCCACTAGCTGGTAGAATAAAGTAACCCGAGGGCTTAATACCCCTTCTGTTACTAGCCCCAGGGAACTCCACTATCCGAAGTTGTAGCTTTGTTTTGCTCTGCTCACACCTTTGTAAACACTCTCTTTATTAAAGCCTCCTTGGATTATCCCAGTTTAATTATGCTGTCTGCTTTCTGCTGGGACTGACCCAAAGAACTATGAAGAATGGTCTCTAAAACAGGAAAACAACAAATAAACAACCAGAAAAGTTAAAAAATAAAACAGCTGGAAAAAGACATACCAAGCAAATACCAACCCAAAGAAAATTGGTGTAGTTATGTTAACATCAGACAAGTAGAAATGTCCTGACAGAAAGCATCATTAGCTCTAAAGAGGATTACTACACGTTGATAAAAGGTTTGGTTCAGTTCTAGCACGGCCTCAAAACATAGAAAGCAAAAATCTATAACAAGCACAAATCAAAAACGACAAACTCACACATTAGGTAAGAGATTTAACATGCTCAAATATGTTTGATAGATAAAACAGGATTCAGGAATACAGGATTCAAACATCCCAACTGACAAGTTATGTCTAATGGGCCTTTTGGAATGCTATATCCACCAACCGAAGAATAAAATGTCTTTTCAAGCATAAATAGAATATTTATGAAAATCGGCCACATAGTGGGCTGTTTGGCAAGCTTCAGCATATTTCTAAGGATTCGTAGCATATAAACCCTGGTCTTTGACATTACACTTAAATTAAAAATCAAAAGAAAAAGAGGACTAGAAAAAGCCCATATGTTTGAAAATTGAAAAATGCTTCTGAAAAACCCATGTGTCAAAAGAAAAAGATTAGGGGTGCCTGGGTGGCTCAGTCGGTTGAGTGTCCGATTTTGGCTCAGGTCATGATTTCATGGATCGTGGGTTCAAGCCCCGCGTCGCGTTCTGTGCTGACAGCTAGCTCAGAGCCTGGAGGCTGCTTCAGATGCTGTACCTCCCTCTCTCTCTGACCCTCCCCTGCTCAAACTGTCTCTCTCTGTCTCTCAAAAATAAATTTAAAAAAAAACATTAAAAAACAAGAAGAAGATTATAATTTAAATTAGAAAATATACAGAACTACATAATAATAAAAATGGTACATATCCAAACAAGTGGAATGCCAGTAGAGTAGTGGAGAGAGAGAAATTTATGTATTAGGAAAAACAAAAGGCTTAAAATTAATGTGCTGAGCATCTAGCTTAAGATGATAAAGACCAGCAACATCAATGCAAAGAAAGTGGAAAGAAGGAATTTTTTTAATAGTGGAAATTAATGAAATAGAAAGCAAAGATATGGAAGAAGGAATCAAGAAAACCATCTCTTCTTTGAAGAGATGAATAAAATTGATAAACCTCCAGGAGGATCAATCAAGGAAAAACCTGAGAATCTATCATTTCAGGGATGAAAATGAGGAACATTGTTCTCGATCTTGTATACATTAAAATCACTGTAAGAAGGTATTATAAACTTGTGACCAAAAGAAAAAAAGAAAGACAAGAAATTTTAAGTGAGATGAGCAAATTCCAAGAAAAAAAGTACAACTTAGTAAAATTGACACAAGAAAAAAAAAGATTGAAATTATCCTATTAAATTGATTATACAATTTAAAAGAAAACTCAAAAGGGTGCCTGAAGGGCTCAGTTGGTTAAGAGTCCGACTTTGGCTTAGGTCATGATCTCATGCTCACAGTTCGTAAGTTCAAGACCAGCACTGGGCTCTGTGCTGACAGCTTGGAGCCTTGGAACTTGCTTCAGATTCTGTGTCTCCCGCTCTCTCTGCTTCTCCTCTGGTCGCACTGTCTGTCTCTCTCAGAAATAAACAAATATTTAAAATTTTTTTAATTAAAAAAAAAAAAGAAATCTGAGTGGTTAACAATTCACCAGATAGATGAACTGGCAAATTCTACTAAGCATTCAAATGGAAGAGACAATATCAAATTTCCATAAACTTTCAGACAGTAGAAAAAGGGGAAACAGTCCCCAGTAGTTTAATGAATCCTGTATATCCTTGGTGCCAAATCCCAATAGCATAGTAGGAGAATGGAGAATTTTGTCAGTCTCACTCAGGAGCAGAAATATGAAAATTCCAAGTTCAATGTTAACAAACTAAATCCAACAATATTAAAAAAGTTTCTCTTCTCATGCCTTTTTTGGGAGGGAGGGTATTAAATAATTTTGAATATTACATTTATTTCTTTTTTGGCTCTTTAGCCATATTTGTGTGTTCGCGCTAAGGATTACGGTATGTATCCTTAGTATATTACAGTTTACTTAGAATTAATATCACGTGGGCTTCACTGTACACAAATGTAGGAGCCTAACGACAGTGTCATTCTATTTCCCCACTCCCCACTCTGTGCTGTAATTGTGTCCTATATTTTACTTCTCTATATTACCAACTCAAAAGCAGTCTTTGTCTTTTTAAGAAAGTAAGAGCAGAGGTTGCCTGGGTGACTCATTAGGTTAAGTGTCCAACTTCAGGTCAGGGTCACATGGTCTATGAGTTTGAGCCCTGCGTTGGGCTCTCTGCTAACACTTCAGAGTCTGGAGCCTGCTTCAAATTCTGTATCTCCCTCTCTCTCTCTCTGCACCTCCCTGATTCATTCATTCTCATTCTCTCCCTCTCTCTTCTCCCCCAGAAGTAAATAAACATTTAAAAAATTTCCTAGTAGAAAAAGAAAGTAAAATAGTTACTCTTTTTTCCCCCCACATATTTATCATTTATGGTGTTCTTTATTCTTTCCAGTAGATACAGATTTTTATCTGGTATCATTTTCCTTCAGCCTGAAGAATATCCTTTATCATTTCTTATCATGTTGGCCTGCTGGCCATGAGTTTTCTCAGTGTGGGTTTATTTCCAAAAAAATGTCTTTATTTCAACCAGTTTTATTTGTTTTGAAAAATGTGTGTTTGTTCCTTTGTTGACACATTGACTTTGTGCTTTGAGGAAATCATCGTGATGTTTCCATGTATCCACCTAGTTTTAAATAGTATTTTCATTGAATATGGAATTCAATGTATTTTTTTAATTTCAGCAGGGTAAAGAAATGCTTTGCTCTGACCTCCGTTGTTTCTGATGGGAAGTGTTCACATTTACTATGTAAATGTTGGGTATATCTGAGCCTCCTCATATATTGTGATGACATTCCTTTCTCATATTGCGCAAGCTAGCAAGTTGGCCATATACAAGGTAAATAAACAAACAAAAAATATGTTTCCATATTCCAGCACACAGAACTGTTGATCAGCTTTTTAATGCCTCACTACTGAATATGTACGGACCCCCAGGGACCACCAGACGTTTGAGGAAATTATCCAACATTAAAACAGAAACAAACTCGAACAGAGAAGAAACTTGGAGGGGAAGGGGCAAGACAGAAAACTGTAAAAACTGTAATTGGGTTTTTTTTAATGTTTATCTTATTTTTGAAAGAGAGAGTGCTAGCCAGGGACGGGTAGAGAAGAGAGGGAGAGAGAGAAACCCAAGCAGGCTCCACACTGACAGCAGTGACCCTGATGTGGGGCTAAAGCTCATGAACAGTGATGCTCTGAGCCAAAGTCAGACCCTCAACCAACTTTAAGTGGTATTATAAAATAGAAAAGTTTAGTTCCCCCGCATAGGGAGAACTAACTCTGTTTTCCTTCTGTGTGCCTTTACTATTCACACAGAACACTTCACCTCTGACACTTCTGGTCACCAAGTGTGTGGTTTTCCCCCCATAACAAGCAATTCTCAGTCACGCCAGTTGGACGTCCTACAATTTAACTCAGTTCTGACACTGTCTACCTAGAGATAGCGTCAGGTCCCACAGCATAAGGGCTTAGTCCCCCAGGACTGCCCGCTGCCCTCCCCCATACACACTCACATACACTTCAGATGCCAGTAACAAGTCCAGGTTATCACTTGCGCTTTTGACCTACCAGTCATAGATTGGTGCTCTAAAGACCTCCTCTTGGGACACAATTTGGGAGAATGGCTCCCAAAACTCAGAGAAACTCTTACACTTACCCATTTGCTAAAGGAAATGATAAAGGATACATATAAATAGCCAAATGAAGAGATACACAGGGGGACGTCTGAGAGGGTCCTGAGAGCAGGAGTTTCCATCCCTGCAGAATTAGGGTATGGCATTCTCCTGGTGTGTAAGTGTTTGCCCACCTAGAAGTCCACCAGACCATATACTGTTGGGATATTAAGGAGGCTGCCTCCGGTAGGCAGTCGGTTACTACTTTAGTTTTAGCCCCTCCCTGGAGAAGTGGGGAGCAGGACTGAAGAGTCCAAGCTTCCAGTCTTAGCTTAGTCTTTCTGGGGCCCAGCCCCAGCAGGAGCCCACCCAGAGTCTCTTCCAGAGAACAGAGGGTGCTCCAGGGCTCTTATCACTTTGGAATCTGCAAGGGTTTTAGGAGTCCTGAGTCAGGGACAGCGTCAAAGACAAACGTTACAAGAGATGTTCCTATGTCCTTATCACTTCGAGATTAACAGGGGTCTCAGGAGCTGTGCCAGGAACTAGGGTAGAGACCGATATATAACTTCTGTTATCTCACAGGTGTCCTCAGGGACGAGAAGGGAAAATATTTCATCGCTAAAACAAGAGCAGGATTCTGTATTTTAAGAAAAGAACATTGGGAGAACCAGATAAATACCTCAAAAATTTTTAATGTGAGGCAAAAATTAGGGAGTTAATAGATAGATTAGAAGCCCTGAGGAAATCTCCCACAAGATGAAGGGGGAGTGCGGTGGGGAGAAGACCCTGAATACTGACCCAGAAAGAAATGTTGACAGAGTGTTGGGCATATGGGGAGGGACATGAGTGTACGAGGGGTGGTGTGAGCGCGGGGCTTCTCCATGGCCTCGGTAGATGTCACTGGATGGTGTCTGAAACTGAGAAACCAGGGACACTCGCGTGGCTCAGTCGGTTATACATCCAACTCTTGATTTCGGCTCAGGTCTTCATCTGACATTCGTGAGATGGAGCTTCACGTCAGGTTCTCCACTGACAGTGTGGAGCCTGCTAGGGATTCATTTTCTCTCTCTCTCAAAATAAATAAACAAACTTTAAAAAAAAAAAAAACCCTCAGAAACCAGGACATAGGATACAAACATTTAATCAAGCAATGAGGTACTAAGTACTAGAACAGACGCTCTAAGTGTGAAAAGATACTGTGTCCCGACAAAGGGCTCAGAGAAGTAGGGGCCATAACAGAAAAGAACGCTGCCTCTGGTCCAGACCGTGTAGCATGACTTGACTTTTCAAACTGTGAATTCATTACTTTGAAAAAAGGAAAAAAATGTTAAAAAGATGGTGTTTGAGCGTTTCCTATCTAACCTTAGGGGCCATTAAGGAAAATGCTATTTTGTGCATTGCCATATAGGACCACGGTTGTTCTTTACCGGATGCATATTTGTTCTACTCGTCACGTAAATGAACACTGGAGCTTAGGGTTCTTAGGTTCTTTTCCAGGTACTGAAAATACCATCGTTAGTGGTTTATGACCACAACTGTAGGGAAGATTCTCTCGTCTCCCCTGTTTTGCACTGGGCTCTGAGGGAAACATGCAGAGGTGTAAGTGTGTGCGTGCCCACACGTGCACACATGGTGGCCCACACATGTGAACACTCTTGTACTTTCCACATCATTTCCTAAGCTCCCTTTATTCTCCTCCCTCTTCATTGCCATAATGTGGACCTAAAGTGCATTTTTAATTATGTGTTAAATTTATTGAGTAAATGTTGGAGTTTCTCTCTGTCTATAATACACACACGTGTGTGTATATATAGTATTTCATATAATAGCTTTATTGAAATATAGTGAAATATAATCCACATACCATAAAATCCTCCCTTTAAAGTGTTTTTGTATATTTTTATAAACAAATGGAGGTGAGCCTTTCTATTCCTTCCACCAAAACCTCTTCATTAAACTTCATAAACTTTGTAAGTCAGCTTCACTGGCTCTCACGTGGAAAAAACTTCCACTGGGGGGTGAGGCTGAAATGTAGTCCTTGATTTTTTAAAGGCCGCTTTTTCTTTACTATGTTTTGCCTAAAGGATTTCTCCCTGCATGTTTTCAATATAAGGGTGGGGGAGGATTAATAAAGTCTTTATTGTTAATAACTTCTTATGGCCAAAGAAAACCCAAGAATTCAAGAGTATTAGCTCAGAGTTCTTAGCCTAACAAAAACTTTCCCCCACTTCTACCCTCTTTGTCTCCAATTGTAAATTCCCCTCCCAAGGATTTTTAATGCCCAATTCAAAATACGAGGCAGAGAAAAGCTTTATTACCGCTGGTACCTTCCTATTGGCAAACTCAACCATAGTCTTCCTTAATTCTGCTTCTTCCTTTGAATAATAGGAATAATCCTGTTTGTTCATTACCAATTCAATTCATCACGGGGAAATGCTGCATGGAAGATAGTGAATGATGATAAAGCCACTTATTGGCATTAGCCGGGATTATTGTGTGCCTGGAACACAATTACTGTCGCCTGGGCTTTGCTGGTGACATCTGGAGGCAGCGTCCTGGCAGTGCGGGCCCCAAGGGGCTAAGCAGGTGGATTTGCTGTTCTTTCTTTACAATCTCAGGAGGTTGATGGAAAGAAAAACCAAAGAATTTGGATTTGGATGTTTTTTAAGCCCCCCCCCCCCGCCCCACTCCCTGCTGGAAATTAAGGAATTAATGGAACTACTTGGTGTTTTTGTCCGGCTAAACTTGAACAGGCATGCTGAGTGTCCTGAATAGTGGTAAATAATACCTTCTGGCTAAATGCTTTGTCTAAATCAGGCCAACCTTTTTCAATCCTCCTGCCCCTAAATAGTTCTGTCGAGTGTAGACCCAGTCTCTGGTCTGGGGTAGCCCCAACTATGTTCTCCTTCTACTTTTCTGTGATTCTTCCACACTTAGGTGTCTCATCACCCCAGGGCAGGGCAGACTCTGGGGACGGTAAGCGTGGAGGGAGCTGGCGCTAGGGTCCTGGTCACCCACTAGGACCTCTTTCTACCTCCCCAGGTCCCTCCTCATGTGACCAAGGTTATAGCACTGTTTTTAACTGAAGATTGGAAACAACCTAAATACCCATCAGTAGGGGACTGTTAAATGACTCAATGTCTCTCTGATGCAGAGATGGGAAGGTCACTGAGGTGCCTTGTTAATGGAAAAAGCAAGGTGCAATAAGTGCTAGCACATGTTTTGATAAAGGGAACAGGACAAAATATATATGCTCGTATTTGCTGGTAAAGAATAAAATACTTCTGGGGGCTCCTGTATGACTCTGTTAAACGTCTGGCTTCGGCTCAGGTCGTGATCTCATGGTTTGTGGGTGCGAGCCGTGTGTCAGGTTCCGTGCTGACAGCTCAGAGCCTGGAGCCTGCAGCCTGCTTCAGATTCTGTATCTCCATCCCTCTCTACCCTTCCCCTGCGCGTGCTCTGTCTCCCTCTTTCTCTAAAAAATAAATAAACATTAAAAAAAGAAAGAAAGAAAGAAAATGCTTCTGGAAGGATACCTAAGAAATAAGTAACAGGGTCTCTTGCAGTGAGAGAGATGGTGGCCAGGGACAAGGCTGGAGGGAGACTTCCACCACATTCCCTTTTATGCTTTTGGATTTAGAGCTATTCATATCCATTCATGTTTACTCATAGTTATTACTTATTCGGTAACATAAACCAAAAGCCCAAGTATCACGGGTTTTTTTTAATGTTTTTTCTTTGACTGTATACCCCTTCGTTTTTTTTTCATTAAACTTAAATTTCTTCTCAGTTTGCAGATGTGAGGGATGCCTGGGTGGTTCAGTTGGTTAAGCGTACAACTTTGGCTCAGGTCATGATCTCAAAGTTAGTGGGGTTTGAGCCCCATGTTGGGCTCTGTGCTGACAGCTCAGAGCCTGGAGCCTGCTTCAGATTCTGTGTCTCCCTCTCTCTCTGCCCCTCCCCCACTCAGATGCTGTCTCCCTCTCTCTCAAAAATAAATAAGCACTAAAATGTTTTTAAAAATTATATATGTGAAAGGTAACATATGTTGTGACTTTAAAACAAAACAAAATCAAACAGTCCCCAAGGACATACAGTAAAAATGAAGCCTCTTTCCTATTCCTGAACCCTAGCCACCCCCCAACCCCAAAGCAGCTCCCCCTGCTCATTTCTTAAAACGTTTTTTTATTGTTTTATTGAGATGTGACTGACACTCAGCACTGTAGAAGTTTATGGTGTACAGGGGCGCCTGGGTTGCTCAGTAGGCTAAGCGTCTGACTTCGGCTCAGGTCGTGATCTTGCAGTTAACGAATTCGAGCCCCGCATCAGCTCCATGCTGTCAGCACAGAGCCCGATTCGGAAACTGTCCTCCTCTCTCTCATTGCCCCCCCCTAATAAATAAACATTAAAAAAAAACTACTTTACAATAAAAAAGAAGTCTATGGTGTATAGCAGAATGACCTGACTTACCTAGACTGAGCATAGTTACCACAGAAGTTAGTTAATATCCATTGTTTCGTATAGACGCACACACACACACACACACACACACACACACACACACACACACACCCCGATTGTGCTGAGAGCTTTTAGGGTCTACCGTCTCGGTTCCTTGGAATTCCTCCTGCTCCCCCTCCCTCCGCCTGGTGCTTGCTGATCCTGAGCTCAGAGTGGCCTCTTTTATTTGTCCTACCAAAGCTGTATCTGAAAATTTGAGTCTAATTTTAGTGGTGAGGGCTTTAGTGGGTGTTTTTGGAGACATGACACAGGGCGGAAACAGATCCTGACTCAAATGACAGCTTACAGAGCTTCGTTCCCTGTTGTGTGGTCCTCGTGCTCCCTCCTAGTCAGTTCCTCACCCTGCAGTTAACAGGCCCGGGCTCCTCTGTGTTTTTGAAATCTGGCTCTAATTTGAGCTTCAGCAGTTGAGAATGGATGACAGTTCATAATCAGGGACGGTGTCTTCTGCACCTGCACACGTGGGAAACAGTTGTGGAGTGTCTTAAAGAACCAGGCCCTTTGGAAGTTCTTGTACTAGGAAATAGCTCAGGAATATTTTTGCAGATTGAAGGACTCACATCCTCCAGCCCTGACCGGGCCGGAAAAGGCCCAGGTGATGCGGGGACAGCTTGAGGGCTGCAGGCTTTCGGGGCCTGGGACTTTGGCTAGAGTGTGGCTCTGTGCCACATGGCATAACTGAATCAAAATCAGACACCATTTAGAACAGCACAATAAGGGGTGCCTGGGTGGCTTAGTTGGTTAAGTCGGTTTGGGTCATGATCTCACAGTTCGTGGGTTTGAGCCCCGCATCCGGCTCTGTGCTGACAGCTCGGAGGCTGGAGCTGCTTCTGATTCTGAATCTCCCTCTCTCTGTGCCCCTCCCCTGCTTGCACTCTGTCTGTCTCTCGAAAATAATGAAACATTAAAAAAAAAATCTTAAAACCAACAGCACAATAAGTTATGAGTGTGGCCTGGGGCATGCAGGCCAGTCCTGCCTCTGTCCACCAAGACAGGACGGGTTTCAGCCCACAGGCTCCTGGGGCACGTGGACAAGCAGGAGCTGCTGTTGTAGAATTAAGGGCATCCAAGGGATTCCTGGAACTGGGATAAAAGATAAAGTTATACCAGCAGAGCTGACCGTGTGGCAAAAATAGTGTACAGACAGATATCTGAAGACAGACGGCTGCCACTCAGGGCAAAGAAATGGAGTAGTGTGCGCAGAAGTGACAATATGAACACAAATCACCAGGGAAGAATCAGAGCAATAATTTCCCTCCCCTCAAGCATTCTGATCCCCGGGAAATGCAACGATAGAAAATGAAGAGGAAGCCAGAGATTTTTCCTGGCGGACACAGAGCACAAAGCTGCCAAGACCCTGTCCCCAGCTCAAGTCACCGTGGCCAGTCATGCGGGTTCATTGAGGTAGCTCACGGCTGCTGGAGTGGACAGCAGTGAGTCCATTAGCATGAGCAGTGTGTCCCCTGCTGGCCACACCGAGTTGGGAGGGGAAGCTCAGACCAGTGGTGTGTGCACCTGGCCAGCCCAGGCCTATCTAACTTGGCCTCTAACATGTTTTATAACGTCAGGGATTTCACCTACAAATTTCAGGCCAGGTTTCCACTTTTCTGTACCCCTGGGAAAACCTAGCAGCACGGGCCATCATTCCCATGTGGACATAGATGGTGGGGTCCCCACCCTCTTCGCTTGAGGCTGGGCACACTGCCCTGAGCCCGTCCTCCCCATGCTTCTCCCTTCCCCGTGTGTAATCCGGCCCCGTGCCATTCATCCTGCTTTCTTGTCTTAAGTTTATTTATTTATTTTGAGAGAGAGAGAGTGAGCACACGCATGAGTAGGGGAAGAGCATAGAGAGAGAATCCCAAGCAGGCTCTGCACAGCCAGCACAGAACCTGAAGTGGGGCTTGAATTTACCAACCGAGAGACCCCAGCTGACATCAAGAGTGAGAAGCCCAGCTGACTGAGCCACCGAGGTGCCTCCATCCTGCCGTTTTTGAGGATGTTTTCCCCACATCCAGCCTCTGGGGACATTTGGGTTTGCACTATTACCACCCTGCCACCCTTTCCCACCCACCTTGATGGGCTACATAGGAAGGAGCCCAAGACCAATCTTCCCATGACCCAGGGTCAAGGATCCAAGTAGCAGGACTCCTCAGTGTATGGAGTCCAGCTTTCATGTTTGGAAGCAAATGGGACGAGGCTTAGGGCCAGGCCCGAGGCCCACCCCCTGGACAGTCCAAGAGGGCAAGGAAGCCAATCGACAGAGCCATGGTGAGACCGGGGGACAGAGCATGACCTGGGCAGTCGGTGCATCATTGGTCCTTGGGTGACAAGGTGGTGGGTGCAGAGCCCCCCAGGGGGAGCCCTGCATGTGGCTTTTCTGAGTGGTGGTGGCCTTGGGCCAGGCACCTCAAGGGCTTTCTGAGGGAGGCGTCATGGCTGTCCAGTGACTCTGGGCTTGGTGTCTTCCAGGGAAATTGAGAGAGTGGAGCCTCGTGTTGTACGGCACAGCGGAGCACCCATACAACACTTTCATTTCCCATCAGTCTCGCTCTCGGATGCTGGAGCTCTCCACCCCGGAGCTGGAGCCACCCAAGGCCGCCCTGTCACCGCCCCAGGCTGAGCTTCCCGAGGATGAAGAAGACTACACAGGTAATGATCCTGAAGCCAGGGGAGATGGCCAACCTCCGTGAGTTTTGGTCTTCTACTGTTGGCTCTTAAAACATTGGGGCTGTTCCTGGCAAAAGGTGGGGATTGTGATGGTAGGTGTTCCTCCCTTTCTGGAAGTCGTAATAATGATGGCAATTTACACCCACACAGCTCCTTCCACCCACGGCTCTCCTAATATCTTACAGACCAGTAAGTATGCTTCAAACCAGTAAGTATTCTCCAACCTTACAAGGCTGGGAAACAGAAGGTTCTATATGCCCAACCAGAACTGGGACTTACCTCCTGATTAATGAGCACCCTCCTGGGGCACCCCCTTATGCTCAGAGTCCCCCGTCTCATGCCTCCGCCTTCTGACCCTCTCTAATCCATGCACTTTCTATAGAATGTGGAGAGGATGAGGGTCATAGTGGACCCAGGAATGTTGGATTGAATGAGCATAGCCAGATACCAGGAAAGGAACCCACAGTGCAGGTCTTGACTGGCCTTCAGGGCTGGAGTGAAGACCTAGGAGAGGGTCTCAGCTCCTTATGTCGGGAGATGACTGATGCCACTGGAAAGGACTTAAAATCTCGTAGGAGGGTGGCTCAGTCGGTTAAGCAGCTGACTCTTGATCTTAGCTCAGGTCTTGATCTCAGGGTTATGAGATCAAGCCCTACACTGAGCTTCATACTAGGTGTGGAACCTACTTAAAAAAAAAAAAATCTCACAGAAAGTAAAAATGCTTCATGCAAATCCTTCTTCTCCAGCCACACCATTTCCGGGGGGTGGGCAGTACCCCTGGCTCTGGACCTCCAGACCCCTGCATGGAGGCAGCCCCCTGGAGAGGGCTGCAGGCATTTCCGGCCACTGGGCCTGGCACAGTCATGATTAGCATGTTTGGTAGAAAGCTGTACCTTCCCCTCTGAACCATCCCATAGTGATTTGTGAGAAACTGAGTGTTTCTGGTTGGGCATATTTTCCTTAGCTAAATATTACAGCTGCTTGATAAATGATGGGTGATATCTAAGGATATTGATGTTCTGAGTTATCTAATAGCTTCTGAAAAAAGAAAAGTAACAAAACGGAGAATTCCACTGATACATATCGAGCATAAATTATGGTTGATTCCACTTTAAATTTCTTCTCCTATTCCTTTAAAATGGAGCATTGAATTATGTATGGATTAATCTGCTCTGTTTCCCCCTGTGATTTATAAATGGTGGCAAGATTCAGTAATTATTAATAAAGGAACGATTTTTTTTTCTTAAAATCTGCTACTGACTCTAACCTTACACTGTCCTCGAATCTCACTGCTAGACTCCCCTGTAGCCCAAGTCCCTTAGTCTTTCCCAAGCGTGGCCTAGATGGACAGAGGATGTCTCTGTGGGAATGGAACGTGTTTCTCTCTCAGGGAAGGTCCCTACAGTCTTGGAGCACGGGGGACAGGCAGGCCAGTAACAGCAGGTAGAGCCAGAGATGGGCAAAGAGCAAGAAAGGGGTGATGTGGAGGGCAATGGGAGAGGAGAGAAGAAGGAAGGGAGGAGGAGAAGGGGGAAGCAGCCATGTTAGATTCCACTGCCAACGGGCACGTGGGTGGCTCAGTCGGCTAAGTGTCTGACTCTCGGTTTCCGGTCAGTCATGATCTCACAATTTCGTGAGTTCGAGCCCCCCTTCAGGCTCTGTGCTCACAGTGCAGAGTCTCCTTGGGATTCCCGCTCTCTCTCCTTCTTTTGCTACCCCTCCCCGACTCATGCTGACTCTACCTCTCTCAAAATAAATTAAAAACTTAAAAAAGATTTTTTTAATATATAAAAAATGTAAAAGATTCCACTCTCAAGGGCTTGGGGGTGGGGCCGCTGGTCCATACCTCCTTTGGAAGCTCAGTCACAGATAAGCCGGGGGGCAGAAACTCAGGGAAAGAGAGAGGGTGGAGGGAAGGGTGATTTGAGGTAGGCCCGTGATTGTTCTCAGCTTTCTGCAGTGCCAGCACAGAGGTGTGGCGGGTTAAAGCCGGGGTTTTCAGAGGTGGTTAAACTGGGGAGAAGATTCTCAAGAATTGGAGAGCTGGCCAAGGGCAGAGGTACATGAGGGTAATGAGCAGAGCCTGGAGGTGCTCCCCCCAGGCCCTGTGCTCCAAGGAGCCGTTACTGAGTCAGGAGGGGGTGAGGAAGAGTCTGGTGGCACGGTGGTCACAGGGGCCAGCAGCCAGGGGCACAGGACAGCACTGCATCCAAGATAGTGGTGGAGTCTGGGATTCCCAGAGTCACTGAGGGTGTGGAAACCCAATGTAGAGAGGCAGGCTGGGAAATCAGGGCCTGGACGGTCCTGCATGGGGTGGGGGGGCCTTGGGCACACGGGCTGGGTGAGGTGCCAGGGAAAGCAGGCGGATGACGGCCTACCCGCCGGGACAGAGCTGCCTGGTGGCTGAGGAGCAGTGGGAGGCCCCTGGGGAGCAAGCACCAGGCGCAGAGAGTGAGGCCTCCCCAGTGATCCACCGAGGATGCTTGGTCAAAAAGCACGGGCAGGGCTGGACCCCAACTCAGAGGCAGAGTCAGCAGGTGTGCGGTGGGGGGCAGTGCTCCGAGGCTGTTCTGGGTGATTCCAGGTAGTGTGATGATGATGGCAGGACCCAGCGTGGCACTCAGGCTCCTAGAGAGTGGCCTCCAGGGAAGGAGAGAACGTCATGAGGGTGAAGGGAAACTGAGGTCAGCGCAGGACAGTGTGGTCAGCCACACGGGACTGAGGAGACCCCAGGCAGCCTTTGTCTGGATGCGTTCCAAGACAGCTCAGTGGCATGGGGGACAATTCGCAGGACACATGGCCTGGCCAGTGCAGGATGTGTGGGGTCACAGAGTTTGGACACATCAGCACTCACCCAGCAGGACAGAGACTGGGTCATAAGTTGTCAGGGAAGAGACCGGACCTGTGGGGAAAGGGGTCTGTTACTCTCCTCCGCGCCGGTCACGTGCAGTCAGCCACTGCTGTCCCTGAACTTGGCTTCATGTCGACGGGCGTGCCGGTGACCTGCCAGCACCGTCTTCCTGGACACCACGAATGGCAGGGGAGGCCTTCCTGTTCCTTCAGAAACTGGTCTAAGTGTCTAATGATAAAGGCCACGGAGAACTCCCAAGCTGCTTTCTAACATTTGTTTGTGGGGTTTTTTTTTTAAGTTAATTTACTTATTTTGAGAGAGAGAGCACCTTAGAGCACACGAGAGCACTAGAGCGGGGGAGGGGAGGAGAGAGAGGGGGAGAGAGAGAATTCCAAGCAGGTTCTGCAGATGTTTAACCACTGAGCCACCCAGGTGCCCCTGTTTGTGGGGGCTTTTTTTTCTTAATCCTGGCTTTTCTTCACAAAAGACTTAAGGTAGAGATTTCAAACAAGCCTGTGTCATTCTAACACGCAGTAGGTGGGAGTTGGTGGCTTGTCGGTGCATGAATCACACTCTCCTTGAATTCGGAGCCTTGGGAAGTGACACAGGAAGGCAGTGGGTCTTTGAAGAATTTTCATGCTAATTGAGGAAAGAGGAAAAACAGAAATACAAACGGTAACACAAATAACACATGCTTACGTTATGGCTGTATCTGAAACAGACAACAACAACAGCACACACACAATCTTAGTAGTGATGGAGTAAGCGGGATAAGACAGCCAACCAGGTAGATTTAATCAAAGACCAATTCACCGAGAGGTGAATCTTGACACTGGGCTTTTGGAGACAACTCAGGTAGACAGCCATACTAGAGGGCACTTACAGACGCTCATCTAAGTAAGCCTCCTGCCTTGGGAAATACCTTACCGCACTCTTCACTGGGGGCTGGACGTGGCTGGTTAGCCAGATGCCCTGATGGGGTTGTGCTGTTACTGTTGGGTGGACCCCAGCCTGGCATGGGGCTCCCCTGGGGTTATTAACTAACCTCTCCACCACAGAGAGACCCCAGGAGGGACAAGGAAGATGAAGCCCACACGCCATGAACCAGGCCTTCCCCCAAGGCTATTCCTTTCTTAGGACACCTAGACCATTCCGTTTATGGATGTTGAGGTTACCAGCACTTTCCCAATTTCCACCATTCTTCTTTCACCCATTTTCTTACCCTTCAGCCTCTCAGCAAATATCTAGTGGGCACCTGCCCTATGGCAAACACCTTTCTAGGTGCTGGGAATATAGCAATAAACACCCTAGTCCAGCTCCTGTCTCCCGTGCCAGGAGAGAGTGGGCAAATTGGTCTGTCTCCTCCCTGTCCCCCTCAAACCTCCTTAAGGTTGAAGAAACTGTTTACTTTATCCAGCAAGACAGACCTGCTGCCTCCTTTGGCCTTGGGGAGAATCCACCACAGAAGGCAGTTGGTCCTCACGATGGTGTGAGGCCACTGTGTGACGGGCTTGGTGGAAGGTCAGAGCCCAGTGGTCAAACTCATAGGCATCTTCAGTGCGGTGGGTAATTGAAAACCAGTGTGCCAGGAAGCAAGGATTTCTGAGGCTCTCCTCCATAAATGGCCCATATGGGGTGGACAGGAATCAAATCAAATGAGAACTGACTGCAAAATAGCCCAATGGTCTGGAGCCAGGGAAGGCGGCGGTGGTGAGGGTAGACTCAGTGAGAAGCTTTGAGCTTGTCAGTCCGTGCCCTAGAACTCGACCTGCGGCAGAGCCCTTCCCAGCCCAGACCAGTGCATTCCCAGGGATGAACGTAGCTTTGAAAGGGGTTTGCAGTGGGACCCACAATGAAAACTTTGGAAATATCAACAACAGTAAACCTTCGGGGAGGGAAGCAAAATAAACTGGGTCTGACACTAGGAAGGTCCACAGGCCCTTTAAGGACGAATGAAGAGGGCTTTTGTGCACCTCAGCAAAGACCCATTGTGGGCAACAGAGAATGAGGACTTTTGTCTTTGCCTGCATCCCCATGAAATGCTAGTGGCCAGCAAATCACCTCTTCTTTGCTTCTGAACTCCACCCCCCCCCCACTCCTTCCAACAACTTAAAGCTTACAGAAGGCTTTTTTCTTCTAAAGACTCGAAAAACTTCTAATACCCCACTGGGCACCACTCCACATGGGGAGGTTTTCTGGAACCATTGCCCAGAGTAGGAGGGTGAGGGGCAAGGTGGACAGAAGGTCCCACTGCGGTGCTGGTCTTCAGCATGCTGTGGTCACGTCCTTTAGGCCAGGTGAAGGGGATACCTGTGGGCTAGACATTTCTCACTGGGCTCATCTGTGTGGTCTGCTTGCAGGTCTGCAAAAGTGAGGCTTGCCGGAGTCCACTGAGCTCCCTACATTTCTCTCCAACACTTTTCCAACAACACACAGGCCCCCAGAGTCAGAATTTGGGGATGGCAGGGGACTTGAGGGAGGATGGGTAGCCCACTGGTGAGGCTGAGAGGGAGGGAAGCCAAAAAGAGAAGGGCCCAGCCCACCCAAGAGGCCAGCCCAGCCAAGCCCAGTCCCGCTCAGGGACAGCCCCATCCAGCCCCGCCCAGGGACAGCCCCTCACAGCGGTCCTGGACTTGCAGATCCATCCAGTTCCCACCAGTGCATGTAGGGAATGGTCACCCCCCCTCCCCCTGCCACCTTTCCTGCTTAATTCCTGTTGGATCCTCACTGCTTGGCAGCAGTTTCCTTGATGCCTTTGATGCCTGATATTGCCTTGCTTTGTCCTTCATGTCGGAAATCAAGAGAGATGGCTGGTGCCAGCCTCATGACCCTGATGCAGAGGGATACCCCGAAGAAGGCACCGCCAGCCTCTCTCCTGGTATCTTACAGCGCTCGTCTCCATGGATCTGGGTCCCCAGCCACCACTGGCTGTTTTCCTTCTCAGGCTGTGCCATCTGAGAGCGAGGCTCAGCTCTCAGCCATAGCCAGATTGCCTTGGGGGTGGGCACTCTGCCCAGCTGAGGTCCTGCGTCCGGCCCCAGCAGACCCACCGCTCTCGAGGGAAGCTAATCCTGACCCACCTAGGCTGTGACAACCCTGACTCAGTCTTAGGGGACTGCATTCCATTGACAAAGCCTCTCTCTGGGTGAAAGGAAATGCTTGTGTCTTTAAGGTCTGTGCCATCCGGAGTGTGGTGACAAGGGCTGTGATGGCCCCAACGCAGACCAGTGCTTGAACTGTGTCCACTTCAGCCTGGGGAGCACCAAGACCAGCAGGTAATGGGCCTATCCTGGAGCCCTTTTGTGCTAAGGTGACCCGATTCAAGCTGTTCTCAGCCACCCCGCCCCCCCACAGCCTGGTGCCCTGCTTATGAATCCGTGCAATCCCCCAAAAAGGGAAATGACATTGAGGTTTACTGCTTCGGAATTTCACACATTTTAGTAACTTCTGGTCCTCATCACAAAGTAATTCATGAAATCAGAAGCAGTGGCATTGTGGTATCTGTGCTTCTAAACCATTTTCTCCCCATTTTGGTAAACAAAAATGGGTCACACTGAGCATCCCAAGGCTGACCACTTGGGAACCACAGACAAATGCCGTGTTAGAGGCCAGGACTGTTCTGAAAGTCAGCCCTGTGGCCGTGCCTGGAGAGCACCCAGCCCTGGGTGTCCAGTCAGCGGTACAGCCACATGTGGAGGAACAGGTGGCTGTCGGGGGCCCTGGCAGTGGTGCGGCTATGCAGGGCTGTGGGCATGTCTGTCACGGTGTGCTAGAGCTCCCGGAAAGGCCATGGGCAGCCAGCCTCCTGCCTTTAGGCACTGTCCAGGAAGTCTAGCTCCCGAAGGGCATCAGCGGTGACGTTCTGCCAGAGCTCAAAATTCCAAAAGTCAAATACCATCATCCAGGGGCTGCTGAGACTTGGAAAGGAAAGTATTCCTGGGTTCTTCTCTGAGTCCTGGGTCCTCTCCTGGGTACTTAGGATCTCTCAGCTGTGTTCACCGAGGCCATGGGCGTTCATGGTTTACCTTCACCATGGGGCCTTTGATTCCCTGAGGGTTTTGCTGATCTAGGGGTGCAGAGGGGCAGCTGGGATTTGCTCCCCAGCTAGCTGTCCTGCCTCAGCAGGACCCAGCAGTTCTGCAGGCTCCGAGGGCCATGCAGGGCTGAGTTTCTGAGCCCTCTGTGGCTCCTGCTCCCACAGGAAGTGCGTGAACACGTGCCCGCTGGGCTACTTTGGGGACACAGCAGCGAGACGCTGTCGCCGATGCTACAAGGGGTGTGAGACCTGCTCGGGCAGGAGCCCAACCCAGTGCCTCTCCTGCCGACGCGGGTTCTATCACCACCAGGAGATGAACACCTGTGTGACATTCTGTCCTGCTGGATTTTATGCCGATGAAAGTAAGTGCATGTCTGTGTGCGTAGAAGGGATGAGTCAGCCCTCCAGCCCCTTGCTCTGGTCTGGGGCCCCCTCTCCTGGGAGAATTTTCCCAGGGAATCCAGCACCAGCTATGAGCTGAGTAGTCAAAATTGGGGAAAGCCCATCCTGGGAAGAGCTGCTGAGCTGAAATCAGGATTCAAGTTTGGGCAGAAGGTTTTCAGTCCTCCAAAATCCAACAGGAGTCTATTGGCCAACATTAACTGGGCTCGGAAGAGACAGGCTAGTCTTGGTGGCACATTTTACAAGTAGTGACCACACCCCTAAGAGGCAGAGGATGCTCTCCTGGTCTTGCAGATGAGGAAACAAAACTGTGAGGTGGCAAAAGTTCACAACCGGGGATGGCACCAGAGAACTTGAACTCAGAGCAGCAAAACCAGGTGTCCTGCCATTTAACCAGTTGTGGAAGGTGGGCAGATGGGTAGGGGGTCTCTGGGGCCCACAACCCATGCCAGCGTGTCACCAACTCACCTTGCCCAGAAGAGACAAAAGGTAGGGTCTGGGTTAAATTGATGGAGAATAGTCCTTGAGTTCAAAGAAGCTACTGTTCTGCAGTTGGCGATTTGTGCAGGTCGAAGCCTTCCCACAGAGGCCCTTCTATGCAGGGGGGATCATTGATTCAGCCTGTTACGGCATTACTGTTCCTCCTGTGGGGAAGAAGCCAGAAAATCTTTAAAGACAAATAAAGCCATCGAATAACCAGAATCTCTTCAGAGGAAAAACAAATCGTCTTGTAAGAGGCATTTCACAGCCTTCACAAACCACTGCCCTGGGCTGCCAGCCAGACCTGCTTTCAGGGTGGAGGTTCCTTCACTCCTACTCTCCCAAGGCAAGAGTCAGCCACCCTCACCAACCCAGCGTCTTCCCTGAACACCTGTGTGCACCCACGAGTGCGCACGCACGAGTGCACGCGCGTGTGTGTGTGTGTGTGATGCTACGCATAGGGCCCTGAGGACAATGCACAGAAGGTAGCAAGCAGCCCTTAGCTTCCAGGCCCAAAGCAAGGTGGCGCTGATGAGGGGCCAGAGGAAGGACCAGACAGTAACTTAGGGAAAGCACTGGGGAGTCCTGGTGATCCAGCCTTTTCCCAGGAGGTGTGATGGGTGTCGTGGATTGATTTCTCGGGGTATGTAACTGCCAAGTTTCAATAAGTCCCTTGCGAAGCCCTTAGTGGGGCTCCCAGGCCTCTGCAGATCCATACTGTATGTATGTGTGTGCACGCACGCGCATATGAAACATATATAAAGTGACTGATTAATCTAAAGCTTGGTCAGCCAGGAACTGGCTCTAGTCCTTGTTGAAATAAACAGAAGCAGACAGAGTCTCCTCTGCCGAGGGCCCCCTCCAAAGCCTTGGATGGTGTAAGGACTTTGAGTCCAGAAAGGAGAGGTGAGAGACCTCTGCTCCCATACCTGGGCCTGCTCTGGCTGTTTTATCACTCGGTCATCCCTCCTGAAAGCTGACACTGGTGACGAGCTGTGCCAACAACCCTGCTTTGAGTCGTCTTTGCCCGGATCCGATTCACCTCTAGTTTTCTCCTTCTCTTCTCCTCATCTCGTTTTTCTCCAGGTCAGAAAAATTGCCTTAAATGCCACCCAAGCTGCAGGAAATGTGTTGATGAACCAGAGAAATGTATTGTCTGTAAAGAAGGATTCAGGTAAAACCCTCCCTTCAGACCTAAAGAATGGCAAAGGGTTCGTGCAGGCTCTCGGTTTCTTGGCTTACCAAGTTTGGGCAACTCTTTCCTAAAAGCAGAGGCCCAGAGCCTTTCAGGGTAAAGATTCTGAGTCTGTAGAAATCAGAATCCCACTTGGAGACTGATGTTTAAAATAGAAAGTTAGAAGACAGGCAAGGTCTCTACCTTTTATGCAGCACTTGGGGAACTGATTAAAAACAAGAATCGATCCTACCATATAAAGCAGGGCTGACTGCTGGAAAGGTGAGGGTTCTAACGGAGCTCCCGTTTCCAGGCGCCAATAATGCCACCTCCTCCTCAGTGTCCCTCCCAGTCCAGGTAAGGGTGGGGGAGGGGCATTGGGAAGCTCAGCCTCCCTCCACTCCACCTTCTGCCTTTTCTCTCTTGTTTCCCAGCTCAGGTATTTCCTTCCAGCTCTGGGAGCTTGCTCCCTGGGGGTTCCTGATGTCCCCCTGTCCCACCAAGCTCAGTTCACAACCCTTTTACTGGGTTAAGGATTTTTATTGGAATATTTTGAAATGTTTGTTTACCCCACTTAATGCAACCAGCTTGCATTTAATGCAAGAAAATACACATTAGCCGTTCCTCTAAGTTACTGTCTAGAGCTTAGGAAACGTTCTATTCGAAACTACCTTCTTTTGAACTTTCAATAGTCCAGGGACTAGAACCAGGGTCTACACGTTAAGGAGTTAAGGAAGTAACAGAAGGGTCAGTGAAAGCAGCACTCCCCACCACCCCCCACAGTGTGAACAAGGAAATCGCCGGGGTTCTTGTTCAAACGAAGATCCTGGAGGCGCCTGGGTGGCTCAGCCAGTTACGCTTCCAATCCTTGATTTCGGCTCAGGTTGTGATCTCACAGTTCATGAGATCGCGCCCCATATTAGGCTCTGTGCTGACATCTCAGAGCCTGCTTGGGATTCTGTGTCTCCCTCTCTGCCCCTCCTCCTCACCCTCTCTCTCAAAAATAAATAAAAGCATTTTTTTACAAAACGCAGATCCTGGTCCAGCAGCTCTGGGCGGAGCCTGCGACTCTGCATTTCTAGCAGGCTCCCAAATGACAAGGAGGCTGCTGGTCCAGGTGAGAGCAGTCTTTGCATGGTGAGGTGCCAGGGGGTCTGCGGTCCCCCCCCATCCCAGCCTCCCCTCCACCCAGTTCCAGCCAGGTCTGGAAGTCCCCAGTAGTAAGTTGTGATGAAAACATTTAACAAACGCCTGTTCCCAGTGCTCTCACCAATATTGCCTCATTTAAATCCTCACAGTGACCTGTGACATTGATATTATTGTCCCATTTACTCACTGGGGAGAGAAAGGCTGTCCCCAGGAACACGATGTCTCTGTTTTCATGAGCTGTCCTGAGCCTGCCCTTCTCTGCCAGAGGAGGGAGAAGACGATCAGGAGAGGAGAGAGTCCACGGCCCAAGCAGCCAGGAGTCTGGGGGAAGGAAAGGGAAGGAAGACCCGCCAAAGTCACACATCATGCTTATGGTTAGGTGGACAAGTCAGGATCACCCGTTACAGGATGAAGTGGTCAAGGAAGGAGGTCCCCAAAGGGAAAGAAGGCCTTGAGCTGATGGTCACACCTGGTGGCCTGAGACAGGCCTGGGATCCCAAACCCTAGGCTGGTAACTGCAGGTGTCAGGAGCGGTGTGGAGGCTCTGTGGTTCCAACTCACTGTAGCCTGTGAGTCTACACTGGTGAGTCCCAGGGAGCTGGTTTCTGTGTCATGCGGGTCCAGTGGGAGAGAAGAGGTCAGCTGCTCAGGTCAGGAATAGTGTCCCAGTGGGGCGCCTGGGTGGCTCAGTTGGTTGAGCAGCCGACTGCGGCTCAGGTCATCATCTCACGTTCGTGGGTTCAAGCCCCTCATCAGGCTCTGTGCTGACAGCTCAGAGCCTGGAGCCTGCTTCAGATTCTGTGTCTCCCTCTCTCTCTGCCCTTCCCCCACTCATGCTGTTTCTCTCTGTCTCAATAATAAATAAAAACATAAAAAATTTTTTTAAAAGTTAAAAAAAAAGGAATAGTGTCCCAGGCAGAAAATGCCTATCAGACAGAAGCCACACAGCTGGACGCAGTGTTTCCAGCCACAACAAGCATTCAGAGAGACACACAAGCTCCAAAAACATCATCAGCCATAATCCACAAAAAGCTTCCTTTTATTGCCCAATATCCTTTTAAGCTGTGGCTTCAAATCATCGCTGTCACGTTAAAGCAGTGAGAACAGCCGAGCCGCTGACTCGCAGGCATCCATCTCTTTAGGGGGATAAACGCAGGAAGGGTTCGAGGGGGAACATCAGTTACTGAAGACTTGATTTAACTGCCGGTCTCGGTGGCCCTGGAGCCATGATGCGGAGGAACCTTGGGTGGGCATCACCATTGATGGGGACAGGCTTTCCGACCCACTGACCTCTCCCCACCAAACGCACGATTCTCTGCATCTTGCAGACACCTCAGTGCACTTGCTCCGTGTGTCTAGTGGCAGACAGCTTACAACATGTGCATCAAACACCATAATCTTGCAAACTGAAGAAATCCTAGAAGCAGACACACCCTTGTGTGGCGATAGCATTGCAGTGATCCACCAGTACTTGCTCACTGAGTCCTCAAAACCACCTTAAAGTGCGGGAGCCCTGCTTGTCCCAGCAGACAGGGAGGAGACAGGTGTAGAGAGGTTAGCTGGCCTAGGGTCAACGACGCACAGTCAGGAAGTGCCACAGGCAGGATCCTGGAGTGGGTAGTCCAGCTCCACAGACTAGAATCCACCACTAGGCTGCCTTTGGTGAGTGAGGTGAAGGCAGGGGCCAACCAGGTGAGACAGGAAGGCAGGAACCACGTGAGGCAGGGCATTTCAAGGTCATTGTGAAGCACTGAAGGTTTCAAGCAAGGCACAGGCAGCAGTGGGTCCAGCTTTGAAGATGTGTCCTGCGCCTGCCACCCCAGGTCACACATCATAAATGCTACCACTTTGCCAAGGGCTTGCGCCGGCCAGCCTGCCACCAGAGGTAATCCACACATGCTCCATTTCTCCTCTTGAGGTTTGGCTTCGAGTTTGTTCAATGTCAATAAAGAGAAGCCATCACAGCCCAAGAGAGAGCCTGAGGACTTGGCCTCCCGCACCAGGACCAAGGCCATGGAGACCTGAGGACAGAGCCTGGGGCTGCTGGTCACTCCGCCCAGAGGCTCTGCTTCCACGGCCACTGCACCCCTTCCTGCTGGCCCTCCAGCTGGCTTCAGGATCCCTTTTCCTGCATTCATTAGCTTGGAACCTCAAGTGACACAAAGAGCGACTTCCTTTGCCTTTCATGAAAGGTGACTGAGGGCAAATCGTAAATTAAAAAAATTTTTTTACATTTATTTATTTTTGAGAGACAGAGCAGAAGCAGGGGAGGGGCAGAGAGAGAAGGAGACACAGAATCAGAAGCAAATTCCAGGCCCTGAGCTGTCAGCACAGAGCCTGACACATGGCTTGAACCCATGAACCATGAGATCATGACCTGAACCAAAGTCGGACACTCAACGGACTGAGCCACCCAGGCGCCCCAAGGGCAAATCGTAATTTAAATAGGATTTTGGAAAGAATATCAAAACATGGCTTTTTTTTTTTTCAACAGCTTTGCACGGGGCAGCTGCATTCCAGACTGTGAACCGGGCACCTACTTTGATTCCGAGCTGATCAAATGTGGGGAGTGCCATCACAGCTGCCAGACCTGCGTGGGTGAGTTCACAGGCAGCAGAGGCATTGGCTTCGTGACGCCTGACGCTTGGAACCTGGGTCACTGACTGTAGGCTAACAGTCTTGAAGCTCAGAAAGTCTGTAGGACTTCCAGAACTTCCCTGGGTGTTGCAGCTTTAAATCACAGAGGCTCTTGGAGAGGGAGGGGGCGCAACCAGGGGAAGGAGGTGCAGGATTCGTGTTTAGTGGCGAACAGACTTTCAGTTCGGGAAGATGAAAATGTTTTGGAGGTGGATGGTAGAGATGGTTGCATGACTGTGAATGTATTTGTTTTTAACTTTTTTAATGTTTATTTTTAATTTTTAAAAAATTTTTAATGTTTATTTTTGAGAGAGACAGAGACAGAGTGCAAATGGGGGAAGGACAGAGAGAGAGAGGGAGACACAGAATCTGAGGCAGACTCCAGGCTCTGAGTTGTCATCACAGAGCCAGACGTGGGGCTTGAACCCACGAACCTTGAGATCATGACCTGAGCTGAAGTCAGATGCTTAACTGACTAAACCACCCAGGTGCCCCTAATATTTATTTATTTTTGAAAGAGACACACAGAGCATGAGCAGGGGCGGGACAGAGAGAGAGGGAGACACAGAATCTGAAGCAGGCACCAGGCTCTGAGCTGTCAGCACAGAGCCTGATGTGGGGCTCCAACTCATGAGCTGAGCTATGGGATCATGACCTGAGCTGAAGTCAGATGCTTAACCAACCAAGCCACCCAGCCACCCCCTGTATTTAATGCCACTGAACCGGAGACTTAAAAATGGTTAATGCAGTCATTTTTATGTGATGTTCCTTTCATCACAGTTTTAAAAATTCAAAATAACAAAATACTGTTAAGACTTCTCTTTGAAAGAGCAGCTGGGCTTTCCGGGATTAGAAGCGCAGCCAGGCAGCGGATGCCGTCGGGCTGCGTAGGAAAGCGAACCCCTCCCGCGGAAAAGGCACTGCCTGAGACACGACACTGTAAAGGTGCAGAGAGCTGGGGGCTGGTTGTGGTGAAGGGAAGAAGGCGTTTTAAAACATAGCCTTCTTTTCCTTGCACCCATCTTCACTTACTTCGAACATTTTATTCAAAGAGGAAAAGACTTCTATAAACAATTTTATGTGTATTATAATTTCCCACAAAGATGATAGCACAGATGTCTTCCAGGCACAGTTTTTACGCAGAATAGCAGATTATGCGTTCATTTTATTGGGTTTCTGCTGACAGAGTTATCTGCCCTAGACATTGAAGTGCATTATGAGATTGCAGGCTCAGATACATTTCAGGACAGTCTTCTCCTGACTCATCTTCCCTGCCCAGCACCTGACAGGGACAGTGCAGCCCTCCCCATACGGGCATGTGAGCCCCATGTGGGCCTCCGCCGTGCTTTTTGGGAATGGACGTGCCGGAGAAAGCGGGGCTGTGGCCAAGCCTGGTGCCCCTGAATCCTGCAAGAGATGTGCCTTCCCAGGACCTGTCCCTCCTGGGACAGACCCCAAAGGAGCGCGCGCTCCACATTTGGAAGCCTTCTCTGCCAGTGACCGCTAAGCTCTTTTTTCTAGCCACTTCCCAGGTTATTTTTTCACCGTCATGTTTATTCTTTGTTTCTCTGGATCCTTGTTTAGCCCAGGTTGATTAAGGAACGTCATTGATGCTCCTTATTTAAATTTCATAGCTACTTGAATCCATAAAATTCAGGAATGTGCCTTTACAACACTTTTGATTTCAGTAATTCCATTTACTTTTCTTCCTCCGTGTCCCCAAACTGCCTGTTGGCAAACAGCTTTATGGAGTTGCTCCCTGGTTTTTCTCTTCTCATCCCAGTGACTTCTCTGTCACTTCGGGCATGTCATTCAACGGAGTTTGAGGCCGTCGTGGCGGGGGTGCGGGGGTGACTTCCTTCCTCCATGTGCCTGCCTGCCTGTTCTTTCTAAGTTCCTGAGACGCAGGCCCACACCGCCCGGCAGCTGCTGGGGAGCGGACCCCGTTTCTCTGCTCTGAGCTGCCTGGAGGTTTTTTTGTTCCCTGTCAAATTGAGTCTGTGTCAGAAATAGCTGTTCTCAGCTGCCAGCTCCCCACGCCCTTGAGGCCCAGGCCCACCTCGCCTTCCCGTCCCTGCTGCCACTCAGTGGTGGGCCCAGGCATGGTCATGGGCAGGGTCGTGGTCAGGCACAAGTGCAGGGTGAGGCATGGTGGCCTCTGTCCCCACCCTGGGCTGGCAGTGCCCCAGGGCATTTGATGGGCCACTGGATGGGAACAGGCCTCTTGCCCATTCCCGGTCTAGACACCCAGAGACTTGGCACGGAGGACGTGACCTGCTGGGGTTGCCTGACAGCTGTGAGTTGGTGCAGGGGACCCGTGGGACAGGGAGGTGCCTGGCTTAACTTGTCCCCGGCTAGGACATGACACACTGGTCAGCACTAGGCAGCTGGTACAGCATATGCATGACACGGTGAGGGGTGGTGCCCCAGGTCCCCATGGGGTCGGCCCGCACCCACGGGTAGCCCTTCCTCAGGCCTCTAATTGATGCAGAGAGGCTCAAAATGGCAGATAAAAAGTACTATGACAGCAGGACAGAGAAACTGCCGAAGCAAGGAAAGCATTTTATAGCTCAGTCCCCTGAATGGCACGTTTCTCCTGAGTTTTGAACAAGGACGCCACATGTTCACTTTGTGGCAGGGCCCCACACATGACGGATTGGGTCCCGTGGAAGTAAACCCATTTTGTTATTATTGTTATGATCTGTGGGTGCTTTTCAGGCATCTGAAGCCTGTAAAGACTGGTGACTTAACGGAATCCTTAAGAGACTTCGGGTTATAAAGTTCATACGTTGTGGTAATTGTGAAAATAGTTTGTCCTGAAAAACATGTGTTTGACCAGCTTCTTTGATTGCAGCAAAATATCCATAACATAAAATTTACTATCTTAACCATTTTCAAGTGAACACTTCAGTATCATTAAGTACAGTTCACATTGTACCTCACCACCATCCATCTCCAGAGCTTTCCCATCTCACCCAGCTGGGTGCTTCATCGGCTTTGAAGTTTAGCAAAGTGGACGTTAAACCAAGTACACTTGACCCTTGAATGAAATGGGTTTGAACTGCATGGTCCCCTTGTACATTGAGGTTTTTTGATATACTAAGTGGACCTTTTCTTCCTTATGGTTTTCTTAATATTTTCTTTTCTCTAGCTGACTTTATGGTAAGAATACAGTATATAAAACATATAATGTACAAAATTCATGTTAACTGAGTGTCTGTGTTCTCACAAAGGCTTCTGGGGATGTCTGGGTGACTCAGGTGGGTAAGCCTCCAACTCTTGAATTCAGCTCAGGTCATGAGAATGATTCAGCCCCGCATCACGCTCTGTGCTGAACGTGGGGCCTGCTTAAGATTCTCTCCCTTTCCCTCTCTGCCCCTCCCCCACTTGTGTATGTGCTGTCTCTCTCTCTCAAAAAAAAAAAGAAAGAAAGAAAAAAGGAAAAAAAAAAGAAAGACTTCTGGTCAGCAGTAGGCTACTAGTAGTTAAGTTTTGAGAGAATCAAAATCCATATTTGGGAGAATGTGGATTTTTGACTTCGTGGGAGATTGGCGTCCCAAACCCTATGTCAGTCAAGAGTCAAGAGTACAAACAGGAATGAGTGTTCTTTCACACCACAGAAGCTCCTCAGGCATTAAGGACCCTAATGGCTGAGGCAGGACAATGTGGGTCACAGGGTTCAGCAGGGGAAGCCCGAGGGGGGACACCCAGAGAGACCACACACTTCTGGAGGCCCAGGGACCACACAGTTCAGGAGGCCAAGTGGCCAACGCCAGATGCTCCCTGGAGATACATGATGGAGGGGTGACGAAAGCACAAGACCAGTCTTCCGTCTGGAATGAACTAAGTTGGACAGAAACCCTATACGTTCATGGGGCCTTGCAGCGAAGGAGGGCGGACACCCCATGTGGCGACTACAAGTGGGTGGGACTTCCTCATTACGGAGGCCTGGTGGCCCCAAAGGGTTCCTGGTTCTGTCTCCCACTCACAGTCCTGAAAGAGCTCAGAGTTTCCATCCAGGCTGCAAGCTGTGGTTCTGAGAGATGGAGCCAGAGCACCAAGCCTTGGTGCTGGTGGAACCACCCTGCAGACCTCTGTCTGCAAGGGGCTTCCCTTGACAAGGCCAGGAGCCCCCCTCTTCGTCCGGACGCTACCCTGGGAGGAGGGCCAGATATGACTGCCTTAGCTGCCAGGCCTCCATCTAAGACCACAGTGAAATTAAAGGAAGACATGTAACAAGGGACTGTGATCACCAGAAGCATCTGAATGACTTTTCCCCATGTCCGACCCCCTAAACTACTAGCCAATGGCCACCTCCCCGCCTCTCTCAATGTCCCATCAGGTGCTCCTCAGGGACATTTGGCACAGAGTAGGCTCTAGCCTACTTGTGGTTCAGTGGATGAATGAACAGATGGACAGGCAGAAGGGCGGACACATGGACAGGTGGAGAGGCGGACTGCATGGTTTCTTCATTCTAGACCGAAGTCTGCTGCAGACTTATGAGTCCACTGGCTGAACTGAATTTCTCTCTCCTGCCTCTGCCTCTTGGTCCTTCATTCCGAGCTTTTATCTCTTTGGGTCTCCATTCCCCACTCCCTAAGCCCTTAGGTGTTTGCTCTCTGTGGTTGAAAATGTCCTGGTTGTCCACACCAAATACCTGTCGCCACCATCCCCCTAAAAATCTCTCCCTTCACTTTTCCCACATCTTACATGCCCTTCTGTCCAAAAGAAATATGCAAACCACAAATGGGAGCCGCTGAACCAATTTTAAATTTCCTAGAGAAACAGGCAAAAATAGGTATAATAACATCTTATTTAACCCACTGTTTCTAAAATACTCTCATCTCAACATATAATCAACATAAAAAAATGAACAAGCACTTTCTTATTCTGTTTTTATGCGAAGTGTTTGGAATCCAGTATTTTGCACTTGCAGTATGCCTCAGTTTGGTCCAGCCACATTTCAAGCACTCCAAGCCACACGTGGCTGCCTCTGGCAAAAAGGAGTGGGACCAAGGCCCGTTGGCCAGGAAGCATTTGGAATCGGGGCCATCAAAGAAGGCTCGGGCAGGAGGAGGTGTGGTGAGCCTGGCTCATGCCTCCGTGTCCCTCCCTATGAAATGGGGACGCGGGCGGGGATGGCCTGGTGCAGGCACAGGGTGGGCACCTGGGAAACCTGGCTGTGGTGGTGGACATGGGGCATCCGAGCAATATCGCAGATCCTCAGGACACCGCGGCAGGCCTGGGACATGGGGACAGGCAGGCGGTCCCTGACATCTGCTTCTGTCACTGCACTCCTCAGGGCCCAGCAGAGAAGAATGTATTCACTGTGCAGCAAACTTCCACTTCCAAGACTGGAAATGTGTGCCAGCCTGTGGCGAAGGTTTCTACCCAGAGGAGATGCCAGGCTTGCCCCACAAAGTGTGCCGAAGGTACTCGATCCCATCAGTCTTTCTGCCTCAGACCAAGATCGCTTGGGGGTGGGGGTTGCCTGGACCAGCAAGGGAGGAGCCGGAGGGCCAAGTCCGGTGGCCTCTTCCCTGGGACTGGGGGAGGGTGCCACATCACACCACTGCAGAGGGTGTGGGAGGCATGGTGGGGGTGCCGGAGCCCATTTACAGAGGTGGGGCCCCCTGCGGTTGGTGATTGCCAAGGTCACAAGTTTGTTGGCGGCTTTCATTCCTTGGTTCATTTAGCAAGTACCTGTTGAGTGCCAGGCACTGTGTAGCTGGGAGGGGGCAGGAAGCAGGATAACAAGGTGTCTGCCTGGTGGTACCCACATCGCCATAGCGGCGCCAAGGGGGAACCCCCCTGCAGCCCAGGATGCACTCACACTGGTGGTAACGAAGGAATCCATGTGTTGGGGATTTTTCATTATAAATGAGAAAATTTAGGTCCAGACAATGTCCTTATTCTAAAACCATTTCCCATGCAGTCAGGGAACATATCACTGTATCCCTTCTCATTCTCCTGGTGTATCCACATCGTGTGCCATTCTTATCCGGTGGCTTCCAACCCAGTCGTGTTCCTTCTCTTTGTCGTTGGACATGGGCAGTGAAAGAGCAAGCCGTTTGCTTGGGCGTCCTCTTGCCTTGCTGCCTTACATCAGGACTTCATAACCCAGATCCCAGGACAGGCAGGGGAGAGCGATAATGAGGTGCTGGAAGGTGGCCTTGAGGATGATGATGGTGGGGTGAGGGAGGGGCCTTCCTTCTGAAACAGATTCAAAACATGGGAGCCCTGGAGGCCCCTGTTAGAGCAGCGCTGGTCAGGGCAGCCTTGTCTTCCAGCTCACAGCTGGGGACCCACAGTGGGGTTCGCTCCCCGAGCTGAGTTTGAGAACTGCTCTGGGTTCTAATCTATTCTCAGAAAGCAAAACCAGAAAACCCCACAGTCAGCCAATGAGAGACCACCAAATCCTTGCCCTTTTCTTGATTCACAAAAGAAGGTCCCCATGGGGGGTTATGTATCTGTGCAGGGGTCAGCCCCCTCTTTTGAGCTGATTTGAAACAGGAAGCTTGTTACCAGCCTTGTTAAGTCTTGTGGGGCCCTCGCAAGGGTGTCTGAAGTAAGCGTTTCATTTGTACCAGCCCGCCGGTTCAAGGGTGATTACACTAAGTACAGCAGCCCAGGGAGAATGTGGAATTAAACAGTGATAATCACATTTTTTATTGTTTTTTTTTTTTTTTTTTTGGAGAGAGAGAGAGTGTGTATGTGTGTGTGTGATTGGGGGTGGGAGCAGAGGGAGAGAGAGGGAGACACAAAATCTGAAGCAGGCTCCAGGCTTTGAGCTGTCAGTGCAGAGTCCGACATGGGGCTTGGACTCATGGACCACGAGATCGTGACCTGAGCCAAAGTCTGGTGCTTAACTGACTGAGCCACCCAGGCGCCCCTGTGGTTATCACTTTTGTTTATCACATGCCCAGGTTCCCACAGGATGCTGGGCATCCCCATGATTGTGGTAACCAGTCCCACTAGGGGTTCCCAGAAACTATGGTGTCCCCAGCCCAGGAGGCAGAAGGTAGGCAGCCCCCTAAGCCCCTTCTTGACAGCAGAGGACAGCACCTTCCTGGGCGCTCACCTCCACAGGAGGGGAAGCTTTCAGTCCAGTGCTAGGGTTCGCCTGGCAGATTGTAGACTTACACCCCCAGGAGGAGCCCTGCACAAGGTGTTGAAGTGGTGAGATCCAGCCCTTCTGGGAGCTTCCATCTTTAGAGGCCCCTGGCTCTGAAGACCCCTTTGATGTGGATCCTTCCTAAAGGAAGAATAGTGTTGTTCTTCTTGGTTGTGCAGGCCCTCTTCCTACTCAGGCAGCAGCAACTTCAGCAACTTTTAGGGTTTGGCTTCCTCCAGGCTCCAGAACACCGAGGGGTGCTCTGGCTGGCCCCCGCCGGCAGACCAGGGGCAGCTCTGGGGACCACGCAGCCACACGGGGCCTTATGTGAAAGACCAGGCCAGGACACAGGCCTGCTGGGTAGGCAACCAGGATGCCAGGAAGACTGGCAAAGATGAGGCCCAGAATGAAGAACAGACCATGGTAAGGGTCTCAGGCCCTGGACACCCCCAAGGCTTAGTGAGAGGACCCAGAAGAGCGAGCAAGGACCTCACTGAACACAGAGAGCAATTCGGGGGGGCACTTGCCTGAGGGGTAATTTGCCTCTCAGGCCCCCAGTCTTCCCCACTGCTCTCTGCAACCTCGGCCTCTCCCAGGTGCTCAGTGGGGCAGAGACTTCCGGCATGTCTTCTGTATTCCGTGCCCACACTGAAGGATGACAAGACTTGCTGTCTGACTCTTACCTGGAACAGTCTGAAGGCAAAAGGAAGGGAGAGGACGTGGCCCCCGCAGTAGAGCAGGGGAAAGGGGCTGTAGTGCGCATGTCTGTCCTTCCAGAGCCTGGCAGGGCGAAGTGGCCATGGTATTTTGTGGGGAAGTAGGCACCATAGAGAGTGACAGAACCGGAGGTGTTTTGAAAGCCCCCTGCCTGAGAGGACTCTCTGCATGGCAGGTAATCCTGACAGAGAGGAGTCAAGAGGGTCTTTCAGTGAAGCAGGGACCTCAATGGGAGGGGGGGGGGGGCGTGTTACCTGGAGGGGACAGTGTGATGCTGGACTCTTTCCCTGCGGTGGGGCCTCCAGATCAAAGCCCCGGCCCAGCTAACTCCTTGACCTGGGCCTCGAGACACCCTGAGCAGGGAGCAGGTCGGAGCCTGCAGGAGTCCACCTGCGGCCCAGGAGATGGTGAAGGAGGGTGTTTGGAGCTGCGGTAGCTTGTTACGCAGACGCAGACAACTGACTTGCACGCGTTCCCTCTGGGGGCTGGCAGGGAGACCCCCGAGCGTGGTGAGCTTGTCCCTGGGGAAGCTGGCCCTCCATCTTAGCACAGTCCACCCACAATGTCGCTGAAGCAGCTCTCGGCCAGGGCCTGGAAAAGCTGGCCCCGGGCCTCTGAGACAGCTGATCTTCCATGAGCCAGTTAGGCTAGGCCCTCATTCTGGTCCCACAGGGGTGGTCTGTATAAGAAGCCAGGGTTCCCCAGGGGAGGTCATCCCTTGTGCTGTGGCATCAGGGGTCTGTGGCTAGGCCACCAGAAGGTGCAGCGAGGGCAGAGTCCAGACCCTAGTGACTTTCCCAGAGTGCACAGAAAACAGGGTCCCACATGGCAGGCCCCGCCATCCCCTCCAGGGGTAGGACAGGGCGGCGGGAAGTCGGGGGGGGGGGAGGGCAAGCACCTGCTTCAGGATGAGGAAGTCAGAAGAGCAGGTTTGTTGTGGGATTTACACATTTACAGATGTAGGCTACGAGCCTGAACTGCAGTCTGGGGGCATCCTGCACCGGAGGAGCAAAACCCACCCGTCACCCAGGCTGAGGGCCTGACCAACCAGGGCTCCGTGCAAGCAGAATGGAAGGTGAAATCAGACCCCAGCAGAAGGCTGCTTTGGAAAGAGGCCTAGAGGAGCCCTTGTTGATGGCCTCTAGTCCCTGACTGGGAGGGTGGCATCTGTCCTAAGCAAAGAACTGGCCACTTAGGGCAGACACAGGAGTCCTGTGATTCAGGCTCCTGCCCCAGAAGACCCGCCCACCCAGCCTGAGCTCCACCTCTGGGGCCTGAACCACCTGCAGCTGGCATCCATAGGGCCTGGGAGACCCACTCACCAGGAAATGGCTCCAGAAAAGGCGGCAGGTGCAGCCCAGGTCCGCACGTGGCCCAAAGCAGGGGAGGTGCGGATTCAAGCCCTAGGAACCGATGACGAGCTCTTTCTGTAAAGGGCCCGTGGTAAGCAGTTTGGGCTTGGCATCACAGTCTCTCTTGCCGCTCCTCAATCCTGCCACGGTGAAAGCAGCCACAGGTGGTACATGGATGAGCGACTGACTGTATTCCAGTAAACCTGCTGGATGTGGCTTTTGGGCCATAGTGTGCCTACCTTCCCCTGAGGTCACGGTACTCTGCATCAGAAAGAGCCCTGGGTCCCATCTCAGGGCAGGAACCCGAAGATCCTCACCCCGCCTGCCCTAGGGCAGGCATCACCCCCAAGGAAGCTCAGCCTGAAACGCAACAGCAGCCCCCAGGCCAGGTCCAGGATTGCTTTGCCACATCCCTGTCCCTGAGTTCCAACCCTGTAGCCGTCAGAGCTGGGCGGCTGCCCAGCGGTTCATGTGCTGATGCCGCTTAAGGAGCCATTTGGGGGTGGGGGGGCACAGTGTCCAAGAAGGTGTCCAGGTGAGCCATGGAGAGTCTCAGAGACCCGGGCCTGTCTGCCACCCCAGGCATGCTCCTGCCAACGTCACCCTCCCAGGGCCATAGTGCAGACAGGACGTAGGACGTGCAGGCGCTTGGCTGGGGTTTCAGGCCATCATGGCGGCCACAGCTGCAGGGCGGAGACAGGGCAAGAGGTAGGGGGGCTGCGGGAGGAGGCTCCTGGAGTGGTTGGGCCCCTTCCCCAAGCGGCAGCATGAACCTGTGTCCTCCCACAGGTGTGACGAGAGCTGCCTGAGCTGTGAAGGCTCCAGCAGGAACTGCAGCAAGTGTAAGACGGGCTTCACGCTGCTGGGGACCACGTGCATCACCAACCACACGTGCAGCAATGGTGAGCACGCAGGGGCGGGGAGGGGGGCATGAATTACCCTCAGGGCTGCTCTTGGAGGAGCTCCACTCACTGGCTTCTGGTCAAAAAAGAAAGGAACAGCAGCCCTTCTGAATGGGTGTGGGGACACCTCTTCGCCTCCTGCTGTCCCTTTAGGCCTCTCACATTGACCAGGGAGACATCCTGGCCACCAAGCTACTGCTGGTCCATTTGCCAAGTGACTCTTAAAACTGATTTTGTTCGTGTACCCTTCCCACTCTTACGCCATAATCCCCGGTGGCCTGGGTCTGGGGAGTCCTGTTAGGAGAGGCCTGACCCTGGGGGTCAAAGCCAGGAGGCCTGGAGGGTGTCAGCCTCAGAGCCCCAAGTCCAGGCCCCCACGCCCCCCAGGGCAGCCCCGCACTTGTGTGGGAGAGCCTTGGTTCCCTGGGCCCACTGGAGACCAGAAAGGGCTGTGAAGACACAAACTCTGAGGGAGATCAAAGGGCAGTTTTGGGGTTCCAGGCAGAGGACTCGGCCTGGGGACCTGGTGCATGAGTGGGGAGCAAGGAAGGCTCCATGCTCAGCAGGAGGAACAGCGCAGGCCAGCTCTGGGCACCACGACCTGGCGTGCAGGAGAGAAAGCAGGCGGCCCCACGGCGGCCCTGGGCACGGAGCTGTAACTGGCCCAGTCCTGGCAGGGCACAAACCTAGCAGGTCTGCACACATGAACATGGCCTCCTTGCCTTGGTGTTTGGTCTTTTGTTTTCTTTTTCTTTCTTTTGGTTTGCAGAATTGTGTGCTTTCAAAGAGTAGGAAGCTCCCTCTTTAGGATGTCATCTACTCAGGTTATATATCCAGCCCAAGAAAGTGGGGTGGTCACAGGAGGGGCTCCCAGGTCCCATCAATGACGAGGCGTCTTCACAAGCCCAGCAGCCAGTGGGGATGGGCCCATCTCCCTCCCTCTTCCCCTCTCCCTTTCCATTCGCCTTGACACCTCTGTCCCTCCCATCCCGTTCAGTTTGGGGTGACCCTTGGACACAGGAGCAGCCTCCGTGCCTGTCCCAGGCCTGCCTCCTACCCCCTCCCCAGTCTTCCTACTAAGCCCCCCACCACCACAGTTGTCTGGAAAGATAGAGGTACAGGAGCACTGAGGCCTGGCTGGTGCAGCTCACTCCATTCTCCACCCTGCCTCAGTTTCCCCCATTCCCTATACCCAGTGTGAGCCCCTGCATGCTAGGTGCCACTTCTTTTTTTTTCAATGTTTATTTAATTCTGAGAGAGCACAAGTGGAGGAGGGGCAGAGAGAGGGAGACAGGATCCGAAGGGGGCTCTGCACTGACAGCAGCAAGCCCAATGTAGGGTTTGAACTCACAAACCTCAAGATCATGACTGGAGCTTAAGTCAGATGCTCAAACGACTGAGCCACCCAGGTGCCCCATGGGCACCACCTCTGCCACACCAGCCTTGCCACCTGTCCCAGGAAGACCGTGAGGGACAGCTGCCGCCCCCAGCTTCCTCCGTGACCCCCGCCCGGCCCATCCTGGGGCCTGGTGAAATGGGATGGCTGGAACCATCTTAACGTGTCAGGCCCCGAAGTCTGACGCATCCCTGCTTTCTCTTTTGTGGGGGGACTCTAGCTGACGAGATGTTCTGCGAGATGGTGAAGTCCAACCGGCTCTGTGAACGGAAGCTGTTCATTCAGTTCTGCTGCCGCACGTGCCTCCTGGCTGGGTAGGGGCACCCAGCTGACTGCAGGGGGCAGGGCCCCTCCTGTCTGTCCGTCCGTTCAGCAGCCTTTCTCCAGATCGTCAGCCACAGCCTGTCCGGGGGGTGCCCTGCGTCTGACAGCTTTATCTGCCCAGGAGCAAGGTCCTTCGGCAGCATCTCTGAGCGCCCCAGCCCGGATGCGTGGCGGGCCGTCAGGAGTGCTCTGCAAACAGTGACAGCTCTCAAACTCTGCTTGCTGGCTACCCTCTCCTGGCAAACTTAAGACGGGAACAAAATGAATTCTGGGAATCCACAGCTCCAGCTTCAGGGCAGCCTCTGGGACCCTAAGTTTATGGAATCTTCAAGACCAAAGCAGAAAGGCAAGATGCTTGGCTTCACACACCACTCTTCTCCTCGCGCTTTTGTGCAGCCTCACAGTGAATCGCACCCCCCAGGCCTGGGCCGTCCCCACGCGTGCTGCCCGGCCGAGCGCGCCTACTCCCCCGCCTGCCACAGAGCAGCCTGGGGCCGGTTTGGTCAGACTGTACATAAAATAGACTTGGGGGCATAAAATATATGACCACTGGGGATGGAGCACCTATTCCTCCACAGTCAGCTGCTTCTGGAACTGCAGCGGTGGCTTCGAATGTCCAATTCCAGATCCGGGTGGGAAGACCCTTCATTTCTCTGCCGCACCGTTCTGTAGGTGAGCTGAGCGCCCCGTCGTCGTGTCTCTGGGAGCCTCCTGGTCCGAGGGATCACCTCCACCTGACGCAGAGCCTCCTGAGGAGGGTCCCCGGGAAGCACCCCAGGGGCCAGCCAAAGGAGCCCCAGTGACGGAGCAATTCCTCTTGCCAAAATGTAAACCCAGCCTGTGAACATTAATCCTATCCCCGCCCATCTCGTGGGATTGCTTTTGAAATACACTTGGCCCCTTCTCTTTGGGAGATTTGTCCTTAAGGGAGACGCTCCTGTGTCTGTGTCCTGTGAGCCTGATAACACGGTTGGGTTTATTTCTGCCAAACCTGTGTAGGCATTTTATAAGCTACATGTTCTAATTTTTACCGATGTTAATTATTTTGACAAATATTTCATATATTTTCATTGAAATGCACAGATATGCTTGATCAATTTCCTTTACTATGGGAGCGACATTTGCCTTAAATTTTTTCAAGCTTGTTCTCCATTTTGTCCTGCTCCCCTCTTTGACTATAATGCATTTGCCTTGTCCCCTGGGAGCTGGGGGAAACCCAGCTGTTGTTTATTGAATCCACAACTTCAAAACAGAAATCCACAGAGCAAATACAATGTTAACCCTAAGTTAATAAAAGAGTTAACATCCCATGACCAAGACGCCTGTATTGCTTTCTAAGACACAACGATTAAATGTTGACCAATGTGTGAAACGGCTTTCTCTGTGGTTTCAGGTCTATCTGATGTCATTAAGTAGACGGTCTTTGAGGTCTAGCAAATGTTTGTGTAACAAAGTCATGGGAGAAATTCCGGCGCTCCGGTCCCAGGGTGTCCTTTGTAACATACTCTCTTCGGTCCACAACAGCCTGGTTGGGTGGAGGGGCTGGGTGCAGGGTGCCTGCCATCTGTCGAGGGAGTGCCCTCCACAGCCTGGACCGCACGCCTCTTCACCTCCAGCTCCCGAGTGACATAATTAGGTCACAGCTTATCTTTTGCAGTGACTGAAATCCCTGCACCCATGCATGGGTTTTGTGCTGCATGGGGTTTTTACCATGGCCTCTTTTTGATGTCACAAGCTTGTACTTGGTGGGAATCCAGCAAAAACATTTATTTATTTGAGAGAGGGAGAGGGAGAGAGAGAGAGAGAGAACAGAAGCAGGGGAGGGGCAAAGAGACAGGGAAAGAGAGAGAAAAAATCCCAAGCGGGCTCAAACTCACAAAATCATGAGACCATGACCTGAGCTGAAACCAAGAGTCAGATGCTTAACCAACTGAGCCCCAAGTTTTTGGTTTTTATTTGTAGTTATGGCTAAGAATAAAAGTGGGTGTGGGCATTGTTTTAGGAATCCAGGGTTGACTCAGAATTCCAGGAAGGATGCAGCCGGGCCTTGGGACTCTGGTGCCAGCATAAATGTCACCTGGACCCTACTGCATTGTAGCATGTCCTCCTCACTCTCCAGTTGATGGGGCATATGACAAGACCACTGTCATCTCCCAAGCAAAACTGGTACAACTCAAACTCCCTAAGCACGCTTTCTGAACCTGCTGCTTGGCCTTGGTTACCCTGCTTTGCATCAGTGTTCATTTAGCCCCATCAGCTGTGGCCGCGGGCACACGGGTATAGCAGAACATGGCTGCAGGAGCTTTCCAGTGACCTCATGGCTGGAGGAGGGGAGCAATGTGCAGCTCTCAGAACGTAGGGGTGAGTAGGCCACCAACCTGACAGCTGCCCACCATAAGCACGAATCGACTGGAGTGGTCAAGGTGAGGCATTGCAGGAAGGAGTGAGTGTGTTTGGGAGATAGTAGCCAGGGCTGGGCAGAATACTGAATAGGGTTCATCTTGTCCCACAAGACTAACATTGAATTAGAACCAGCAATTGCTGGGGTGCCTGGGTGGCTCAGTTGGTTAACTGTCCAACTCGTGATCATGATCTCGTAGTTCTGTGGGATTGAGCCCCACCTAGGGCTCTGCGCTGACAGTGCAGAACCTGCTTGAGATTCTCACTCTCTCTCTTTCTCTGACCCTCTCCCACTCATGTTCTTTCTGTCCTTCTTAAAATAAAGAAACTTAAAAAAATTTTTAAACCAACAATCGCTAAGTGCTTCCAGTGCAAGGCACCATTTTGCTTCTAGAGCTCTTTGACCATAGAGAGCTATGGTCTAACGTATTTGGAGTTGAATCAGAATTTCCTTTTATTCCCAAGACACCAACTACAAGAAGTCAAGCAGGCAGCCTCAGAGCGCATGTACCCTCCTTGCAGTGACTGGGCCAGCTGGTCCTGGGGCTGACGAGGGTGGCAGCAAGCTGAGAAGCTGTTCACAACATCAGAAGGACAAAACACCACCTTGTTAAAAAGAACTGACCCCATTAAACGCCTGCTCACAAATCACCCGACCTTAAGGATGTTTGGACTCAGTCGGGGCAGGATGTGTTTATGGATTGTGTTTTACATGATAAGGTCATGGATCATCTCCTCTAAATCTGTTGTTTCATAGACTGAGGCTCAGAGAGGTGAAGTGACTTGTGTTGGGCCACACACTGGTGGCTCCCTTGTCCCCAGGGAGGGAGGCTGTCTGCAGGAGGGGGAATTCATTCTGCAGTTGGCCAACTCCAGCCATGATGCGTTTGTTTTAAACTAGCTTTATTTCCAGGAGGTGATAGTTTTCTGACCTTGTCCTCAAATTCTCTGGCACTTCACAGCAGTCCCCATGTGCGCATCTTGATCCCTCCCAGGACACTGCTGACTTTTTTTCTTTATAACTCTTCAAAGGGCTGGGGGAAACTGCACTTTTTTCAGAAGATATACCTATGCTGGAAAGGGGGTGGCGGTGGGGGCATAATTGAACTTTAATGAAACCAAAAGGGCAACATGGTCTAACTGTGGCCAGCGTTAGAGTGCTCTTGAACTTGGGGAGGCTACCATCCACTGCATTTGAATCACCATAATATGGCTGAAGATGGCGTAAGCTCAAATGCTGAGGTGTGCTGGGGCCCCTGGCAGCAGGTGAGGGGTAGAGGTCCAGATCAGAGGAGGGGAAGGGAAGGAGGTGGAGAAGTATAGCAGAAAGAAGGCAGTTTGGATGGGAACAAGCAGGGATAGTGGAAACCAAGGCCATTCTCCAGCATCTTAAGGTTCTGCCCATAGAACTAAGAGGCACCTGGGTTCTGGCTGCTGAGGGGAAGGAGCCTGCATCCTATCCCAGCCTTGTCTGATGCTTTCCTTCCTTGAACCCAGGTCTTAGCCTGACTGGTAGCCCAAGGCCTTTCCTGCCACACCAGGCTGTGGTTTGTCTGTGCACAGAGCAGCACCCCTAGGTGATACAGCAAGGAGCACCCAGCAGAACCCTAGGTCCTGGGGTTCAGTTCCCACCACCCAAAGCTTCCCCTGCCCTGACACCCACATGCCATGTACCAGCCATATTAGGCATGATCAGATGCCTCCTAAGCTCCCTGCTCATCACAGAGGAACCAAAGTGCTCAGAGCAGAGAACATTCTGTTGCCAAAAACAGTGGTTCTCGGCCAGCTGGTGATTTTTGTCTCCTATGGGATACATGTCAATGTCTGGAGACATTTTTGGTTGTCACACAACTGTAGGTATGTATTGACATCTAATGAGTAGCAGCCAGAGATACTGTTAAACATCCTGCAGTGCACAGGGAGCCCCACAACAAAGAAGTATCTAGCCCTAAAAGGTCAGCAGTGCTGAGGTTAAGAAACCCCTACCCAAAAGAAATGAAATAAAAAAGGTACTCTGTTCTCAACTTCACAGGGATATCCTAAAAAGAATAAAACCACCTACTGTTTGATTTATGTCCCTGTTAATGTGCTAAAGCAAGGGAAATCCATACAGCTTTATTCATTTATTTATTTATGTATTTATGTATTTATTTTTTAAAGGTTTTTTTTTAATGTCTTATTTATTTTTGAGAGAGAGAGCATGAGCAGGGGAGGGTCAGAGAGAGGAAGACACAGCATCCGAAGCAGGCTCCAGGCTCTGAGCTAGCTGTCAGCACAGAGACTGACACGGGGCTCGAACCCACGAACCCTGAGATCATGACCTGAGCCGAATTCAGACGCTTAACCGACTGAGCCACCCAGGCACCCCTGTTTATTTATTTTTAAAGCACTTATTAGTATTTAACGAACTTCATTCCACGTGGTATCAAGATACCAAGACACAAGCTCCCCCCACACCCTGAATCTCCTCAACTCCTCTACTGAAGAATTTGGTCTTCACGTGACAGGCTGTTTTGGGAACTTTCCCTTTCCCAAAACTTTGTAGTTGCCCTCTCATACCCCATAAATGATAATAGTACCTCCAGTTTTGTTTCTTGCAAATGTTTATTTATTAAATGTTTATTTATTTTGAGAGAGAAAGTGTGAGTGGGGTAAGGTCATAGAGAGAGGGAGACACAGAATCGGAAGCAGGCTCCAGGCTCCGAGCTCTCAGCACAGATCCCCATGCAGGGCTGGAACTCACAAACTGTGAGGTCATGACCTGAGCCAAAGTCGGACACTTTACTGACTGAGCCCCGCCAGGCACCCCTTGTTTCTGGCAAGCATTTACCCGTGTTTGCTGACTGAGGTCCACAGTTTATCAAGGTTGATAGCTGGGCAGAGCCCTGGTTCCTCTTTAGGCGGTAATGCCTCATACCAACTCTTCCAAAGTAACCTGGCTGGTATTTGTTGAAGGGGATCCTATGGTGATGCATGCCACCAGCACTACCCTGGCCTCCGGGGTGCTTCCGGTGCTTGTTGATGTGGCCCTGGCTGTGGCTCAAGTGGCCCCAACGTTTCTGAGTCTTCCTCAGTCTGGATGGCATGTCAGAAGCCCAGATGAAAGAACTTTCTTTCCCTTTTCAAAGTAAAGAAACCCCTTCTTTACATCCAGAACTCAAGATACAAATATAACTAGCTTTCTGGTCTAAGGTCTCCACCTGGTGGTCATCTCTGGAATTAAGGGTTTGGGATTATTTTAACTTCTTTGTAATAATCTAGAAGCAAAATATAAGAAAGTTGTGAGGAGGAAGCTGAACAATTTGAGTAAGTTACTAACATGATACCCTATTAACTCCAAAATACTTTAGAGCATCTGCCTATAAACAAGGACCTTCTACATAGGATCTACATCATCAGGATCAGGAAGTTAACACCGATGTATTATTATTATTACCATCTAAACCTCCGGCTGGATTCAAGGTTTGCAAATTGTCCCAATAATGAATGCCCTTAGCAAAAGGATCCACTTTAGGTCACTCTGCATTAAGCTATCATGTCTCTTTAGTCTAGAACTTTTAGTCTTCTTCCATCTAGAACAATTCATTAGTTCCCTGACTTTCCTGACCTTGAACCTTTTAAAGACTGCAGGCTAGTTATTTGTAGGCTGTCCCTGAGTTTGTATTTATTTGAGGTTACCTCACATTTCCATTCAGGTCATACATCTTTGACAGGAATCTCACAGAAGTGACGCCCTGTTCTTCTAACTCCATTCTAGTAATTGAATAATATTTTGATTTGTTCCATTGTTGGTGATATTAACATGGATTGCTTGGTTAGGGGTGCCCCCATCCCTATGACGCGAGGTCTGCCAAAGGTCTGCTTTTACCACTGTCCAACGTTGTGCTGAAGACGATGCCAGTGAAACGAGGCAAAAAATAATGAACAAGCATAAGAACTGGGAAGAAAGAAATAAAGCTATCTTTATCGTCAGTGTGGTTATGTACATAGAAAATCCAAAAGAATGGTTCTATTACAATATTACAACTAGTAAGTGAATTTATAAAGACTGTCAGATACAATGCTAGTATTAATTGCATTTCAACTATAAATCAACTATATTTCAATGTACCAGAAACTAATGATTAGAACATGGGATTTTTTTTTTTTTTAGCAAAAGATCCTATTCACAACAGCATCAAAAACTATCATATACTGGGGCACTTGGGTGGCTTAGTTGGTTAGGCATCTGACTCTTGGTTTCAGCTCAGGTCATGATCTCATGGTTTGGGGGATCGAGCCCTGCATGGGGCTTCTGTGCTAATAGCATGGAGCCTACTTGGAATTCTGTCTCTCCCTCACTATGCCCCTGCCCTGTTTCTGCTCTCACTCTCCCTCTCTCAAAATAAATGAATGAACTTAATTTTTTTAAACTACCATATACCTAGAATAGATCTAGTAGAAGTATAAGACCTCTACACAAAAAAAGCTATAAAACACTAAGAGAAATTAAATAAAATCTAAATAAATGTAAGGTTATACCATGTTCATGGATTGGAATGCCTAATATTGTAATATATGAATTCTCCAAATTTATCTGTGGTGCCAATACAATAAAAATCAAAGCATATGTTTTTCTTAGATGCAAGATGTACCTAAAATTTATACCAAAATGCAAAGTGCAAGAATAACCAAGACAATCTTGGAAAAAAGTAACCCCTTTTTAAAGGCAAACATCAAGTTTTTAAATGACAATATAATATTATGCAAAAACAGGCAACTAAATCCACAGAACAGAATAGCCAGTCTGCAAGACCTTCACGTATTTGGACACTTAACTGATGAAAAAGCTAGTGATGCAGAGCAGCGGGGAAAGGATGGTCTTCACAATAAATGATACTGGGGCAAATGACTATTCATATAGGGAAAAATATATCCTGATCCCTACCTCAAATACACAAAAATCTATCCCCAGATAGATTACAAATCTAAATGTGAAAGGCAAAACAACAAAATTTTCAGAAGAAAATATTCATGATTTGGGGGTGGGCAAATTACTTAAAGAGGATTCAAAAGAACATTTAACCACATAGGGGAAAGCTCATAAATTACACTATATTAAAATTAAGAACTTCTGTTCATCAAAAGACACCATTAAGAGAGTGAAAAGTCAAGCCACAGAGAAAGGGAACATATTTAACATACATATATGTCACAAGAACTCGTACCCAAAAAACATGAAAATCTACAAACCAGTAAAAAGAACAGCCCAATAGAAGAATGTGCAAAACACTTATCAGACACTTCACAAAAGAAGCGATCCAAATGGACAATATATTTTTAAAGTTCTCAACTGTGTTAGTACTTAGGCAAATACAATTAAAACCACAATGCAATACCACTACTAACCCCCTAGAATGGCTAAAATGAAAAAGACAAATGCCTGGTTAAGCATCCAACTTCAGCTCAGGTCATGATCTCATGGTTCATGAGTTTGAACCCAGTGGGGCTCTATACTGACAGCTCAGAGCCTGGAGCCTGATTCTGAATCTGTGTCTCCCTCTCTCTCTGCCCCTTCCCTGCTCACATTCGGTCTCTCTCTCTCTCTCTCTCTCTCTCTCTCTCTCTCCAATAAAGAAACATTAAAAATATTATTAAGAAAAAGGCTGACAATACCGATAAGGATTGTAAATTGGCACAACCACTTTGGAAAACTAGTAGAACTACTTAAGCTGAATGTAAGTTAACCCTGTGACTCAGCAATTCCATTTCCATGTATATATTAGCATATGTGTTCACTTAAAGATATGTATTATAATATTAACAGGTGTACTACTAGTAATAGCTCGAACTGGAAATTACCCAAATGTTCATCAACAGCAGAATGGATAAATCAGAATATTCACACAATGAAATGCTACATAACAATAAGTATACATTAACTACATCTACACACAAATATGTTAAGCAAGAGATACATAAGATACACCATTTGCATAAATACAAAATTAAGCAAAACCAACTTATTCAAGGCATGGTTACCAGTGGAACAAGCATGTGACTGAGAGGACAAGGGAGCTTCTACAATGTGGCAAAGTCCTGTTCTTGATCAGGATGCCAGTTACTTGGGTGTGTCTGTTTTGCATTCTGTTCAAAAAGTTCAAAAAGAATCAATTCCAGGGGGATCATACAGCTATATGTGATAGGTAAAACAATTAAGCCTCTAGCAGACAACAGAGAGAAATATTTGAGGGTACATGCACAGATACACAACCCTCTAACCAGAAAAGATGAATTACATAAGAATTAGAAACTTCTAGTCATCAAACAACAGCATTAGAGTGGAAAGGCCAGTACGCAAAAAACTTCCTGTCCTAGACCCACATGGCCACAGTATAACTCCCCCGCCACTACCACCACAAAAAAGGACAAAAGATAGTCAATGGATAGGGCTTCCTGAGCTAAGAACTTTCTCCTCTGATGACTCCTCTTGAATTGAACCATTTGAAAGTTCCCATTGCAAAATGAGTGAGGAGGTCATTTTGGTAGCCTTTTGATTTAAATTGCAGCATAGATTATGATTTGGTGATTTGGGGAATAGGATGCTATCCTAAGCAGACCAAAATGGACTACAATTTGTATCTTGCAGCATTAGTGACGTGTACAAGGACAGTATTTCTGGTCTCTGTGAATTCTTTTGTATTTAAACAGTTTAAAAAAATTTTTTTAATGTTTTTTATTTATTTTTGAGAGAGAGAGAGCCAGCAGGGGAGGGTCAGAGAGAGAGGGAGACACAGAATCTGAAGCAGGCTCCAGGCTCTGAGCTAGCTGTCAGCACAGAGCCCGACGCGGGGCTGGAACCCACTAACCCTGAGATCATGACCTGAGCCGAAGACAGATGCTTAACTGACTGAGCCACCCAGGCACCCCTTAAACAGTTTTAAGAACAACAGAAGTGCAAAGGCAAGTCACAGAGTGTGCTCATGTGCAGAACATATAAAGAAATCCTGTAAGTCAATAAGAAAAAGGCGACAATCCACTTTAAAAGGGGGGGGAGGGGCACTTCCCAAAAGATATCCGAATAGACAATATGCATGAAAAGGTCCTCAACTTCATTAGTTATTAGAAAAAAGCTAATCAAAACAATAGTGCAATACCACTACACACCCACTAGAAGCCCCACAATTATAACTCCTGACAATGACAATGAGGCTGAGGTTGGAAGCCATGGAAACGCTTATACACCGCTAGAAGTATGTGTATTATTTCAGGCATACCTATTGATACCATACCCTATGTCCCAGAAGTTCTACTTCTGGAGAAACTCAGGCACATGCGCATTGGATCCATGTATAAGAAACTACGTAGCAGCATTATTCTGAGTAGCCCCCCAAAAGAAACAACCCTAGCGTCCATCAACAACAGAATGGCTAAGTTTTGGTGTGAAATAAACAACGGAATTCTATACTGCAGCAAAAGTAAACAAACCATTGTTGTATGCAACCTGGCTGGATTCCAGGCATAATACAAAGCCAAAGAAACCAGGCACGAAAGCACACTACATGATTCTATTTATATCAAAAGCGAGCAAAACTAATCTAGGGTGCTGGGTTTGTGGTTACCTTAGGGAAGGGAGGGAAGTTTTCAGAAAAGTATTCTTCTGGACCCAGAGGGGGCAACGCAAGTGTGCTTCCTCTGTGGCTATTTGTCACGTTCCATACTCCCAGTGTGCACTTTTCTGTGTATCATGCTTCCTTGTGAATATTTAAACGTCTGGAGATCAAAGGACAAACCGCAAACTTAACGATGCGCGGATCCCGGTTAGATGTGCGCGGCGGGAAGGCGGCCCAGGGAAGTGGCCCTGCGAAGTGACCTGGTTCTCACATGGTAGCCCCGGGGGCCAAAGTCCCGGACCAGATTGGGAACCTGAAGTCCGGGACCCCTCAGTGGATGCCAGGGGAGCCCGCCCTCCTCGGTGGAGTGAGGACAGACACACCGTCCCCTCCCACCTGAAGGTGCACCATTGCATGAGGAAGTTCCACTCGGGTGCTTTCACATTTTGCTTAACTTGCGGACACAAACATCTGGAATCAGGGGCCCTCCTCCAGATACGCCCTAAGGAAAGCACACAGAACCTGAGACCCCTTCAGCGGCGCCAGGACGTCCAAAGAGAACGAAATCTGGGGCGTGGCTCTTCGATTGCTTCGGTCTGGGCGTGGAGCTGCGCGCGCACGCGTCGGCTGCGATTGGTGCTGCCTGGCGACGGGGCCCGGGGGACGCCGGGAAATTTGGCGGGCGGGAGGCGGCGGGAAGCACCCGACAGGCCGCGACACAGGTAGCGGGAGGCGGCAGGATGGTGAAACTGACGGCGGAGCTGATCGAGCAGGCGGCGCAGTACACCAACGCCGTGCGGGACCGCGAGCTGGACCTCCGGGGTGAGTCCGGGGGCGCGGGCGGGCTTCAGCGAGCCGCCCGGTGGTTCGCGCCCCGCCGCGTGCGCAGAGGGCTGGAGCCTGGCCAGCAGGCCTGCATTGTGGGCGCCAAGCCGGGCTGCGCCAGCGCCTCCCGACCCTGGGTCCTGCCTTTGCTGCCAGAAGACCATCCTTAGGCCCTTCTGAGGCTTCAGTTGGCCCCTCTCCTTCTCACACACGCAGAGGATTGATTGATCGCTTCCTGATCCACACGTGTGGGCTTCAGTTCGTCCTTGCTTGGCGTATTTCGCAGTCTGAACTGTTTGAGAGCAGGGGAAATGTTAATAATTGTAATCCTAGTGCTCAGCGACCGGTTGGTTCTCAGTAAAGGTATTAGAGTGTTATTACAGGGATTATAGACAGGATACATGTTAATTATCTGTAATTTACGAGGGAGGAAACGAAGTCAAAAAAAAAAGCAATGACTTCCCCCAAGATTTCTTAATAGCTTCAGTCGTCTGATACTGCCCTTTTATCACAACATTTTAAAGAGAAATGCACCACGAGTGCCATGTGTACGAGGTGGAAGCTCTGAACCCCTCAGGTTCATGTAGCATTTTAACCTTAGTAAGGCTTGGTTACAAAAGAAAAAAAGGGAGTGCAGCTGTCGACTAGGCATTTCAAGGAAGAGACTTTATAGGAAGGATGTGAAGAGCAATTTCTCGGCGGAAGAAATAATATAACACAATTTGGGCCTGAGATTTGGCTCCATAGGGGCAACACCACCCGGGGAGCAGCGCTACTGCAGGCTCTGCTTTTGGCTTGGATTCCTGGCTCACAAAACCAGGTGCCTTTTGTTGATATTGTTTCCCTGGGAGAAGCGTCGTCAGGAGTAACCACTTCCACTCTCTTGGCGCAGATTGATCTCTGCCTTCTAAGTCTGAAGTGCATCCGGTGTTGAGGATACTTGTTTTGGTGCAGTGCTTACGTTGATGTAGCCCTCGCAACTCTGAATTATGTACTTTAACCTTGGCTTGGGTTCATTTCTTCCGCCAGCACCTAGCACAATAGCTATGTCTATTTTAGACAAATCAGTGAGTATTTGAGTGGATTGTTCACAGGGTGATTTACCATTGTATATAAACCATTGAGCTTCAACTCTGGATTGTAGTGGGGGGCGGGGCCGGGATAGAGCAAAGATGTCCTGGTAAGGTCTATGATTGTGGCCTGTGGGAATGCAAAAGACGTTAAGAACCGTTGTCCTCAACGTATGAACAAGACTTGCACACTGACAGTAAGCTGCTGACAGTGTAAATTGTCATCATGTCATTTAACTATTTAGAACAGCGAGACGCCATGTAAATAGTCTTACAAATGTTAGCTGCCAGTCTTATTATTAGTCAGTGTCTTCATTATCGTATCCCTTGTCCTTGTCCTCACTACCTTCGTGTCCACCCCTAGACTGTAAGCTTCGCGGCAGCGGGGACATGCGACCCTCATTCCGCATTTTATGTGCCAGTACCTTGCACATTTGCACTGTTTGGCACAGTATAGGTGCTGGGTAAACACTCTCTGAATACATGGAAGCTCTGAGTCAAATTACCATGAAGTCCTGCTAATGTTTTCAGGTGCCTTTTACCTATGTTAATACTTGTGTATTTTCCTTCCATTGTATAGGGTATAAAATTCCTGTCATTGAAAATCTAGGTGCTACCTTAGACCAGTTTGATGCTATTGATTTTTCTGACAATGAAATCAGGAAACTGGATGGTTTTCCTTTGTTGAGAAGACTGAAAACATTATTAGTGAACAACAATAGAATATGGTAAGTGGCTGCTGTGGAAAGTAATTTTTGCCCCGTAGAGTAAAATGTCACGGTGTTCCCTGAAGAGAAACCAGTTGAGCCTACGTATTTCTTCTTAAAATGAGAGACAAGCTGCATTTTTCCCCACAGATCCAGAGATCAACTTGGCATTGGTTTACTTTTATTTGCATCTTTTCAGAAATATTTGCATATTCACGGTAATAAATAATTTAACAAATAACAAAACTTAAATAAGTTACAAACATGCTGTTTTGTACATATTTTGGCTTCTAAAACAGTCACTGTAATTATCAGAGGATTATAGTAAAAAGATGCATAAAGTTTAACAATTATATTTTTGACTAAATGTCTCATATTTGACATTTGTTTGACATTTGTTTCTTTTTTTACCACTGATTTTTAGAGTATTACTGAAACAGGGTTTGTTTTTTTTTTTTTTTTACCCTCTTTCATCATCTCTGAGTAAATTTCATCAGAAAAGTTATTGAAGGTCTGTAGACAGTGTCTTTAAGAAGTAGTAGGTAGTGACTTACTTTTTAAAAATAGGCATATTTCTTCTGCATTAACAGTCCCCTTATGGTGCAGCTGTTTGCCATGTAGCTGAGCTGCGAATGCAGAGGCATTTGTATTTCTGTGCTACCCGCGCGAAAGTCATGAAGCAAGCTGAGAAGTTTCTTCTTCGCTTTGCTCTCCCTGGACAGTGTGGTAGTGCAGCCCTTCAGGAGCCATGGGTTCGAGAATCATCCCCCTTCTGCCACTAACCCTGTGACAAGGTTTCCTCTTTGTGCCTCATTTTCCCTCTGTCGGGGTGTTGAAAGAAAGATCTCTAGAGTTCTTCCAACTTTGGAATCTGAAATCTTCTGAGCAGGGACTTAGATGAAATTGTTAGCTTTCTTACTTTTCACTCTTATGAAGTCTTTTTGCTTTCGTTTTAGCCGTATAGGTGAGGGACTTGATCAGGCTCTGCCCTGCCTGACGGAACTCATTCTCACCAACAACAGTCTTGTGGAACTGGTAAGCTGAACCGGGGGAGAATGTATCTGGGGGGAGGAATTAAAGGTGCTGCATGTCTCGTAGAGAAAATTTGGAAAATCCAGAAAATTATCTGATCATCCTTTGCCTTTTTCTTAATTCAAGATCTGGGCCTCTCTCGGTTATGTATATTGCAAATGCCCTTTCCCACTCGGTGGCTCACCTCAGGACTGTCTGAGGGTATCTTGATGGAGAGGTCCCTAATTTAAGTGTAGTCCAATTTATCCATCTTTTTGTTGTTGCTGCTAGAGCTTTTGATGGTCTGTCAAGCTTCCCCTACCCACAGAGTCCCAGAAAAACTCACCCAAGTTGTATTCTGGAATTGCAGTGTCCAGTATGGTAGCCATTACCCACACCTGGCTACTCTGATGCAACGTACTGAAACTAAAATACACGTCAGATTTCATTGACTTAGTACAAAAAAAATGTAGACTGTCAGTTTTTTATATTGATCCTGAAATGATAACAGGTTAAATAATATTCTAAAATTAGTTTCACTTGTTTTTCTCTTCTCATTGGCTGCCACAAAACATTCAGTTACACATGTAACATGTTAACTTCGTTGGACAGTTACATTTTAGAAGCCTGGCTTCACTCTTCACATTTGGGTGGGTGATCCACTTGGACTTGGTTTTCCTGTGAGATAAGGGGCAAGTTTTCTCTATTTGGATGGGATTATTTAACAAAATTGAGCCAGTGGTATGCATTGTCTTGTAACCTAAATTTTTGACTTAAACATTGGATGTTTAAGTCCGTATTATATATTGATTTTGTGCTTTTATGATCTCCCTTCCCTGTTGTCCTGATTGTTCCTTTCCTGGTGGACTCAGTCCAGAGTTTCCTTCAGATGCTCAGAGTACTTGACTCCC
>NC_043708.1:121527038-121561801 GCF_006229205.1 Suricata suricatta
ACTGACTGAGCCACCCTGGCACCCCTGTCAGCAAATCAAGTATACCGTAGTACATTATTATTATTAACTATAATCAGCATGTTGTACGTTAGGTCTCCAGAACTTAGCTTATCACTGAAGGTTTATACTCATTTCCCCTCCCACCCTCGCACCCTTTCAGCCTCTGGTAACCACCATTCAACTCTCTGTTGCTAAGAGTGGGTCTTTTTTTTTTTTTTAATTCCACGTATGAGTGGGATCATGCGATGTTTGCTTTTGTTCCTTTTTAGATCATCCTGTGTATTTTAGTGGTGCTATGCCAGTAGCAAGCTTAGAGCTCCCTCTGAAGGTGCTTGTGAAGTATTTTTAAAATGGCAGCTCAGGGGCGCCTGGGTGGCTCCGTCGGTTAAGCGGCCGGCTTCGGCTCAGGTCATGATCTCACGGTTCGTGGGTTCGAGCCCCACATCAGGCTCTGTGCTGACAGCTCAGAGCCTGGAGCCTGCTTCAGATTCTGTGTCTCCCTCTCTCTCTGACCCTCCGCTGCTCACGCTGTCTCTGTCTCTCAAAACATAAATAAAAGACATAAAAAAAATTTTAAAAAATAAAATAAAATGGCAGCTCATTTTCTGAAATCCCTTGTTCCCCTCTTGTATTTTTTTTGTCTACTTTTTTCTCATTGCCCCTCTTGCCCCTGTCCTGCTCAATTTCAGTCTGATCTTCGCAGTTTCTCCCCAATGTAGGCATTTGTCCTAGAAGGGGTACCGTTTCTGGTTAGTATTGAAAGAGTGAGGGCCCAATTGCCTGGCCCCGTCGGGCCTCATCACAGACTTAAATCGGGATGTACGGACAAGTGCTCGGGCTTGTCGGATGCCTCTGCCTTCGCTCTGCTTCTTCCTGCTCAGAGGTTGCCCCCGTGCCAGTCTTGCGGCTCTCCCGGTAGTTGGTCTCTGCTCGTTCCTGTTCTAGGGTTCCTGCTAGAACGCCTTTTCATCTGGTTCAGTTGTAGCTGTTAACCGTAGGCTTTGGTTTTGCCGTGCTGTTGCAGTGTGTTCTGTGGGATAATTTGGGAAGATTAAAACCCAAAAAACTGCCTTTTCCTCATAATTGGGTCCTTTTTTTTTTTTAATTAAGCTCCTTGTCCTTGAATAATTATCTGAAGCAATTTGAGGGAGCCTTGAATAAAGGTGCCTCCCCATGGGGCGCCTGGGTGGCTCAGTCAGTTAAGCAGTCAGTCTTTCTCGCCTCAGGTCATAATCTCATGGTTTGTGAGATCAAGCCCTGAGTCTCTCCCTCGCTGTGCCCCTCCCCTACTCCTTCTCCCTCTCTCTAAAATAAATATTTACAAAAATAAAAATAAATAAAGGTGCCTCCTCTCAACTATGAAGTGCCTGTGTCACCACCGGGCACCTGTTAGGTATTAGTGGGAAAAAAACCACTTTCCACCAAGATCCATTTGGAGATTCCCTGTGTGAATAACTTGCTTCAAAGTTACATCAGCTTGGACATTTTTTTCTTTTCTAAATCGTTGCTTTAAATTCTAGCCCTTTTGAGGTTGCTACAGGAAATCACATTTTTGGGGGAGGGGGTCTATTCTATTGAGAGAAGTTTTTATGGCTGTGGCTAAGATTTTCAGTTTAAGAAGCACAAATCTACTTACCAGTTTATCAGTAGAATTTTTATTAAGCATCTGTGGTGGGATAGTATTATGCTAGGTTCTAGCAGTAAAAAAACAAAAGAGGAGTCCTTGCTTCAAAGGCATCTGCCATTTCAGAGTAACAAAATAGCCTGTGGGGAATGGGGGACACCTGTGTAGCTCAGTCGGTTGAGTGTCTGACTTGCTTTTGGTTCGGGTCATGATCCCAGGGTCACAGGATTGAGCCCTGTGTCAGTCTCCACGTAGAGTATGGAGCCTGCTTGGGATTCATTCTCTCTCTATATATATCTTCCCCCACTCCCTTACCCTCTCTCCCCCTTTGCCCTTCTCCCCTGCTCATGTGCTCACTTGCTCACTGTCTCTCTCAAAAACAAACAAAGGCTGTGGTATTTGTGTTCTTACCTATGGCCATCTGTTTTGCAGGGTGATCTGGACCCTTTGGCATCTCTCAAATCACTGACTTACCTAAGGTACGGAAATGATCTGTGATCGTGACCGTGAAGTCCTTTACAGTGACACCATTGTCAGCCCTGATCTTAAAGTAATCAATTAGTAAGAAGCACTTTTTAAAAACAAATACTGAAAATACGTCCTTTAGGTCCAGTGCTCTTATTAAAACTTGCCTAATGTTAACTGAATAACATGTGAAAAACCTGTCAACTTTTCCTTCGTTTAGGGACTCCTTTGATTTTATTAAAGTAGACCTCTTGAATGCTACACTATGAACAAGATTGGCATTGTTATTCCTTTTCTTGCAGTATTCTAAGAAATCCTGTAACAAATAAGAAGCATTACAGACTATACGTAATTTATAAAGTTCCGCAAGTCAGAGTTCTGGATTTCCAGAAAGTGAAACTGAAAGTAAGTATATTCTGTTGGTTGTAAGTCTTTGTACATTCATGTTTTGTGTTATAGTTTTGCTGTTGATTTTTTTTAGTTGCCTAATGTGTTTTACTATTGGTTTGTAATAAAAATGTTGTAAAGAAAATGTCAAGTCAGATTTTTTTTTTTGGTAGCAGAGTTTAGAGTAGGACTTTGAGTTAAAGCTGTCTTGTGTAGTAGTGTTGGTTATTCAGAGGCAGCACAACTGGGCTTGATACGTTCCCCCGTGGGGAGCTTAGAGAATCCATTTTTCAGCAGCTTTAATTGTTAGAATGTTCCCTTTATTGGGAGAGGGTTTTGGGTTGTTCTCTTTTTGTTGGTTTTTGTTTTGTGGGGTTATTTTTGTTTTGGCTTTTTGTTTGTTTTTTCCTTTTTAAACCTTCTTAGTTCCTCCAGAGTCCCTCCTTGAAGCTAGGAGGGGGAGCTTTCTTCAGGGAGCTTCACCAGAAAAGGCAAGGCCATTGTGTCTCCTTTTAATTTTGAAATTGATTTTTTGGTATTTTTACCAGCCCAGAGTATTTCAGGAGAGTTTTCCTTCCGTGTTTTCTGAGGAATGCATCTAAATGCATGTGGTATTCCTATTTCCATTAACTCTGTGTGTGGTGTTGCTGTAGGAGCGTCAGGAAGCAGAGAAAATGTTCAAGGGCAAACGGGGTGCACAACTTGCAAAGGATATTGCCAGGAGAAGCAAAACGTAAGATACGGATATCCAACTTCACTCCACTTCACCTTCAGAAACACGATCTGTCTGGCTTTTTGCCTCCTGCAGAACTAAACAAAACACCTGTGACTAATACAGAATTGAATTTGTGTGATGATAGCTCATGACCTTCAGTGGTCCACACATCACATGAGGTTTCTGCCAGGTTAGCAGATACTTCCGGTGTTCAGTCTTAATGCAACATTATATACATCCTGCTTTCTCTAGAGGAAGATGAACTGGGTGGTGTTTCTGAAGGAGAGAGTTTCTTGTATCAGTTTGTTAACAAAGATAAGATACTACACTGGTTGAATTACTTTCAAAAGCTTTTTTGAAAGTAAAAGAGAAGCAGTGTCTATTGGTCCGGATTGAACAGTTATGTTCTTCCCTCCCCTCCCAAGTTTCAACCCAGGTGCTGGTTTGCCAACCGACAAAAAGAAAGGTGGGCCGTCTCCAGGGGATGTAGAAGCCATCAAGGTAAAATGTTTTAGGACACGTGATATGTAGTAGACTGAGTTCTAAATATTGCAGTCCTTCTTCCCCCCGCCCCGTTAGATTCCTGCTCCATTTCTGTGTAAGAAGGGAACTGGCTTCAAGTAGTTGTCAACCATGCTTTGACTTGAATTGCTTCTACGAGCCAGTCCGCGCAGAGGCAGTTCAAGTTCCTTTCCTTTGTCCCAGGGAGTTATTTGAACCACCAGTTACCTAAGTGTTGCTGTCTCCGTTGTTTGCCTTAATTTTTTACTTTCAAAGATTTGCTGTCTGAAAGATCTGCTTGATGATCAGTGGGAAATCCTACTTTCCTAATATTGCTTCCTAAATTATCGAGTAACATAATTCCACATAGGTGCTTTAACTAACTAAAATTTTAGGACATGTGCAGCAATCATTTGCTCAATGTGACAGTAAAATTCCCCCAGTACAACTGTTTAATGTTCCAACTCACAGAGTTGCTGTGGACTTCTATAAGGTTTTCCAGGTGATTGATACTTAGATGCAATTAACTGGCCATCTCTGTTTTCTGTCCTCCAGAATGCTATAGCAAACGCATCGACGCTGGCTGAGGTAGAGCGGCTGAAGGGCTTGCTGCAGTCCGGTCAGATCCCTGGCCGGGAACGCAGATCAGGTCAGGACAGAATGGTCTGTCTGAACTTCCAGACTGATGCTGTACTCGCAAGGGATTCCTAAACAGTTTAGGTGCTCTGACCCAAGAATGTTAGAATAGTGCCTCATTACCATCTAATGCACACGAAATCTCTTTCTTCATATGCTCTTGGAAGATAATTTATTTATGTAAAATATTATGGCATAGGACTCAGGGCTTCTTATGTAAAAATTGAAGCATGCATTATTCCCTAATCATGCAGAGAAGCCAAACATGGACTTTGATCTGTGTGCGTGTGTGTGCGTGTGTGTGTGTGTGAGTGTTTGTGTGTGTGTATGTAGGATCGATAGCTTAGTAGTTGGAAACACAAGCTACAGAGCCAAACATTACATAGCTCAGATCTTAGCCTCACCAGCTCTGTCTTTGGGTGGGTTTCTTCATCCTTACTTTTAAGTAGTTTCCTCATCTAAATCTGAGATAACATTAGTACCAACCTCAGAAGGTTTAGGGGAAGGATAAGACGGTTTTTAGGCAGCACTTAACACAGGGTCTGATACTAGCGTAAGTTTTTGGTAAGTGTTAGCTCTTCTAACATCTGAGTGCCACCTGTTTGCAGGGAGGGTGTTAGGCCCTGGGAGTATAAACTACTCAAAATGATGCAGGTTACAAGTTTTGATATGAGTGTAACTGGGGGCTTCTACCTACACTGGCAACTTGGAGAAGGTTTTCTGGGCAAATTATGTTTGAACAGAAGCTAAAAATGAGTAAGGCATTAATTGCACCAGTAGTTCTCACCATGTAGTCCTTGAGCCACTGGGCTTCAGTGAGGTCAAAACTTTAAATAATAACACAGCGCCTTTACTTTTTTTCATCGCTACTAACGCTTGCACCGATGGTGCGGGAGTAAAGGGGGTGAGACCGGCGGGGCCTTGGCCCAGGTCCAGGCAGCAGCCCACAGGGTGTTCGTAGTCCTCGCTCTAAACTGCTGTGCACTCCTAGTAAACACCAGTGTCACTTAGGAATGTCCATTGGGAAGCAAGCAAAAAAGACATCGGACGCTACAGAGATAGGCTCGCGTGTACAATAGTGCCGGCCTTCTCACTAAATACTTTTGTTTTGGAAAATAGTATTTTTTGTAAAAATATTAACATTGTAATGGATACACTTTTTGAATGAGTTACTACCTGTTTAAAATAACTCCATTTTAATTTCTAATACAGTATTGATTATTCTAGTACGGTATCCATACATGTATGTAAACAAAAACTCTTTGGGTCCCAAAACTAACTTTTTTGGGAATTACTGAGCTAAACAAAGGCAGAGTGGCATTCTCGGGGCGAAGCGGGGTGTGGGGGACTGAGCGGGCAAAGCACCTGTGGTAAAAAGGAGCCTTGCACACTAGAACTGGAAGAGGGCAATGTGAGTGAAGTTCAAGGCACAGGGAGAACGTGGCGAGAAGAGCCATCAGAGAAAGCATGCCTGGGCCCCACAGTGCACTGCTGACTGTGGGATGAGGTCTGCGTCCTCAGCAGCTAGTAAAGGCCTCCGAGGCTCAGTGGTGACAGGTTAGAGGAAGAGGCAATATCACAGTTGCTTATTGTGACTATAGTATGATAGACTTACTAAATTAATTTGTTTAACCTCAATGTTTTCTTTGGGCTTTAGGATCTCTTGGGATTTTCAGTGCGATCTGAAAGTTCACTGGGGGAGGAAAGTGGAAGTTGTTCAGGCACTCCATAGATTTCAGTGGGCTTCGGCTTCTGAGTATGCTAACACTTTACTGGCATTCCTGCCTGGGTAGTTTTGCATCTCGAACTGTGATGTGGGTCTGCCTGGTAAGACAATAGGCTTTTAAACCAGAGTAATCATCCCGGATACTGACAGAGTTAACAGAGTTCCTTTTTCAGAATACAGTAACCAAAATATCTGTCATAAACGGATGAATAAATGTAACAGACTTGGTTGTTGCCATATTTTCCCTCATTTAGAGACAACAGAGTCACTGAGTAGTCCTGTTATCTGGCATGCAGTACACATCCAAATGGTTTTTGAATACTCCCATTTTCTTTCCCTGTGGTAGTTGTAAGAACAAAACACAAAGGGTAAGCTTTTTACCTTCACAAAACATGAGTGAGTGAACAGCTCAATGAAAGAGAATTAGAATGTCAGGCAATGAGATGGACTTTTTATAAAACACGTCTGTGATCCTTCCCCCCCTAGGAATTGACCATCCCTTCCCATACCTGCCAAATACAGACATTCTCTGGGTTGTAAGCTCCCTGAGGGCAGGGGCTGCTGGGGTTTGGACCTAATCAGGGAGTGGCATGCCGTAGTTTTGAAGATAGGCCTCTCACATACTGAGCAAACACTCGCTGTAAAACCAGTATGACGTGTGGCTTGTGTTTTTCCTTAGGCCCCACTGATGACGGCGAAGAGGAGATGGAAGAAGACACGGTCGCCAATGGGTCCTGAGCAGTATGGCCTGAGCATCTGCGGGACGTATGCTATGCCCACCTGGGACAAGTCCTGCTTTTTGAACTTGGAAGAATAGCCTTGTTTGTGTCAGCAAATTGGAGTTCATAAGTGTTGCCGAGATGCTTAAGACTGCTGCTGGTAATTTTGTAATATACATTTTGAAATCAAAATGCCAGTTTTTTACAAATAGTAAAAATACAAAGACATTCACTGTGCTGCCAGTTGTCTGTCATCGGGGCGGGGTGTGCAGTGAGGTGTATGGACACGTTTCAGTTGGAGATGCCAGAGGGCACGGTTTCTAGGTAGGCTTCCCAGGCCTCTTTAAATATTTAGATTTTTAAATTCTTAATAAAACTGCAGATGATCTGTGTGCTGCCAGTGGTTTCTGTAAGACTGCGGTCTCTGGTGCATTTTTTTTTTCCTGCAAAGAACAGCTTCATTAAAGGCAACCAGGGGCTAATTAGTGATTTGAAAAATTACAGAATTGCAACTTCTCTGCTTGTTGGAATGTGACAGCACATTCGAGCATTTGCGACATGGGGTGGGGGTGGGGGTCCCAGGCCAGTGGGCAGATGAAAAGAAGGACGGGAGCTGCTCTTTCGCTGGATTTGGGTGGGCTCTTGGTTCTTTGGTTTTTTTAAGCTCCCTGGGAGATTGTAAATGTGAGAAACACTCACACTAGGTGGGTCCCTGAACAGTTGAGGGTGACTCCTTGTGACTGGTTTGCTGTTCTTGTAAAATGTGTACAAGATGCAGAAGACTTGGAAGGAACTCGACCTTCAAGGGGCCAACTGGCTGGCTGGGAAGCTGGAGCCGCGGGCAGCAGTGGGGCTAAACCTCAGCAGCAGCAGCAGCAGCAGCAGCAGCAGCAGCTGCTAGAAAAGAGTAGGGCGGAGTGGTCAGAAAGGAGACGGAACTTGGCTATCAGGAGGATCTGGCCTCTGGTTTTCCTCAATGTGACTCCAGGCTGGTGCTTTCCAACTCCAGTGTGCTGTGAACTTCCCGGGCATCTTGTTAAAATGCCAGATCTGGTGGGGTGGGAGGCTACATTTCTAGTAGGTTCCCAGGTGCTGTTCTTGAGAGGGCACACAGCATTTCCAGCCTTACCTCTCACCACTTCCTTAACTTCTAGCTAAGCCCTCCAAGCGCAGTCCTGTCTAATCATGTCCTGATGGCCCACGCCACAGTGGGCTGCTCTGTTCTGTCCTCACTTTGACAGATTTGGAGATTCGTGTTTTTTAATGACTCCCTGGGGCACTTAGGCACCCAGGAAATAACCCAAATATTCAATAGGTGGATTTATAAACGAAAAGTTGTTCATTTTATTTGAGAGGAAGATAACTGCAATTAATGCTCTCCTGTTCCCCTCACCAAGGTGCCCTTTCAGATTAGAACATTGCCAAATGTCCACAGGATCAGACCAGAAGGACTTGGGGGTGGGGGGGTGGGGCCTTAAGATCTTCCTGTAACATCTCATGACGTCTGCCAGTGAGGCTGCCTTTTCTATGTCCACATAGCCTTTCTGTTAATGCACATTTACCTGACACTTTTGCTTCTGATGGGACAGCTAAAATGAATCTGTTTTTCTTCTCCATACTTAGGTCCTGGGAAGCTCTTCCCAGCAGGGTCCCTGCTCCCATCATTTATGAGCCACCTACCAAGGAGACTCTGAAGGAGCCTCTGGTCACTAACTTCAGTAGTAAATTGGTTGCAGCTCACTTTTCTCCAATCACGTGCCCTACCTCTAAGTCGCCTTCTTTGGGTCCTGGCTTTGACTGTGGGCAGTACTTAGCGAGGGTACACAGACTTTGGTGCCATTGCTGAGTGGATCTGGACTGAACAGGATTAACTCTGGCACCCAACAGATTAATGGCTCCTGGGTAATGACTGGAGGGCTGCTAAGAAAAAAACAAAAGGAGATCTTGTTATGTGATTTATGTTATTGTTGCAAGTGAGGATTTTGCAAAACTTGACCAGAGGAAAGTGAGGGCTCCTGTGCTCAGAGCTGTACCAACATCTGTGTGACTCAGAGGACCAGAAAAATTGGGTTTGCCTCAACCCAGTTTTTCCCAGAAGCCCAGTGTTTTCCATGTGCAATTTTGTGGAACATGAGGTTCGGTCCAGGATAACTTCTATTGTGTTAGAGCCAAAACTATACCCATGTACCCAGCGGGCACAGTCAGGCAGCACTCAAAAGAACTCTGTTTCTATGGAACCACATTCAGATGTTGATTTGAGTATTAGTTTTGTAGTATTCATATGTAATTAGTAGGTTTTGACGTTCTAAGAACTAAATTAAGGAAATGTATAGTTATATATATATATGCAGATATTTAACATAATTTAAATACCACAGTTCAGAGTCTATAAGAATGCCATCCAAAGGGCCATTCAAGTTTGAGAAATACTATTGTTTGATTGCCATCTCTGTAATCTCCCTTAGCTACCAACACTTTTAATCGTGTCTTGGTGCACATAGGTGAAAAGGTGAAATTAGGCAAGTGACAATCACCCTTCTCACAGCTGGTTCTTTTTACTGCAGGGTTAACTAGGGTGGCTCAGCTTTATGTCATTCTCCTAGGACAACATCACTATTAATCTAATACGCAAGCCACCTGGCCAAGTCCAAAGTCAGAGGTTGGGCAAGTATACTCCTTACACCTCAAGGGTATTGCAAGGATATGGTTCTCAGAAGGAAGGATGAATTGGGGTCAGTCATTCAGTCTACCATGGATAGACTCCACCATGGGAGTCCTGGATACTACCTTTGTCCTGTTTCTACGAATAACACCTGACCAATTACATTAAGCAAAGTGTGTGCTGAAATAACTTTATGGTTTTAGATAAACTAGATGAGATGATACACCCTGATTAAAGGGATAAAGGTAACACGTAAGCCTGGTTAGGAAGAATAACTTACCAATGGGAACTTAAGAACAGCATTGGGCTAGGAGCTAAAGCAAAACTCCTTTATCCATGCATTCTAGTAATTCAAAATCTATTAATTTTAGTTGAAGATACTATTCATGCTGTAAGTACATATGTAGACACAGACTAGTTCATAATAGTATGCAAAGGTCTACTTTATTCTTGTAGGTATTTAAAAAGTGCAACATTTTCTTGACTGTTGTGCTGGTTTCCATTTTATATCAAAATCCTGAATGCCAGGAATTGTTCACTATTTTTATTTAAATGATACATACTAAATGTTCAACTTATTTCATCTTCAGGACTATAGACATTCCAGGGCAGGCTGGGTAAACAAGGGCGAATAAAGCAAATTCATTTCCCCCATTTAACCAGATGGAACATTTTGGCATTTTCATGATATGCAGGTTGACCTAATTCATTGACTTGCTGGCAACAGCAAATGTTTGCAACCTAGGATCTTCCTCCACTGCTGCTCCAAATATCTTAATGCCTGAACTACACTGCGAGCACTGAAATGTTCACTGCAACATTTTTGAAGCTTTCACGTCTTAATCTGACCTCTTTGTCAGGGTGGGGAAGTATCTGTTAGCCTTATTTAACCCACCTAACCACTAAGTTATATATTTAAAAACTGAGCTTACCTTGCATTAGTTGAAACGTGTCAGAACCCTTTTCAGGACTTCAACTCTAAGAGGTCCTCACCGACTGCTTCACTGAACGGTGACCCCCGCCCCCAGCACAGCGTACCTGATGTCCAGAGCATAACCAAGTCAGGCAAACCCGCTCTGACTAGCTTATCACTATTTATGCACAAGGGGTGTGTGTGTGTGTGTGTGTGTATTAATTTTTCATGTTTATTTTTGAGAGAGCACAAGTGGGAGAGGAGCAGGGGAGGAGACACAGAACTCAAAGCAGGCTCTGGCTCTCCGCTGTCAGCACAGAACGTGTCCCAGGGCTCAAACTCAGGAGCCATGAGATAATGACCAGAGCCGCAGTCGGTGGCTTAACCTACGGAGCCACCCACACAAGGTATATTTAAAGCTGGTCCCAAACTAAGTACTGAAGTCATAATCCAGAGAAATAGTTCGGTGTTAGCACATCGAGTTCCTGCAAGATTAAGTGAGAAACCATTTCAAAACAGAGTAATGATTCATCACCTGTAACAAGTGAGAGGCAAACATCAAAGAATAAAATTCCTCCCTCCTAAGCTCATCAAATCAGTGGCTGTTTTCACAGCCTTAATTGACAAAATACAGTGTCCTCAATTTCCCCGTTTCAAGAGCCCATTTTCAAGGTGAACAGCTTTCAGGCTTTTCTTTGCCAAGGCGCAGGAACTGCAGTCCTCCAGTAGGAATCTACCTCGCTCACTGCGCAGCCCCAGATCGCCCCCTCTCCCAAGAGCATCTAGGTGACCCAGCGCTGGGTGCACCCACTGCGTTAGCGCCTGATCCCAGAGGTGTGGGCCTTCCCCACCTGTTCACCCAGTGGCGGCCTGCTCTGACGTCAGCACCTGGTCACTGTTTTTTTTTTTCAAGGTTGCATTTTTTATTCTCAACCTGTCTAACGAGACACAGCTGTGTGTTCACCTCAACTCCTCTAAAAACACACTCAAGCCCAAATTTCAAATGGGGCGGTTAAGGCAGGAGGCCTCTGAGCCGCAGAGACGCCAGAGGAGTGGAAGGCTGTGAAGCAGGGCTTTGCAGGCAGAGGAAACAACCAGGAAACCGTGATCAACAACTGATGCTGCCGTATGACGCCTCTTAGGATTCGATACGTGCTGGAGCCACTGCTTTAATTCTTTCCCCAGAGGTTTTGGCTCTGGAGGGGAGGAGAACCGTGAGGGTCGGCGGGCCTTTCTTAGCCTGAACTGTAACAGAGGCAGCTGAAGGAGGAAGCTGCCAGCGTTTCGTCTTCTGCCGAGTTCTGCTGCCCAGTGGGCCCGGGGCAAGGATGTGGGCGCAAATCCTGTTTCCAGGCGGCCCCTGACCTCCCGTGACCTCGGCGTGCAATCGGTACAAAAGTAAACATGCCTGAGGGAGTCAGCCCGGAGGTCAGCCACGCCGAGGCATTCAAGTGGGCAGTGAGGTCGCCCAGCCACACGGTGCGCAGTCGGCGGGGGCAGTCTGCGGCCGCCCCGCCCCTCCCGGCTGACCACGCCCCTCCTGGCTGGACACACCCTCACTGTGATAGGTCGAGTCTCTGGACCGGGTCGCACCGCGATTGGCCCGGGCTCAGGGACGCTGATCCCCGGCGCGCCACGTTTACGGAGGGGCGGGCCGGAAGGCGAAGACTCGAGCTGACGCGGCCGGGTCGCGTAGGGTGGCGGCGGCCATGGAGCGGGACGGGCAGCAGCTGTCCGCGCGGCCGGCCCTGGAGACGGAGGGCTTGCGCTTCCTGCACGTCACGGGTGAGTCGCCCCGGTTGCCCGCCTGTGCCACTAGCTCCCCCGGGCGTCGCCATGATAGGTGGGTCGTCCTCCGCTGCGCGCCCGGCAGGGCCCGGGGAGGCCCGGGGAGGCCTGAGGAGGCCTGGCCCGCAGACGGTGGCGGCCACGCAGGTCCGGGCAGCTGGCCTGGGACGCGCGCCGAGGCCCTCTAGGAGCTGCACTTCTCCCGACTGCGCCATCCGTCCCTTTTTTTGCGCCAGTCCCTTATTTTATGCGAAGTAAGCCTTTCTGGCTTGCGTCACTGTGGCCACTGAGCCCTTGGCGTTTCCTTCCAGGCCTCTCTTTCCCCTCCCTCCATACTCGCCGGCACTATATCGGCCCCCAAGTCACCCTTTTCTGTAAGTCGCTGAGATCCGAAAGGCCTTTGCCCTCCAGTTGGATCAGCTTCCCTCCACCCATCAAAAACCCGCTTTTCCGTGCCCTCCGTGCTCCGGACTTGTCCCCCACCCCCGACTCTCCAGATTATTGAGGAGCCCCTACTCGGTGACCACCGAATTGTACTCGCTTCTATCTTAACTGCCTACTTGGGAGGCTCTTTCCTCAGCTAGACCCTGAGGGATTCGAGGGCAGGAGCTACGCTTGGTCTTTTGGTGAATTTTATGGAAAAGTACAGTAGCAGTACATATGTGTGTGTATGTGGTTTGGTTTTTTTTTTTTTACTTTTTTGAAAACTTTCTATTTCAGTGGGCTCCCTGCTAGCCACCTATGGCTGGTACATCGTCTTCAGCTGCATCCTTCTCTATGTGGTATTTCAGAAGCTTTCCACCCGACTCAGAGCCCTGAGACAGAGACAGCTGGACCAAGCCGCAGCCGCAGTGGGTTAGTGCCTGATAACAGGAAGGCAGTGGCTTTGCCCCGCTTTCTTTAAGCATTCGAAAGTTAGTCAATTACCAAGAGTAAGAAGTTCTTCTAATCTGCACGACAGAACCATTTTGTGCTTCTGCAAATTGATCTTGGGGAAACGTGCAATCGGTTTTTAATTTCAGTGATTGTCATGAGATGGAAAGCCTGCTCGATGGTGCCTAGAGCACCCCCTGCACGTCTTGTTGACGTTTGGTTTTCCATTTAGGGGATGGATTGAAATGAAAACTTCACAGCTTCTCCATACTTGGGGGTCCGCCTGCTGATTTTCTAGAACCGTTGTGAGCGACAAGAAACGCAGCGTTAGTTCACATCCACCACATTTTGATTTTCACAACTTCCTCATCAGATCTGATTTCAAGTTACATTTGGCTGTGGCAAAAAATTTATTCACAGTGGCCTTTTTGCTAGATAGAAGCTAGTTTCAGAGGACATATCTAAAAGGAGTTTTAAGGGGCACCTGGTGGCTCAGTCAGTTAAGCGTCCGACTTCTGCTCAGGTCATGATCTCACGGTTTGTGGGGTCGAGCCCCGCCTTGGGCTCTGTGCTGACAGCTCAGAGCCTGGAGCCTGCTTCAGATTCTGTGTCTCCTCTCTCTGCCCCTCCCCGACTCACACTCTGTCTCTCCCTCTCCCTGTCTCTCAAAAATAAATAGTAAAGAAAAGAAAGGAAATGCTAAGTGTTTTGAGAATAACCGCATACTATAAACAGCTAAAAATCATTCTTCGGACTCTCCATGGTTACTGGGTTTGGAGAGCAAAGCACATGTCATGACACAAAAGTAGTGAGTGGAAGGACTTAGAAATGGCCTTTACTCAAACATGCCTCTTCTCTCTCCCACGAAGCCCTGGGGTCCTGCCATTCTCTCCCTCTTTTTGACTGTTGGCTGTACGTCCAACAACAAACTACATCTTGCAGAAGATGCGGTTTTTCACCAAGAGGGTGGCCGTGGTGTTAGGAAACCGCTTCAGTCACCTGGCACAGCCGTCTTCGTGGGTGTGGCGCTGTCGGGTGACATGTGTCTTACCCCGGGAGAGTAGGTTTATGAGATGAAGATAGGCTGGGCATTTTTACAGAGGCCTCGTTGTCTTGGTGAAGTGCTGCAGAAAGTAAATGTGCAGCCAAAAGTGTTACCTTGTGCTGCTGTACAACTTCGTTAGGAAAATTGGGTTTAAAAACTCCACACTTGATTGATTTTATACTAAGAATGATCTGATAGTTACAAATGTTACCAAAATTCACAATTCTATGGAGTGGAATTGTCTTTTTTTTTTTTTTTTTTTTTTTTGAGATAAAGTTGTTCCAGGGCCGCCTGAGTGGCTCAGTTGGTTAAGCATCCGAGTTCGGCTCAGGTCATGATTTGACCAGTTGGGCTCTGTGCTGACAGCCTGGAGCCTGCTTCAGATTCTGTGTCTCCCTCTCTTTGTCCCTCCCCGGCTCTCGTTCTCTCTCTCTCTCTCTCTCTCTCTCAAAAATAAACATTAAAAGTATTTACATAAGGATAAAGTTCCAGCCACTCCTACCACTGTACACACCCACACCACCCACACCCATCCCCTTGAATGACCACAACATTTTGACCCATTTTACGTGGATTCAGTTAAGTGGTCTTTTCCCACTACTGTCTAGGCAGTGAATATTGCCTCTACTTTTGTATAGTGCTGGCTTGAACGTATAGTTCTTTGTTTTTTCTTAAAGTTTACTTACTTATTTTGAGACGGAGAACATGAATGGTAGAGGGGCAGGGAGAGAGGGAGGGAGAGGGAATCAATCCCAAGCAGGCTCCACACCATCAGCACAGAGCCCAGTGCGGGGGCCGAACTCATGAAACCGTGGGAGCATAACCTGAGCTGAAGTCAAGCGTCGGATGCTTAACCTGCTGAGCTACCCAGGTGCCCCTGTATTCTTATTTAAAAATTAGCCACACCACTGTGTCCTTGCCTTTGGTGGTCCTTGACATGGTGGTCTGAGTAGATGAGCAGATAGAGAACCTAACTATATATTTATGTAATTCTTCTTTGTTTTATAAGCCAAGTAAAACAGGGAGCTCATTTCCATTCATGCTAACTGGAAGGACTTTTCTCTAGAAACAAGGATAAAATACCTGAGGATCATTACCTCTTTGTGGTGTTGATCTGGGCCAGTTAGTGATGGCTAATGATCAGAAAACTTTATCTTCTCTTGTTTGTCTTCTGGAATTCAGTCAGCCTGGAGACTGAGTGTCGGGAGGTGTCCAGGGTGTGGAGTGGAATTTCGGGGTGCCCCTCTAACCACTTAAATTTCAGTCACTGGGCTGTGCCAGACTCTCTGACTCGGAATTGCTGAGGGAGCCCAGGAATAACGCGTTTCTGAAGTGTTTCTGGTGCCCAGATATTAACCAGGACTAAGAACTATGGCAACAGGACAGTCCTCTGCCCACCCGAGCAGTAAAATACATGCAGAGCAGCAGAACTTTCATGTAAAGTACATGTTTTCTGCGTTGTCTGACATCTGTACTTCCGTATCTTTCTAATAATATGGACCCTCAAGAGTTCCCTTTCTCAAACTGTTTTCTGACATTCTAGAACCTGATGTTGTTGTTAAACGACAAGAGGCTCTAGCCGCTGCCCGTCTGAAAATGCAAGAAGAATTAAATGCACAAGTCGAAAAGCACAAGGAAAAACTAAGACAGGTAGGAACCGGGTTGAGTTTGAACGCATGGTTTTAAGAGCGAGTTTGAGGCCTAGTGGGTGAAGGAGCGCCTGTGGGTGGCGCGCGCCGGCCTCCCCCGTTCGGGCGCGTGCTGGGAACAACTGGTTGTGACCGATCGCTTCCGCTTCCGTTGTGCAGTATCTTACACAGCTTACACTACAGTGTCTTTAAAATACTCTTTTAAAAAGGTGTCTTTTATTCACGTGTTTGCTTTTCAGTGGTTTCCTCACACAGCATTTTCACCCAGAACGGTGCCACGGCACTGGACGCACGGCACACGCCCAGCCTCTTGCTCCGCTGTCTTTCAAGCCATGTACCTCACACGACCTCGCTTGGTGGGGCCACTTTCAGTGGGTGCCAGGAGCGCCAGGGATGGTGGCGATGGGCTCAGCCCAGGGGTGAGAGGGAGAACCGGTTCACTGGGGGGGGGGGGCAGAGGAAGAACCAAGGACGACGGTTGGAAGTGACCTTAGCCGTCAGTGGACTGTGCTGCCCTTCACAGGTGGAAGGCCACCCGTCAGATTTGACCCTGTCTATAACTGAAACGAGCAGGTGTGGACTCTGCTTTCTGAGAAGTGTCATTCCAGATGTTTCTGGGCCCCTCTTTTTCCCAGAAGGAAGCCTCTGCTGGCTCTGAGGCCTTCCTGTTGGCTTTACCGGTGTCTCTGGTGTTTCCACGGTCACATGCCTTTCTGCCACCGCTAGGGGCTCTTGTGGTTTCTGCGTGGTCACCCAGGCTGTGGCTGGACTCCCCAGCTTGGCTGGAGCCCAGAAGGAAAGGACGGAGCAGGGGCACTTCTGTTCCACACACTCCTCCGTGGTCACCCTGTCCCAGCAGCCTTCTTCCGGTGTAGTGGCATGTTGCCACCGAAAGCAACCACGAGCCTAGAATGTACTAGCATATTGCTGTTACTTAACTTTTTAAATCCTACGAAGTAAAAGCATTCAAGATATAAAAATCAATACCATGAAAATTAAGTTTCTGCTCTTGTTCTCTACCTGCTGCTGCCCAAGCATTCCATGTTAGCGTTTTTAGGTATTTTTTCCAGAAGTATTTATCCCTATATAAACACCCAGGAATTTTTCATTGAAGTGGCAGCGTAGTATACGTAAATGCCATTTTTGAGCATGGTTTAGTTTTGAGCCAGTTTTGAGTATTGAATTTCAGGGGTTTTTTCTCTGCTAATCTCCAACCCTGTAAGTAGTATTGCTTCGTTCCTAGAGTCCTAGACTAAGTAGAATGCCTTCTGCATGTCAGAATGGATGACGGCAGGGCCTGAGTTTTGTTTGTGTGTGCGTGAAATAGCTTGATCATTTATGCAGTTTGCTGATGGCAGCTGAAAATAATCTTTTTAAAAGATCACATTTTAAAATTGCAGTGTCAGCCCCCACAAACTGGAAAAGAGACAAAAGCTTGTGTTCAGTGTTCAGATTGTTGTAGCATGTGTGGTTCTGTCTCCTGTACCTAACAGACATGACAGTAATAATCGACTGATTGAGTCCGCCGGACCCACCGCTAACGCCGCTCTCCTGTTTGTGGTCTCAGGATTTGTCGGCCGAGTCCCATCCTGGTTTCTCCGTGTCAGCGAAAGGTGTAGAATAGATGATTTTCTCCTTGACCTCTTGTAGCTCCAGACAGCGGAAGCATGGGGTGACAGGTGTTGGGATTCAGCAGCAAGGGACGCTGAGAGGCATGGAGAAATTTCCTGGATATGTGATTTCTAAGGCATCTTCTCACATATCCTTGTGACGTCACAGTGTAACTAGAACCAGAATAAACAGCAGTTTGGGTCTGGATTCCGCTGGGAGTGAGAAATGTAGCGCATGTAAGCTGTGGTACCCAGTTCCCAGCAGGAATGTTCCTCTTCTAGGAGTGGCAGGCGAGGCAAAGGACCCGGCCACCGTGCTCCTCCCTCCTTGGGAGCCTGCTCACCATAGGATCACAGACTTTCTCAAGGGCTCATTATTGTGCATAATTTTCTGCTGAGATTAGTTTTCCCTTATGTTTCCAGTAGTACTTGACTTTCAAAGTGCTTTCAAATCTGCTCTCATTAGCTCCTCACGGTGTGCAAAGCAGAGGGATTAAGTGACTCAGGTAACACAGCCACATGGTCACGGAGCAGGCCTGCCAGCCATGCTCACCCGTTCCAAGTCAGTCCTTCTGCTTTACTAAAAATGTCCTCCTATGGGCAAAAGGCAGAACTGAATTTGTATTATTTTTTCCATGATGCTTTTTGCTTTCTTTAGTGAAGTTTCTGTTTGTGAGTTACACTCCTACACTAGCACTGTTATTTTAAAAAGCAGGTGTTAAAAGTCAAAAGACTTTTAAGTTAGAAAATTGTTGGGATGCCGGCTGGCTCACTCGATTGAGTGTCCAACTCCTGCTTTCAGCTCAAGTCATGATCTCACATTTGTGAGACAGAGCTTTGCCTTGGGCTCCGCTTTGAGCGTGGAGCCTGTTTAAGATTCTCTCTCCCTCTGAGCCTCTTCCTGCTTGCGCGCTCCCTCTAAAATTAGAAAATTAGAAAAAATTTAGAAAATTGTCAAAGTTAGCATTTTCTTTGAGAAAGATGGCAGTTTATGAATTCATTCCGTAACACGTGCGAGTCTTTCTCAGCTTGAAGAACAAAAAAGGAGACAGAAGATTGAAATGTGGGACAGCATGCAAGAAGGAAAAAGTTACAAGGGAAATGCACGAAGGCTTCCGGAGGAAGACAGTCCTGGGCCTTCTACTTCGTCCGTCCTGCCGAAGCGGAAGTCTGACCGAAAGCCTCTGCGGGGAGGTGGTAAGCACCTAACCTTAAAGCATGTTTAGCCGTTATGGGAACATTTACCTTTTAACAACAAGATCCTGTTTCTTCCTTTTGTTGTCTGTGAACTGAGGCTAACTCCTAAGTTTAAGACTATGGAGATTAGGCAGAAGAAACATATGCCAAGCCCCCCACCTTCACCTCCCACCCCCGCCCAGTGCCTGGCAGTCGCCGACCTGGTGAGCCCTCTTACCCAGTGTCTCAGGGCAAGGATGTGGGTGCGGGTCCCGCTTCCCAGAGACCTGTAACCTCCTTGGCCTCAGCGTCCAATCGGTAAAAAACAGTAAACCTTCCATAAGTTGAAAGGGAGCTTAGTCAAGCCCCCAGTGAGGAATCGGAATGATGGCGCTCGTATGTCAGACTCTCACCTCGGCCCCACACGGCCCTGGGAGGGGAGAGGTAAGCAGGACGAGGAACGGGTTGCCCATCTTGCAGATTAGTGTGTTTTGAGGGAGTTTTTACATGTTTGAGGAGTTAAGATCAAGAAGCCAGATGGCTTCTTTTATTCCCAGCAGAAAGTCCATTCAAAGTGCAGTCACAGAATAAAATATTTTTCCACATGGTAGCTACAAATTTGTGAAAATGTCTGTAAGAATAGAATCCATATCTTTGTAGTGCTTTGCATGTGAGGATCACGATTTTATGTTTGATACAGAATGTTCCCAGTACCGTTTTGCTTCCTGTCTCTCGTGCCAGGTTACAACCCTCTGTCTGGTGAAGGAGGGGGAGCCTGCTCCTGGAGACCCGGACGCAGAGGCCCGACATCTGGCGGATGAGGCTAAGAATCTTGTTAATGTCGCTTTTGACATTAGCAAGATGAGTCCGTAACCCTCAGTTCAATTGCCTTACGCACACTTTTCACAGTGACTGGCCAACGGGAGTGGGGTTTATTTCTGATCTTAACTACACTTGCGTCTTTAATGGTTGAAGTCCGAATAGGATATAGACATCACCACTAGCAGCAGTGACCGTTGGTCACACTTCACTAACTGTGGACACAATGACTGTGTTCATTGATTTCTTGAAATTGGCTAGTTGGTAGATAAAGCCCTCCAGGTGACTAGCAATGTTGAGATAAAAGAGACCCAGTTGTGGTTAGAAGTCGAAGTTAGAAGTCCTTGTTGGCTGGACAGTCTCTGTGACAGGTTGCGTTGAATGATGTCTTCCTTGTAAATGGTGAGCCCACCAGCGAGGATTACTGATGCAGACAGTTGATGGGGTTGTTTCTGTATATTTATTTTTATGTACAGAACTTTGTTTAAAAAAAAAAAAGAACACTGTAAATATTAAAAAAATGCAAAGAACATTTTTTAGCATCTTTATTAAATTCAAGGAAATTTCTTTCTGAACTTGAATTTGTCAAACACTAAACAGCTTTTTATCCTTCCACAGCCTCCTACTACTCCTTTTCCCTGCTCATGGTTTCTCACCTGTGGGGAGCATGGCAAGTGACAGCTACAGTGATTCCCAGGGTGGGCAGGCCCGTTGGGGTTTGTCCACACAATCGGGTGCTCAGAGCAGAGTTGCTAAATTAACAGGATAAAGAAACATCTTGTCTAGAGGTGTCTCAAGGGCCATGCGGGCTTCTAAGGGCCCCTTGGTCATCCCCCTTGCGAGGCTCTGTCAGGAGTGCGTGACAAAAGGCCAGGTAGTAAATATTTCAGGCTGTGCAGGACCCAAAGTGTTAGGTTTGTAGATTTTTTTTTAAAGAATGTTAGAAACAGAAGATTCTTTGCTTATGAGCTGGATTTGGCCTTGTGCTTTAGTTTATAGATCCTGCTGTCAAGTGGAGATCCTAAGAAGGAACAGAATTAGCCGGAAAAGTATCCTAGCGTGGTCTCATATATAAATTAGCCAACATTTATGATCTGATATGTGTGAAGTATTCTGTGGCCGTCTTCCTTGATATAAATAAAGGAAGAAATACATTCTGGTTTTATGGGGCTTACAGTCTCTTGGGGAAGATTGGGGAGCAAAAACAGGACACTTGAAGAACAGCATATTTACAAACACATAGGTTGAAATAGTCAAGACTTAGAATTTGAGTCTGGAGACATTGGAGTTAAATTTGGGGTGGGGGCTCTGGGGGTTGCAGACAGAAGAAAGGGTTGGTGAAAAAAAGGGTGGGGTCATGAGGTTTAGGAGATCCCAGTTTCCAGTTTGTAACCAGATTGGCTTTTTACAGCATGGGAAGCCTCACACTTGGCTTAAAGTATTTTATCCAGATTCATTTACATTTAGAGAGTTTCCCTTGTGGGCTCTAAAGGAACTTTATAATAATTCTTTAACATACTTTCTGTAGCTGAAAACGTGTGTTAGGTTGCTCTCAGTGATTGGTTTTGGGAGTAGAGGGCATGTTTTAGTTAGTATACTCTGAGCTGTGACTCCATTCCCTCAAGCCTCGTTTTTCCCATAGATTTAGAAATTAGCAAGTCAGGAGCACAAACGGAAGAAACGGTGCTTGAATTCTGAGCCGTAATCACCATTCATCCTTGCACTGCAACAGCCAAGGGCCATAGGTACCCAGGGTGGGGACCTCGCTGGAGCTAACAAAGCAGTTCTGTGGGACAGTCAATGATGGGGGGACACTGTGCCACTAGCCTAGTGCAGAAAGCATTTCAGAAGGGGGGACTGAGGTAGCCAGGGAAGGGGGGGGTCTTGCTTTCCTCTTGAAAGATGAGGCCTGTGGGGAAGGAGAGGGGGCCAGGCCCAGGAGAGCCGAGTGGAACCAGGCAGGACACTGCCTCGTGCCTCAGTAGGAGGGCTGCGGCTGGGAGGGCAGCTTGGAACTGACGTGATAGACACTGGGGAGCTGTAGGTTTTCGGGGATGACCCTGTGACCCGGTCCATCCGGACCGTGGAGCGATGTTAGTAGCCTCTTGGACAAGATCCAGATGCATCTTCAGTTGAGAAACTCTGGTAGCTGGAGTTCTGTCCTTGGCCCGTGCACCTGCCTCTGTATGTGAGGGGAAAGACTTGAACAGTCCTTCGGATCCGCTGCCCTCCTCACGGACTCCTCTCTCGCCTCTCCTTCCCTTCTGCCCTCTCTACTGGCTCTTCCTCGCCAAATGTTCGAGCAGGCTTTGCAGTCAAAGAAGGAGCCCATGTGAAGCAAAGCCTTGGCTCTCTGGTGCCCTTCCCTGGAGCTCAAACTCAAGTTGTCTCTGCTTGTCATCTGCTCCTTCCCCGACCTGCTTAACTCTGATTGGGCCTTCACTGGGCCATCAGATTTCAAACCGGTGGAATTCTTGGTCACATCTTGTTTGGCCTGGTAGCACGTGACCCCTCCTTGCAGCCCTTCCTGCCCAGCCTGCCACAGCACCGCACGCTGGGTTTTATTCCCACAATGGCCCACATCTCTCCGAGTGCCAGTTCCCCCCACCCCCCTGAACCAGTTTTCTGTATTCTCCATCTGGTTCTTCTCGGCAAAGCTCCTAAGGTCGCCTGTGGTACTGTCTGACGGATTGTTCTCAGTACTCACCTTAACCAAGCATCACTGGCAATAATTGAGCACTCCTTGGAAAAACACTGTTCTCTTCTAGGAGTCCACACACGACTGATTTGCTTCTACCTTTCTGGCCTTTGCTAAGTGCTTTCTCCCCCTCACCTTCCTGACCTCTAAATGCTGGAGTTAGAGGAAGTTACAAAAGTCAAGAAGGGAACTGACGGGAGCATTGTGGAAACCACGCAGGTACAAACACGTTACACACTGCCTGGCTCTCAGCTGGGCGGCAGGTGAGGCGGCCATGAGGTTCTCTATCTCCAGCGGCCTGGCTGGGCTTGTTCAGCCGGCGGGTCAGTTCCAGGAGGAGCGTGCCTAACCTTTCTAGATCTGTTTGCTTCACTTTTGCTACCATCCCACCAGCCGCAGCAATTCCCAAGTCTAGGCCCGATGCAGAGGTGGAGGAAAACCTCTCAAAGGAAGAAACAAAAACTACGTACAAGGGTGTAGAAGCAGAGAAGGGAAGGAAACCGGCCATTTGCAATGGAAGTGTGGTAAACCCTCGTGGGTCTAATACCTGTCTTTCAGCCTATGAAATCCCCAATCTGGATCAAGGTTGCCCCTACTTGATCCTTGAGGATCATCCCCAAGATTTGTAATCAAGAGAATTGCCTAACAAATAGGAAGAATGCTGCTGTGATAAATATATCACACCCTAATCCGAAAAGGAGCCTAGAAAATGGCCTGTTAATCGGTTAGGACCCGACAGGGAAACATGGCTTACTCAAACCAGTTGATGGGGGAGTAAGTACTCAGCAAAGAAGTTAACTGCATAGGTGTGGATGGGGTTTAGGGAAACCAGTGAGGGAGGGTACAATACTAGGGACAGTCATCGACACTGGGGAGCCATCCATACCTTTCGCCCCACCCCACAGGCCTGAAGATCTGCAAAGAGACCAGTCACCAGAACCTGGAGAGAGGGCTGTGTGGGGAGAATCCACCGGACAAAGACAGACCCGGTAGAGACCGCTAACCTGTGCTTCCCAGTGAGAAGGAACCAGAATAAGTACTCTGGCCCCGCTTTCCCACGCACCAGTCTCTGCCAGAGCCTCACTGGCTGAACTCAGCTAAAAGCTAGAGCTCATGGGGTCAACATAAACTGGTCAGCTGATGCCCCGGTGGCTGTTATGGGGTGAAATCTATCCCCCAAAAGATATGTTGGAAGACCTAACCCCCGGTACCTGTGAACGTGACCTCATTTGGAAATAGGCTGGCTTTGTAGATGTTATCAAGTTAAAATAAGGTCATTCGAGGTCATACTGAATTAGGGTAGGCCTTAATCCACTGTGATTAGTGAATTTGTCTGCCGGGGTACCACAATGAAGCACCATAGGCCAGGTAGCTCAAACAACAGAAATTTCTTATCTCATGGTTCTAGAGGCTGGAAGTCCAAGTCTGCAAGCTTGCTTTCCTCCGAGGCCCCTTGCTGCCTCTTGCAGATGGCCGCTCTCTTGGTGCCTCTTCACGTGGTCTTCCCTCTGTGAGTGTGCATCCTTCCTTTCTCTGCGTGTCCCAATCTCCTCTTTTAAAAAGACCCCTCAGATTGGGTTAGGGCCCACCCTGAAGGCTTCCTTTTAACATAATTATGTCTTTAAGACCCTGTCACCAAATGCAGTCACATTCTGAGGTACTGGAGGCTAAGGCTCCAACCTGTGACTTCTGGGGGAACAATTGGCGTCCTTATAAGAAGAGGAGACACACAGACTGAAGACAACCATGTGAAGAAAGAGGCAGAGTTTGGAGTGACAAGCTGAGAAATGCCTGGGACTACCAGGATTGAAAATGTCATGGAAGGACCCTCCCCTAGAGGCACCATGGAGAGGGCGTGGCCATGCTAACCCTTTAATTTTGGACTCTACTCTTTAGAACTGTAAGAGAAGAAGTATCTGTTGTTGTAAGTCACCCAGTTTGTGGTAATTTGTTATAACAGCCGGAGGAAACTAATACAGTTGCATACAGTGTACCCCTTAATGATACCTCCCAGAAGTGGCCCTGAGGACATCCCTTTATCAGTGCATTAAAAATGGTGCTGGCGAGGAGACATCAGTGTTCGTGATCACTATCAAGAATACTGATAGTGCTGGGTGATTTCTTTTTTCCCCCCTACATCCACTCTCCGCTCCATTCTTGCCCCAAGAGGCTGACCTGTAGGAGCTGCAGGGGCCCATACATGGCAGTCCATTCAAGCCAGCATCTTGGGGAGCTGACCCTAGGCCACTTTGACCACAGGTTTCAGATAAGGAATCTAGCAGATCTGAACACCATTCCCCAGTGCTGCAGCCAACGCACTAAACCCTGAAGTCCATGTTGAGAAGTTCAGCTCCATTAAGCCTTTTATAATTCATTGTCCTTCTGAGACCTTGGAGTTCATTACTATGATCCTTCCCAGACTCCTGCCAGCACAGATGGATAAGGCCCTGCCCCCCCACTGCAGGCATGGTACTTTTCCATCTGCGGTATGTCGGGATCCAACTCTTCCCGTGGCCTGGAGGCAGTGAGGAGGAGGGGTGAGTCCTTGAGGTTGTAATTGGGGTAAGCAGGAGAGGCGGCTGCCCAGGTGTGTTCATGGAAAGGTGTTCCTGCCGGGGGAGGCTGGGGAGGAGGCAAAGGGATTTCGAGGTCAAAATATCCGGCCTTCTTTGCATCAATCCATAGCTCTGTGTTCCACTCTTTCCCATCAGTGACCTTAGGGTGTGACACCAGACAGGGCTGAGCATTTCATTAGCAAAGCAGCTCTGCAACCCTTATCATCCTGCCCTGGACAGCCATTTCTCCTGCAACCACAGCGAATACAGGAATTCCATCAGAGGTTTCTGGTTTTCCACTTAGATTCTGCATTGACCATAAACAACTACCTTCAGTTTGTCCTTCTCCTTGTCCTCCCTGTAGACTCAGGAGCCCATCAGAAGTGGCCAGGTGACCTCACTGTCTTCCAGTCCCTTTTGTTGCTATAGGGACTGTGTCTCAGACCTTTGATCTCCCATTGCTTTACTCTCCTATGATGTCTCCAGTGATACTCTGAATGCATGAGATGGCACTGCATGCCCTGTGTTACCAATGTCCCATTGCTGGCTCCTTAAATATGTGAGCAGCACAGTCCCCAATCCCATTTTGAGGGTCTGTTTCCCAGACCCGCTCCCAGGACAGTCACTGTATGTAGCAGACTGGATCCTGGCTAGAAACAGATGGCCTTCATGAACTGAATAATCAAGAAAAGCCTAAAAAACGCATACAGAGGCAAGGTTTAGGTAGGTGTAGGAGGGGGGTGGGGTACAGTGGCCCAGGGCTGGCAACATCAGAGAGGTCATTGCTAACACCAGGCCTGAGGCAGCAATCACACCTTCTCCCTTTTCTTAAATGTATTCCTGTGATGGTAGACTGGGTGGTTCAGGCCAGCCTTCCTTCTCAAAATAACTTCAAAAAACTATAGAAGATTTAACATATTTTCCTAATTATGCAGTTATAAAGCCAAGATCTCAGAACAAGAACAGTAACACCTGGGCATTTGTCAGTCTATACATGGTATCTACAGGCTGGGCAGTGTCCTTCTGGCCTCTTAAGACCAGAGCACATTGAATCTGGGGTCTGGCAAGGCTGGGAACCTTGGTAAATCCCTCACCCTGACTTTAGAAGCCTGAGCAGAGTTTGCAGCCTGGCTTCCAGGCATCTTGGTGGCTCAGAAAAAGCTCCCCCTGGCACCAGCATTAAGGTAGTCATGGGTAACTGTTCCCAGATCCTTGATGGAAGCAATCACAATCTTCTCTGAAGGAAGGTGAGCCCATCCTAGACTTCAAATTATTTCCACATACAATTTTGTAAGTATTTTCCAGCACGTAATCAAGGATAATTAGACACACAAGGGGACAAGACCGCATAAGGGAGAACTGATACAACAACAGGCAATGGACGCTCAGGAATCCAAGTGGATTCCTGTGGAACTTAAACTTCCAGTGGAACAACCATAAAATATGCTATAAACAAAGATGTTTATCTTGTACAAGGAGATAAAAAGCAAGATTGAAACATTTAAAAATGACCTAGGATTTAAAAAAAATTAATTTGGGGGCACCTGGGTGACTCAGTCCAGTTAAGTACCCGATTTCAGCTCAGGTAGTGACCTCACAGTTTGTGAGTTCCAACCCCGTATCAGACTCTGTGCTCACAGCTCAGAGCCTGGAGCCTGCTTCGGATTCCGTGTCTCCCTCTCTCTGCCCCTTCCCCCCCCCTCTCTCCCCCTCTCCTCAAAAATGAATGTGCAGTATTATGTGTTAACATTAAGCACTGATTCATACTCTAGAAACTAAACAAGTATGTAGAAGGGTGGGCACCTCCCATCAAGTTGAGAGGTCTACTCACTATTCCCTTGATTGGCATGCCAATTATTAATTCTCTCTCAGCTTTAGTCCCACTCTCTTGTGGATGGTGGTTGTGATGTGTGGATTGGGACTTGGCAAACCACAGTTGTGCTTAGCCAGCAGCTCCCGGTCAGTCACTGCCAATGGGGGGGCGAGGGGAGGGTTACGAGAGAGGAGCTGCAGGGCTGAAGGAGGGTGCAGGGACTTCCTCTCCTGTCTGCCTCTCTTTCCTGGCAGCATTTCCCCAGCCATGCTTCTTCGCCCCAGCAGAAGCAATTCCTTCCTATAGCAGCAGCTCATGTGATTCCGTTTTCCCTGATGCCAGAGAGAGACCAGCACTTACTGCCCAGGGTCCCCTCCTCAGATATCAGAGTTTCAGCTCTGTGGGGTCCCTCCTCTTAAGATTCTAAGTTGTAAGAATTCTAACCGCTTCCCATTGTTCCCTCTGTCCTAGGAATAGTAGCTGCGTCTGTAGCTGCCACTTCTGTGATACCTTAGTGTTTTCCCTTACCCTTCCGTTAACTAGTTAACAATTCTTCGTATTCAGTTCTCTCCTTTTGGATATCCCCTTCCAGCCAAGGTGGGATAGCAGTGTCTGCTTTTACCCACCCATCTGAAACAACCAAATCAAACAGATAGTGGTTTCTTTTTTTTTTTTTTTAATGTTTTTATTTATTTATGAGAGAGAGAGCGTGAGCAGGGGAGGGTCAGAGAGAGAAGGAGTCACAGGATCTGAAGACAGGCTACAGGCTCTGAGCTAGCGGTCAGCACAGAGCCTGACGCGGGGCTTGAACCCACGAACTGTGAGATTGTGACCTGAGCGAAGTTGGACGCTTAACCGACTGAGCCACCCAGGCGCCCCAATAATGGTTTCAACATACTGGCCATCAGATCGTGAAAGACAGTGATCTTCAAGACATGGGAAAATGAAAGGTGGTCATATGGTTGCTCCAGTTACTGCTTCCAGAGAGTTTCCAAGATACACCATAGAAGAGCGAGGCCTCGCTGACTCCCAGCGTTGAAGAGGCTGAACAGAAAGCCCGGGGGAGACCCAGGTGGCTGGGCTTTGCAAGACAGGGTACCAGAAAAAAGGAGAACTGTAGACAGAACTCTGGAAATCAGCAGACGTTCCTCCTCAAATATTAACAGAAGGCCATGGGGGCCTAGGGGGCTCAGTTGGTTACGCATCCGACTTCGGCTCAGGTCACAATCTAACGTTTCATGAGTTCGAGCCCCACATCGGGCTCTATGCTGACAGCTCAGAGCCTGGAGCCAGCTTCCGATTCTGTGTCTCCCTCTCTCCCTGTCTGCTCTTCCCCTGCTTTCTCACACTCTCTCTTTCAAAAATAAAACATTTAAAAAATACTAACAGGAGGCCAGAAAAAGTGCCTGTTCCTACCCACCAGAGTGGAAAATATAGTCATTAACAGGACATTGGGTAAAGTACTCAGGAAAGTCTTGCCTCCGTAGCAGAAAATAATGAGTCTGGCCTGAGCATTGCCCTTGACCTACCTAACAAACCATAAAACCAAGACCTAAAAGGATCAAATTACTTCCAAGGCACTTAACTGCTTCCCAGACCCAAACTCAAGATTTATAGGAATACAAAAACATTCCAGACCCAATGAGGCAAATTTCATAATCTCTGGCATCCAAAGATTACCAGGCATGCAAAGAGGTGGGGAAACATGACCCCTAATGAGGAAGAAACAATTGAAACTGACCTATAATGGACAGAGATGCCAGACTTAAGAGGGAAGAACATTAAAACAGTTATTAGGGGCGCCTGGGTGGCTCAGTCGGTTGAGCCTCCATCTGCGGCTCAGGTCATGATCTCACATTTGTGGGTCTGAGCCCCACGTCAGGCTCTGTGCTGACAGCTCAGAGCCTGGAGCCTGCTTCTGATTCTGTGTTTCCTTCTCTCTCTTCCCCTCCCTGCTCATGATCTGTCTCAGAAATAAATAAAACATTAAAAAATTAAAAAAAAACAATTATAACTATATCTTAATATATTCAAAAAAGTAGAGACATGGAAGATTTTACATATATGAGTCAAATAGAACTTCTAGAGGTGAAAACCACAGTGTCTGAGAAGAAACAACCACTGGACGGGAACCCTGGGTGGCATTAGACATTCAGAAGACAAGAAGACGGTGGACTTGACGGCAGGGCCATAGAAACAATCCAGCAAAACCCAGAGAGGAAAAACATTTTGGGAAAATGAAAAGGGCATGGAGCTCGGGGACGATTTCAAGCAGCCACATTGGTGTGCATAATTGGAGTCCTCGGTTGGGGGAGGACAGAAAAAAATAGTTGAAGGAATAATGGCCAAAAACGTCTACATTTTATGACACCGATAAAGCCATAGGTCCAACAAAAGCATGAAGAAAGCTATACCATAACATAAATAAGCTGATAAGCACAGTAATAAACATAAAATAAAAAATAAAAATGAGAAAATCTTCAAAGCAGCTGGAGACCAAAAGAAGACACAGTGTGTGGTGTGTGCAGAAGAACGGAGATAGACAAGACAGCAGATTTAGTTATTGTCAAGGGATCAGTTCATCAAAAGGACACAACGATCTGAAATATCTATGTATCTAGTAACAAAGTTTTGCAGGAAAAATTGATAGAGTTGCAAAAATAAATGGACAAATCCATAATTGTAGTCAGAACTGTTAATACTATTTCTCAATAATTGGTTGAGCAAGTAAAATCAGTAAAGGATATTTTAGACAACACTATCAACCCATTTGACCTAAATGATATTTCTAGAACACTCCACCAGAATTAGTAAGACAACACTATGTTTTTCAGGTGCAGAGAGAACTTTCATCAAGATAGACACTATTTGCCAAGATTTAAAAGAAATCTCAAAAAATGTTTAAAGATTCAAGTCATACAATGTATCCTCTCTGGCTAAGATATAATTAAATTAGAAACTATAACAGAAAGATACTTGGAATCCACCCCCAAATATTTGAAAACTACATAATCAATGGTCTAAATAATCAATGGTCAAAAAATATATCAAAAGGGAAATTAGTTGTTGTTGTTGTTTTAATTTTGAGAGACAGAGAGAGAGACAGCATGAGCAGGGGAGGGTCAGAGAGAGAGGGAGGTACAGAATCTGAAGCAGGCTCCAGACTCTGAGCTGTCAGGACAGAGCCGGATGCGGGGCTCCAGTCCACGAACCATGAGATCATGACCTGAGCCAAAGCCGGCCACTTAACCGACTGGGCCACCCAGGCACTCGGAAATTAGTATTTTTAACTAATCAGAAATGAAAACACGTTATTAAAAATTTGTAGGATGCTGTTAAATTTTATGAAAAATACCATAGCATTAAGCCCCTCTAATAGGAAGAAAAAGGTCTTAAATTGGTTACTTCTCCTAGCTTAAAAACTAGATTAAGATTAAATGCAAATATAACAAAGGAAATAATAATAGATTAGAGCAGAGATCAATGAAAAGTAAAAAGAAAAAATCAATAGAACAAAAAGCTGGTTCTTTGAAAAAAATCAATATTGAAAAAATCTAATCAGACTAATCAGGGAGGAAAAAGAGAAGAAGCGAATTACCAATATCAGGAGTGAGGAAGATAATAACACTACAAATTCTATAGATATTAAAAAGGATAAAAAGAAAATAGTATAAGCTTTATGCCGATAAATTTGACAATTTAAAAAATGGACACATTTCTTGAAAGACACAAACTACTACAGCTCACTCAAGGAGAAATAGATAATCTGAATAGTTCTATGTCTGTTAAGAAAATTGAATCTGTAGTTTGTTTGTTTGTTTGTTTATTTATCTAAATTTGGTGTTTGGGATGCAGTTTCCAGTGTGGTGGAGGGGGGTTCCCCATGGCGCAAGCAATTCTTTTTTTTTTTAACTTCTTTTTTAACATTTATTTATCATTGAGAGATCGAGAGACAGAGCATGATCATGGAAGGGGCAGAGAAAAGGAGAGACGCAGAATCTGAAGCTGGCTCCAGGCTCTGAGTTGTCACCACAGAACCCAACATGGGGCTCGAACTCACAAACCGTGAGATCATGACCTGAGCCAAAGTCAGACGCTCCACACTGACTCACCCAGGTGCCCCTGAATCTGTGGTTTAAAACTTTCCGACAAAGCAAGCCCCGGGCTTGGATGACTTAACTCGTGAAGTCTACCAAATATTTAAGGAAGAAATAATACAAATTCTACACACACTCTTCCAAAAAACTGAAAAGGAGAGAATGTTTTTTTAACTCATTCTATGAGTTAAATGAGGATAGCATTTCCCTGATATGAAAATCACAAAGGCACAAAAAGAGAAACTACTGATTAATATCTGTAAGACACTCCCTGTGGACATAGATGCAGAAATTCTAAATAAAATTCTCTGAAGTTGAATTTTGTTAAAAATCCTGTAATTAGGAGCACATGTACCCCAATGTTCATAGCACTTTCTACAATAGACAAATCATGGAAAGAGCCTAAATGTCCATCACCTGATGAATGGATCAAGATGTGGTATATATACACAATGGAGTACTACATGGCAATGAGAAAGAATGAAATCTGGCCATTTGTAGCAAAGTGGATGGACCTCGAGGGTGTCATGCTAAGCGAAGTAAGTCAGGCAGAGAAGGACAGATACCATATGTTTGCACTCATAGGTCTGACAGGAGAACAAGAGAAACCTAATGGAGGACCAGGGGGAAAGGAAGGGGTAAAGAGAGCTGGGGAGAGTGAGGGACACAAATCATGAAAGACTATTGAATACTGAAAACGAACCATGGACTGAAGGGGGAGGGGGAGGGCGGGAAGGGGGTGATGGTCATGGAGGGGGGCACTTGTGGGGAGAAGCACTGGGTGTATTATGGAAACCAATTTGAAAATAAACCATTAAAAAAAAACCCTGTAATTTAAAAAAAGTATTCATGATGTCGTGACTACGTGGGGTTGCTTTAACATTTGAAAATCAGCCCGTATTAAAAAAATTTTTTTTTAACATTTATTTATTTTTGAGAGAGGAGGGGGAGGGGCAGAGAGAGAGGGAGACACGGAATCCGAAGCAATCAGCCAGTGTTTTTAAGTACGTATTTAGAAACTAAGAAAGAACAACCACGTGACCATTTCAGTAGGCACGGGGAAAGCCAGATTCAACAAGCCAACTCCTTCCTTTACTCGAAGAGGAGTCAGCCTGTCGGCACAGCATGCCAGTGACTTCCAGAAGTTGGGCTGGGCCGGCGTGAAATGACTGGCTTTGGTAATGAGTCAGGTAATGCATGCAGTTCCTGAGACAGCGGGCTGGATGGAATTGTCGGCGCTCCTCTGCTGCGGGTGAGCACGCCTTTTCTGTAAGGGACTCGCGCGGGCACAGGCACTCCGAGGTTTACTGGACACGGCCTAATTCCGTCCTCCGGTTTGTACCATCACGGGCGAGCCGGCAGTCAGTCTTTCTGCCTGTTGATGTGCAAAGCATCTCATAGCTGTTTCTCGATGGGACTGGTGGGGTGTGGGAGGGGCGGGGGGGGGCGGGGAGGTTGGAGCCGGGGCCAAGAAAGAATTCTTTGGTGCAAAAAAGGTGATCGCATTAAAGCACAGGGACAGGACCCATGGCAGAAAGAGCTGCACGGGGTTGGAAGAGTGACTGCTTGTGTACTATGGAGTTCAAAGTCCAGAGGAAGTTTCTTAAAGGGATTTCCGTAAGCTCAAGAAGACTCGCAGATTACTGGAGGCCTAGCTACTGCCAAGCTAAGGTGGTTTTTCCTTCTCGCAAAGCATTATCATTAAGTTCCTGGAGATTGGGTATTGATACAATATTGTTATATAATATTTAGTATTACATTTAATATTTATAATATTAAAATACAAAAACTGATGGAGACTCTATCAGCTTAACCATTTGTTTTCAGTCCTTGCCTTTGTTCCCGGGCAGCCAGGAGTGCCTGAGGAGGGGAGGGGTGGGCTAGCTCGTGCTTGACCCTCAGCTTGTCTTAGCTTCCTCCTCAGGACTATACCTGGTTTCCGTTCCCTTCCATAACTGAGACCAGAATCCTAATGGGATTTGCTCCCGGTTTTGTCATTGGCACAGGCCCCCGCCAAACCCTTCTGGCTATGAATTTAAGGCTAATTCACAAGTCGCATCTGGCGCCAATACCCCCAGGGCCTCTACATGTTTAACTACCGCTTTTCCTCCCAAGAAATCGTTTTGGTTAGCACTCCAATCCCAAGGGCTTCTCTTTTGAACCAAGACACATAAAGGTCTTAATATCTGTAAAATAGGGAATAAAAGGTCCCCGGCAACCCAATAAACCAACAAGCCTGTAATTCCTTTACTGTTTTGGGATTGGGAAGGCCTGTACGTTATCAATGGCCGCCTCTGGGATCCCTTTTGTCTTGCCCACCCAGCTGACAACAGGAACTTTACTGACTGACCTCGCCCTCAGATCTTGTCAGTTACTACCTCCCACCCCTGCGACGTAATGACGCAGTCGCTTGAGCAGGAAGGATAAATCATCACGAGTTAACATATCAGCATATCTAATGACGAAGCACCTCTCCTCTGGCATTTTCCCAATTTCCCACCTAGTGACAAACTGTAGGACTATGAAATTCCTTTGGGGCAACACCTTCTACAGCCTTAGCAAGGCCCGGTTGGGCTGTTTGTATTTTCTCTTGGTGTCCCAGGTAATACTAGATCTTGCCACAACAGTCCACCGTTCTATCTTCTGTTCTTCTCTGTTTTTCAACCCATCTATTTCCTTTATGACAAATGTTTTCCATTTCACTGGAGTCAGCCATCATGCCAGCTACTCTAGCAATGGGTTGATTTAACCACAGGGGCGAGGACAGATACTGAAGTACGTGCTTTCATGTACTCTGTGAAACACGGACATGCTGACTGTAAACAGTCTTTCATACCAGAGCCTCTGACACGCTGGGTGTAAATGGCGTGTTTTGTTCCCAGTTCACATATAATTCTTGTAGTTCTTCCATAGAGGTCCGGTGTAATAGGGAAGGGGAGAAGGGGGGAAGTGAACAGCCCCTTTGTTTCGCCAGGTTATCTTAATGCTAGCATTTATCCAATCACTCAAATTAGCTAACTGCCTGATTTTCACCCATGCGTGCAGCATATTTCCTTTGCTGCAAGGTAGGTTGAATATTGATTGAGGCCATTAAATAAAAATGTGTGTTTGTTTATTTTGAGAGAGAGAGAGAGGAAGCACAGGGGAGGGGCAGAGAGAGTGAGAGAGAATCCCAAGCAGGCTCCATGCTACTCACACAGAGCCCCACAGGGGGCTCAGTCCCACAAACCTCGGGATTGTGACCTGAGCCGACATCAAGAGGCAAACACTTGGGGTGTCTGGGTGGCCCAGTTGGTTAAATGTCTGCCTTACTGTCTGTGCTGTCAGCACAGAGCCCGCTTGGGTTCTCTCTCTCCCTCCCTCTCTGCCCCTCCCTTGCTTGTGCTCAAAATAAATAAATAGACATTACAATGAGAAAAGAGTCAGAAACTTAACTGACCTAGCCACCCAGGTGCCCTGGGGCCATTTTTGACAGTTTACCACCTTCCCCAGGATTCCACAGTTGTAACACCGGAGCTGCTGCCCACCTTGGACTCTTTGCTTAAAGAGGCTGGTTAGTTACTAATTCAGCAGCAGAGTGTTCCCTCATAGTCATTTTCTGACTAGTGGGAATTTTTTCTGTCATCCCCAGGCTTACGAATGGACTGGGTCTTTGAGTCAAAGGGCATTGCTGCAAATCCTTTTCCTCCTCTCTAATGTCCTCCTCATCTGAGGACTCCTTCTCCGGGGTTCCCATGTCTTCGGGCCCCATTCTCTTGAGATATCATAGTTCTCACTTGAGGGCACAGTGATCCGTCCATTACACACACGTCTCTGCCATCTCGCATGCTCTCATTTCTATGTGTTCCTCCCACTGCTGGACTCTTTTGGACATGATGTGTGTATTAGAGGAACATGCCGCTCATACAGCCTTTTCTAAAGCCAATGCTTCTCTGGTCTGTTCTGTTCTCTCCTTACTGGTACCTACCTCCCTTTTGCAGTATCTTCTATCACACAGATCAATGGCCATGCTACAGCTGCAATAGGAGGTTCACTTTCCCTTCTGTCTCCTTTCCACATCTCGTTGGATAGGATATCTCACAGCCCCTTGGGGGTTTTGGAGGCATTCCCATACTCACGCACCGGTCCAAATGCTCAAAAAAACCTGGTCGAGTCTCCCTACAAGGAGGTGGTTGGCCACCCTGGAACCCCCTTGGGCGCAGGGCTTTCTCTCCCACCCAGTCTCTCCCGCCGGCTTGCCAATTATTAGAGGGCGGAGGAGGGACAGGAAAGGGTCCTCCCGAATGGGAAAG
>NC_043708.1:121561901-121573195 GCF_006229205.1 Suricata suricatta
GAGTTCAAGCCCCACATCAGACTCTGAGCTAACGGCTTGGAGCTTGCTTGGGATTATCTCCCTCTCTCTCTCTCTCTGCCCCTGCCCCCCAAATAAATAAATAAACTTAAAAAAATGAAAGTGAGGGGATGGAGAAACATTTATTACACAAATGGATGCCAAAAGAAAGCTAGGGTAGCAATATTTATATTGGACAAAATAGACTTTAAAACAAAGACTGTAACAAGAAACAAAGAAGGACACTGTATAATAATAAAGGGGGCCGGGGCGCCTGGGTGGCTCAGTCGGTTAAGCCTCCGACTTCAGCTCAGGTCAGATCTCACGTTCGTGGGTTCAAGCCCCGCGTCAGGCTCTGTGTTGTCAGGCTCTGTGTTGACCGCTGGCTCAGAGCCTGGAGCCTGCTTCCGGTTCTGTGTCTCCTTCTCTCTCAGCCCCTCCCCCTCTCGTGCTCTGTCTCTCTCTGTATCAATAATGAATAAAGAACATTAAAAAAATTTTTTTTAAAGATTTTTTAAAAAATAATAAAGGGGGCAAGCCAACAAGAGGATATAATGATCATAAATATTTATTCACTCAACATGAAAGCACCCAAATACATAGAACAGTTAGTAACAAACATAAAAGAACTAATGATAGCAATACAATAATAATAGGGGACTGTACACTTACATTGATGGACAGGTCATCCAAATGGAAAAAAAAGGAAACAGTGATTTTGAATGACACAGTGGACCAGATGGATTTAACAGACATATTCAGAATATTCCATCCTAAACAGTAGAACACACATCCTTCTCAAGTGCACATGGAACATTTTCCAGAATAGATCACATATTAGGCCACAACCCAAGTCTCAGCAAAATAAAAAACACTGAAGTCATTCCATGGATCTTTTCAGACCATAACACTATAAAACTAGAAATCAATCATAAGAAAAAATGTGGGAAACCACAGATACATGGAAGTTAAATAACATGCTATTAAACAATGAACGGGTCAACCAAGATACCAAAGACGAAATAAAAAATTACATGGAAACAAATGAAAACGGAAACACAGTGCTCCCAAAAATCTTTGAGATACAGCAAAAGTGGTTCTAAGAAGGAAGTTTAGAGCAACACTGGCTTACCTCAAAAAGCAAGAAAAGTCTCAAGTAAACAACCAAACTTAATACCCAAAGGAGACAGAAAGAGAACAAACAAAACTCAAACATAGCAAAAAGAAAGAAAAAATAAAAATAGGAGCAGAAACAAATTATATAGAAACTAAAACAAAAGAAAACAACAAACCCCCCATAATAGAACATATCAAGAAACCAGGAGCCAATCCTTTGAAAAGATCAACAAAATCAATAAACCTCTAGCAACACTCATTAAGAAAATGAGAGAAGACTCAAATAAACAACATTACTAATGAAAGAGGAGAAATAAAAACCAACACCATAGAAATATAAACAATTGTAACAGAATATTATGAAAATCTACATACCAACAAACTGGACAGCTTAGAAGAAGTGAATAAATGTCTAGAGACATATAACCTACCAAAACAAAAGCAAGAAGAAATAGAAAATTTGAGCAGACCAATCACCAGCAATGAAATTGAATCAGTAATCAAAAATCTCCCAAAAGAGAGAAGTCCAGGACCAGACAGCTTCACTGGTGAATTCTACTGAACATTTAAAGAAGAGTAAATACCCGTTCTTCTCAAGCTATTCCAAAAAATTGAACAGGAAGGAAAACTGCCAAGTTCATTCTGTGAGGCCAGTATCACCTTGATACCAAAAACAGATAAAGCTACACACACAAAGAGAATTACAAGCCAATATCTCATGAACATAGATGCAAAAATCCTCAACAAAAGTATTAGCAAACCAAATCCAACAATATATTTTATTTTTATTTTTAAAATGTTTTTAAATGTTTAATTATTTTCGAGAGAGAGAGACAGACAGACAGAGTGCAAATGGGGGAAGGGTAGAGACAGAGGGAGACATAGAATCGGAAGCAGACTCCAGCCTCTGAGCCGTCAGCACAGAGCCTGATGTGTGGCTCAAACTCACGGATGGTGAGATCATGACCTGAGCTGAAGTTGGACGCTTAACTGACTGAACCATTCAGGCACCTCCAACAATATATTTTTAAAAATCATATACCACCATCAAGTGGGATTTATTCCTGAGATGCAAGGATGGTTTAATATTTGCAAAACAACCAACGTGATGCATCACATCAGTGAGAGAAAGGATAAACCTGTATGATCGTCTCCATACACGCAGAAAACATGCCTCCACATAACAAAGGCCATCATGACAAAGCCACAGCTAACAGCACACTCAACGGTGAAGACCTCAGAGCCTTTCCCTTACAGTCAGGAACAAGACAAGGATGTCCACTCTCACCACTTTGATTCAACATAGCACTGGAAGTCCTCACTGCCGCAATTGGACAAGAAAAAGAAAGAATAGGCGTCCAAATTGGTAAGGAAGAAGTCAAATTCTCACTATTTGCAGATGACCTGGTACTCTATACACAGAAAGCCCTGAAGACTCCACCGAAACACTACTAGAACTGATAAATGAATTCACTAAAGTCACAGGATACAAAATCAGTGTGCAGAAACCTGTTGCATTCCTATACACTGTACCTAATTCCTGTACACTAATAATGAAGTAGGCAGAAAGTGAAATTAAAAAAAAAAAACAATCCCATTTACAATTGTACCAAAAAATAAAACATCTAGGAATAAATAACCAAAGAGGTGAAAGATCTGTACTATGAAAACTATCACACTGATCAAAGAAACTCAAGAAGACACAAAGAAATAGAAAGGCATTCCATGCTAGTGGGTTGGAAGAATATTGTTAAAATATCTGTACTACCGCAAGCAATCTACATATTTAATGCAATCCCTGCAAAATATCATCAGCATTTTTCACAGAACTAGAACGAACAATCCTAATATTTATATTAAGCCACAAAAGACCTTGAGTAGTCAAAACAATCTTGAAAAAGAAAAACAAATACAAATTCAGATTTCAAATTATATTAATAAAACCTTAGTAAGTAAGCCAGTATGGTACTGGCATAAAATTAGACATATAGATCAATAGACTAGAATAGAAAACCCAGAAATAAACCCATGATTATATGGCCAGCTAATCTTTGACAAAGGTAATGAATATACAATGGCAAAAACGTGGGATACAAGTCCCAAAAAACAAATAATCCAATTAAAAAATGGGCAGAAGTCATGAACAGACATTTCTCCAAAGAAGTCATACACATGGCCAACAGACACATAAAATGATGCTCAACATCACTCATCATCAGGGAAATGCAAATCAAAGCTCAAATGAGATCACCTCCCACTTGTCAGAATGCCTAAAATAAAAAGCACAAGAAACAAGTGTTGGTAAGAAATAGGCACCCTGTTTGCACTGTTAGTGGGAATGCAAATTGCTGCAGCCACTGTGGAAAACAGTATGGGTGTTTCTCAAAATATTAAAAACAGAACTAACCTGTACTCAAGCAATCACACTATGAGTATTTATTTACTAAAAGAATGCAAAAACACTAATTTGAAGGAATATATACACCTTTAAATGTTTATAGAAGCATTACCTACAGTAGCCAAATTATGGAACAGCCCAAGTGTCCATTGATAGATGGATGGATAAAGATGGATGAATAAAACCAAGGGATATATATGTATATATATATAAAATGGAATATTATATATAATACTTTATATGTATATAAAATGGAATACTATTCAGCCAAATGTCCATTTGCAAAGACATGGATGGAACTAGAGAGTATTATGCTAGGCAAAACCAGTCAGAAAAGGACAAATACCATATGATTTCACTCATATGTGGAATTTAAGAAACAAAACAACCAGGGGCGCCTGGGTGGCTCAGATGGTTAAATGTCTGATTTCAGCTCACGTCATGATCTCACAGGTTGTGGGTTCAAGCCTCGCGTCAGACTCAGTGCTGGCAACACGGAGCCTGCTTGGGATTCTCTCTCTACCTCCCTCTCTCTCTGCCCCACTCCTCTTCCCTCACTCCCTCTCTCTCTCAAAATAAATAAACATTAAAAAATTAAAAAAAGAAACAAAATAACCAAGCATGGGGGTGGGGAGAGAGAGAGAAACCAGAGAAACCAAAAAACAGACTCTTAACTATAGAGAACAAATTGATGGTTACCAAAGGGGAGGGGGGTGGGGGGGTGGGGGAAATGGATGTGTACTTGTTATGATGAAAAAAATAAAATGATTAAATGATTTTTTAAAAAGACCATTTCTAGTTCGTGATATTAAAGCGTTATCCTGGAGTCTTCTCTTTCGTTTGCCAGGCAGGAGGGCACATTTTCAGAGCGTCCTCTGAGTTGAGGTGTGGGTGGGGACTGGGCACAACAAAGGCAAACGCTACGCGCAGATGACTGTGTCACTGACAGTTCATGTGAGCACAGATGTGGTAAAGGTGGCCTTCCAAGGAGAATGCAAAGAGCACATCGGTGCTTCCAATGGCTGCCTCAAGGGCCGGCAGACACCCTCTCCGGTGTAAACTCCTTTGCAGCTGTGATCCAGGGCAGATGCGGGGGCTAAAGATTCTCACTTGGCATCTACTACCACACGCAATCCGTTTACACTGGCTGGTAGTTTTAATTGATGGGAGACATTACCCCGTTTCCCACATGAAAGCAAAGGTCCATGGCTCTCAAAACTATCTGAGTATCAGAATAACACTGATTGTTAAATCTACAGACACTTGGGGCACCTGGGTGGCTCAGTTGGTTTGGCTCAGGTCATGATCTCACAATCCATGGGTTCAAGCTCCACATCGGGCTCTGTGCTGGCAGCTCAGAGCCTGGAGCCTGTTTCTGATTCTCTCTCTCTGTCCTTCCCTCACTTGTGCTCTATCTCTCTCAAAACAATAAATATTTAAAAAAAATTTTTTTTAACTACAGACACTTATCACACTTCCTGCATTTCTCATTCAGCTTCAAGAAGCAAGGGGTAGATTCTAACTGGTGCTTTTTAAGCTCAACTCCTCTCATTTTACAGTTTTACAAACTGGTTAGTCACAAATCCAAGACCAGGCTATCTCCTTAGAAAATTCAGATAAAAGCAGTAATTAGAAACAGGTTCTTCTTCTCCTTCTCCTTCTTCTATTTGAGAGACTATTTGAGAATGAGGGAGTATGCAAACAGGAGAGAGGGAGAGAGGGAGAGAGAATCCACACTCACCGCACACAGAGCCTGATGCAGGGCTTGATCCCAGGACCGTGAGATCATGACCTGAGCCTAAATCTGATGCTCAACTGACTGTGCCACCCAGGTGCCCCTAGAAACAGGTTATTATTAACCATAAAAAAAAATTCTGACCATTATTCTCGTTGAGTCTAAGATTATATTCACTTAACAAGAATAGTTACATACCACAAGAGGGCGCCATTGTCACAATGTTCTGGCACTGCCCTTCATCACTTTGTGTTTAATACCGTTAGCCCAAGAAAATTTTGAAAGATTCTTTCTTTTATACGTTTAAAGGTACAAAAAAAAAAGACATGAGATGAGACCCTGAGATTATAGAATAGAGCCAAAAAGAAAGTACAAGGAGGAACCAGGATAAAACAAGTGGAGAAATTAATTCTTGAAGTCAGTACAGGCATTTTGATGGGTTGAGAAGACTCTTCATGGCATTTCCATGCTGGTAGAACACTTACAATGATGTATTAGGGAAACTAGATGGTAAAAGCTTGATTGTATCTCTCAAATGTTCATTTCCCCTGATTGCTAAGGGGTGAGAGCCAAAACATGAAAGAAAATATTTGGGGATTCTTGCTTAGAATCTGAGGCATTCTGGGCTGGACCATTGGCTAATCGGTTGGTGGAAGCACCCATGTGGCTAACTGCTTTCATCTCTCTGGGCCCCGGTTTCCACTTGCATCAAACAGGAGCAGTTGCACCAAATAAATTGGGAGAATCCATAGTCTTAGTGATCAATACTCCATTAATATCATCTTTGGGCTTCAATTTGTGGGAAATTGGTACCATTTTTTGGAGGGTTAGATAGATAATACAATCACGTAACAAAAAATCAGATGAATATAAGTCTCTACTGGGAAATCTCACTCATATTTTCCCTCAACTGCCAAACCCCGCAGCTGGAGCTTTTCTTTCCTTATTTCTTGTGCATCTTTCTACTGTTTTCTTACTAAAACACTAGCAAAATTCTTATTCTCTCTGATTTTGTTCTGTACCACATCATACTCTTTCCATCTCTGTAGGGGGTGAATTCTTCCTTGATCTGTTTTTCGTCTGCAGACTATTTGATTGTCTGATGGATGCACCATCGTTTATCTCTCTATTCTCCATGAGATGGACACTCGGTCTAATTTTTTAGTGTCACAAACCGTGTAGCAGAGAACAACCACGTACAAGGGTCGCTTTGTACCGGTATGGCTGGAGGACAAATTCTCAGAAGGGGTATTCCTGGGTTAAAAGTAAATGCACTTATATTTTGCAATTTTGACCAACTTGCTCTCTAAGTGGGTTGTATGATTTTGCTCCGAGACTGTTGAGAGTCTATATCTGCAGACTCTCCAACAGAGAGCACCGCCATACCATTTTTATTTTGAACTCCTGTAGAGGCCTGAATACCAGGTCTGAACAGTCATCTTTCTACCCATCAGATGGGCGATGGTGTATATACGACCCTAGCATAGGCATGATAACACAAGAGGGCATGTGAAAGACCAATGACATGGGGTCATTTGAGCAGGTTTTATGTCACTGATGTTTTATTTAAAGATTTTTTTAAATGTTTATTCTTTGAGAGAGAGAGAGAGAGAACATGAGCAGGGCAGGGGCAGAGAGAGACAGAATTTGAAGCAGGCTCTGAGCTGTCAGCACAGAGCTCGACAGGGGGCTCAAACTCACTAACTGTGAGATCATGACCTAAGCCAAAGTCAGACGCTTAACCAACTAAGCCTCCCAGCCGCCCTTGTTGTTGATGGTTTCTTATTCTTGCTTCCCACTCTATGTTTGTGGATATGAATTTCTGCTGCCTCAATTTGTAGCTTAAACCTTCTTCTGCAACTCACACATTTTTTCCCCGAGCAATTTTATGCTTCATTAGGCTGTGAGTAAAACAGAGAGAGTCTGAGTTGCATAGCTGGCTGGAGCGCTCCCACGAGGTGACCAGGTCTGACCACCGTATGGAGCCCTCTAGGTGGCTATGCTGCTGACCGGTGCCTGCTTTCTGATGGGGGGACACGCCCTCTCCCCTCCCGAGGAAAGGAAGCTTTGTCTCTGTGCAAACTTTCCAGCTGTGGAAACTCCGGCACTGGTCTAAAGATTAATGGCCCTTCTTGGCAAAGGATGGGAAAAGCAAACTTCTCTGCTGTACGAGGATTAAGTCTTAGCCTAGAAGCAAACCGTCCCTGGCCTCTGCAGTGGGGTTATCTCGCAGAGAACATTCAGGTTGTTTCTCAATAGAGCATGTGCTGGTGTCCGCCAACGCTTCCTAGTTAGTAAGATCACATCCCATCCGGCCAGCATGCCGAGTGGCGCTGAGTTTCTTCTGTCTCTCAAACACACACACTTGTGTGAGAAGCACACTCATGTGGACTCTGTATCTGACAGAAAGAATGGACAGAGCTGCTAAGCAGAGACTAAGGAAGCATGAAGAACATTCTAGCGCACCCCGTGTTGGATCCCCTGTCTGGAAGCCAGAACATGAGCCACAGTAGCTTGCCCTTTCCTGCATCTGCCTGGAAATGCTGCAAATAGAAGGAAATATTGAGCAAAAGTAATTAGCTAATGAGGACCTTAAACGCCAGTTTAATAGCAGCATTAATAATAAAGCAAAGTTTTATTGGGTTAATAGAGGTTAAGTGGCAATCTTAGTAAAATGGTCATTATAGATTTTCTTCTTTGCAGGCAATGAACAGAACCTTCTGAAAAGACTATTATAACTGCCTCCTCTGGATTTGCTGTTTCTCAAAAAGAGGTGTTTCTAAAGGTTTTAAGAAACGATTACCACTTTTTGCAGGGCCCCCTGTCTGAGGCTGGAGTCCGGGAGCTGCATCTTTAAAGAAGCCCTTACAGGGGACTCTGTCGGTTGCTCAGGGCTAGCTGCCAATAAACAATTGAGGTATTTACCAAGGGTTTCCAAGAAATTGCTGCAAATTACATGAAATGTTATACCTGTTACAGGCATTCAATGTATTAGCAAGAGAAAAAATAAATGTAACGTGGGTGGGAACAGGGTTGCAATTTGTGAGAAAAGATTCAGTAATGTAGGTAGAGATGAATTCTAGTTACGTGACATGGCGAAGAATCGCACTGCACAGAGACAGAAGTGAAGTTAGACAGCATGGCATTTTTGAACAGATTTCTAAATATCAGTCTCGAATCACAGAGAAGACTTTTAACATGATGTGTGGAAAGGCCCATTTGGAGATGAGGAAACTGAGCCCCTGAGGTTGGGGGTGCAGCTTGTTCCTGATGGGACTTCCTTTTGTAGAGGGTCCACCAGACCCCCCATTCTGCACCTGAGCCACCAGGGGGTCCCCACCTCAGGTGGCGTGTGTGCCATTAGGAGTCTTCATTCTTAAATAACTCTCTAGTTTGGGGCTTCTCTTACAAGTTTTCCTGATTGTGGCTACGGCCCCTCCCCCACCCCCTTTTTAAGTTTATTTATTTATTTTGAGAGAGTGAGACACACACACCTCCTGAGCTGGGAGGGGCAGAGAGAGAAGGAGAGAGAGAATCCCAAGCAGGCTCTGCACTGTCAACACAGAGCCCGACGCGGGGCTCCAACTTATGGTCTGTGAGATCATGACCTGGGCTGAAATCAAGAGTGTGATGTTTAATCCATGGAGCCACGCGGGTGCCCCAAACACCACTCCTTTTTTAAGATGAGAAAAATGGTCAATGAGTCCCCCAACCTAAGAGGGAGGGCTCCTAGTGCAGCAAAATCGAGAACTGGTTCTTTCCTCTGTTTGCTGATGTAAAAGCCTAGGAAATAGGATCAACCTGACTTCTCCTCACCTTTAAAAATAAATTAGGGGGAGGGAGACATAGGGAGTGAGGAGCTGTCTGGCCTGGAGGAGGTTTTGAGGAGGGAGCTGAATGTGCATTGGGAGGCTGGGGTCTCAGATGCACGCCGGCCTCCCAAGATCCTTGCTGGTAATGGCTGCGCAGGGGCTGGGGCGGGGGGGCTGGTGTCTAGACAGGCAGGCCCCCACACTGCACTTACCAACCGAATTTTGGCCCTTTGGGCTCTCACTGAAATCCTTGCTCCCAGGCATTTGCCTGCAGCTATGAAATCCCCACCTAGGACAGCTCTGTCTCCTGATTCAGGCCTCTGCAGGGGCCCTTGATAGGACATCTTTAGATCCTTCCCAGGGAGAGGGACCTCAGCTTGACGATCCAGCTGCTGCTTCCGGATGTGCTGAGGCTTCCCCTCCCTATGCCCAGGCTGCCCTTGGGAATCAGCCCTTGCCCCAGTGGAGAGGCTCCGGGAGCCCCTGGCAGACTTCTACAGGACCTTGGCTCTCCTCCCTTCCCAGCATCCCCTGGACTGGCAGCCCCCTGCTTTTCCTCAGAGGACTTTACCTAGGTCACATTCTCTTTGTCCTGGGTGTTCTAAACTGTCAGACTCAAGCTTTATGGAGAATAGGGAATCCTCTCTACATCCTGAAGATGTAGAGTGAAACACTTCCATTGAGTCTGCAGATGAGGCACGTGAAGCTATGGATCTAGGGACCAAGGAGTTGAGGAAGACAAAACATTTACCAGCCTCAAAAGGTTAAGTCCCATTACATGTTTATATACTTTTCATTGGATTTCAGTCTAGAGGAGGAAATCTTCAGCATTTTAGGCAGGTTAGAAAATACTGAACTCATTAGGTATGTCACCAGATTGAACATCTGTGTCTTGCCAGATTCGTGCTTTATGAAAATCATTGTGAATTATGGGGCTGTTGCTGAATTTGGGGCATCTGGTGACTACTTGGCATTTGTGGCTTATGGTCTTACTGGAAACCCCTTTGGATGGCTTTCAAACCGGTAATTCATGGTTATATGTTCTGTATTTTCCCCGAGACCACTGCTGGAATCCTGTGTTCACTGCATAATGAGTATTTTATTTTTAGATGTGGATCACCTCTTAGGGAGGGAGTCTGTGGGGAAGGTGGGTAATGAACTATTTTTGACATAAATCACAAGTGCCAAAGAAAGTGGTAATATCCGAAGAATAAACAACAGTGACCACCATTCAATTGCAGAGACCGTGTCTGTATCTCCCACAACTTGCCACTTTAAACTGTGTAATATTTCAAACATTTGGTCATATTAACAATGCAGAGATATCCAAAGGATTACCCCAAGCATGCTTACTTTCTGTCCCTAATTCATTTGATGAAATGAAGGGAACCTGTCAGGCCTAGGAAAACACTTGGCTCTCCAGGAGTTTCATTAGAAAACCCCAATATATTGGCGACTAAGTAACAAGACTAATATTTACTCTATGCAAACATTCGTTGTATGGGCACTTTCTTGGCTTTTGTAGTCTTAGCGAAGTTTCTTTTTAAAAAGAGGAAATATATAAAATTTAAAATCCATCTAGATAAACTGTTCTTCAAAACCTGTCTCTAGAAATCCACTTTAATGGACGAACTATGTAAAAATATTGACAAAGATTCCGGTAGGTTGGGGGTACTAGTTGACTATCTGCCCACAAAAAAAGGTAAATAAAATGTGGTGTTTACCATCCAGGGTATTAACATCACTTACCATTTCTTCAACATCCCTTAAAGGCTAGCAGTTTTAGAAGCTTGGACATTAAATACGACTTTTTTTTTTCTTTTTTCTTTTTTCTTTTTAAGCTTCGAAACTAGGGGCAGGGAACAAGGTAAGTGAATTCACGGTTCATTCTCCAAGCTTGCACGTCTCAAACGGCTCCTGCACTGTTTATTCTATATGTGCTCGCTCCTGCTCCTGCCCACATAACGGCGGGAACAAAGGGACAGTGTGAATCGGGAAGACGCGGGGAAGGTAGAGGGTCAGGTCCGCCTGGCTGGAGGGCAGGGCGTGGGCAGTGGGGTTTACGTGAGGACAGTCCCAGCAGATGGAACGAGCGGTTCGTGCAGAGGTTGGGGACCAAGAAGCCCTTTCTTTAAAAATCCCTCCTCAGCTTCTTGCTAGCAGTGCTTCTCGCAGGATGGGGCCGCCTGGAGGGCATGGTCCCCGGGAGTGGACGCCCGGGGCCGGGACTGGGCGC
>NC_043708.1:121573295-121588996 GCF_006229205.1 Suricata suricatta
GCGGCGATGCGCGCGGGGCGCCGCTCTGGCCGCACGGCCCGGCCTCGGATGGCGGGGCGCGCGACAGGAACTTTCTCTTCGTGGGAGTCATGACCGCCCAGAAATACCTGCAGACCCGCGCCGTGGCCGCCTACAGGTGAGTCCCAGTTCCCCGGGAGCCGCCCCCTGTATCCTGCATCCCCGCGGGCCGCCCTGCCGGTATTTCGTTGGCTTGAGCAAAATTTGCCCGCTTCTCAGACCCGCTGCTCCCGGTCTATGTCGGGCTTGGGAAGCAGAGGTCAGAGGCGGGATGGGGAACGCAACGGAAGAGAGCGTGGGCTTTGGGGTCACGCGAACCGGGGTGGCCCCCGTGGGTGTGGTCCTCAACCCGACTTTGTGCAAGGCACTGTAGCTTTCCACGTCCCAGCTCTCTCTGTTAAATGGGTCTGATTGAACATCTCTCTCTCTCATAAGGTTGTTTGCACAATATCTGATCGCAGTGACAGTAACGGTTATAGTTCGATTCTCTGAAATATGTATCTTTGCTCTTGCAGAGCTAGAGCCGGGGTCAGTTAATCTGGTTAGAGCCCTTCCATAGCATACTTCCAGATTTCTCTGGTGGAGGCACTGCTGTAAACGAAAAGGGCTTCTCACTGCACACTCGACCATACCAGTGTGTTGAGTTAATGGAAAGAGAACCTTGGGAAAAGTAGTTCTTGGCCCATCGTAGATTCGAGGTTAACTCAGTTTAGGGGTGGGTGGGTGTGTGTGTGTGTGTGTGAGTGAGTGAGTGAGTGTGCGTGTGTCAGTCAGTATCTGGGTCCTCATTGGCTATATGTGTCATAAAAGTGGTTGGAATCATGTTAAGGATTAACAATGGGATTAACCAAAGTAATCTTTAGAAGGGCGATGATTTTGGAATGGCTGATTTGTAGTGGAGTGAATTTGAGGTAGAAGAGGAGTGTGGATCCAATAAAGGGATTTAATGGAAGGTCGCATTTGTGAAGTACAGAAATGCTTACTGTGTGGGTAAGATTTGGGACTCATCTAGCCGCAGAACAACCAGTGGAGGGAGGTCCTCCGAGAATGAACTTTCAGAGGAGTCGGTGTTGAGCAAGGCCAAGCTTTGCTTTACTGTTGGTTCTTAATTTACAACCAATACCTTTGAAACTGCGGCTTTTAAATTTAGTCCTGGTCTAAATGTTCAGGCATTAGATGTGAGGGGAAAACACATATGGATTCTTGTTCCTCAAAGGGAGAAAGTGCAGGATGGCAAAGAAGATCAAAGAGCAGTAGACGATGTGGGCACTTTCAGTGAGTTGATTCTCTGTTCCTGTGTGTTTCCATTAGGATCTTATTTAAGTCCAGAGCCGAGCTTCTGCCAGGAAGTGCCTGAAAAGCTTAGAGTATAGCCACTTAGTGTACATTTAAACTATGGTAGTGATTTAGGAACCCACAGATAAAAATTTTCTCCCACATCACCCATGAATTATGTGGAATTTTATACAAATTGTGCTTTTTGACAAGAGACATGCCCACATGTGAAATTAAGGATGAGCTGTATAAATTGTTTACAGAATGGTTTTGAAAGTAAACCCACATGACTGCCATTGGGTGACAAGCCCTGTGAAATCACAACTTCCGAGTTGATTACCGAAGTAGTTTGTTCAAATGCTAGATTGCCCACCAAACAAATAACATTTTCACGGGTTCAGAATCAATGTATACAAACCAGTAGGGGTCCTGGTACGCCAGCAAATGTAGCGCAGACTTGACCTACTCTTTTTACACCTGGAGAGGATCTTTTCCCCGAAGCCCATGCTTGGCCCCTCTTCCTTTTCGTCTCCTTTAGCAAATCTCCTACCTCATCTTTTTTGGATGTAGGATTTATATCTCACCGTTTATTAACTTTCAGACAGTTGAGAAAAAGTAGAAACCCAATTTGCCCTCTGGCCCCAGGTCTTTTTTGTGTGTGTCCACTCTGCCTTTCTGATCAGGGAAGCCCTTACGCGGAAACAGTGATCCTACTCAGGCATTCCATCAGCTTTCCTGCAGCTAGCTCTGCTCTTTTCTCTCGCTGATCTTAAGATGTCCCATTACTGGGGAGCCCGGGTGGCTCAGCCGGTTAAGTGTCCCACTTTGGCTCAGGTCATCATCTCGCGGTCCACGAGTTTCAGCCCCGCATCGGGCTCTGTGCTGACAGCTCAGAGCCTGGAGCCAGCTTCAGATTCTGGGTCTCCCTCTCTCTGTGCTCCTCCCCCACTCATGCTCGCTCTCTGTCTCTCTCTCAAAAATAAATAAAAACGTTAAAAATTGAAGAAGCCCCCTTACTTGAACCTTGGGGTGAATTTACCTTTCTGGCTCCGGTCTTCTGCTTCTCAGCCTGTCTCAACCCTCTGTTTAGACTGGCTGCAGGAGATGGCACAAGACCATTTTAGTCCTAAAGGACTTTTGGGGAAGGCCTGAGTCGGGACCGAGGTTCTAGTCTGTAACTGATGATTATGGCTTTGCAGTGCTTTGCAGCCCAGGCTGAAATGCCACAGTCAGCTCTTAAAATGGAAATTTCACACACAGTTTGGCATAAAAGTCGGCTTGAATCTTACAGCACTAGGTAGAACTCTAGTTTGGCACTGGGTGTGCTCAGTTTTATATCTCCCCTAAAAGGCACACTCATTCTTTATCTTAAGAAATACTCTAATGTTTTCAGTTTTTTAAAATAAAATTATTGTTTGGCTCATGGGTTGAAGGAGATGCCAACATTTTTAGTAGGAGAGCAGTATGGTGTACTTTTATGCTAGGATATTGAAAATATCAGAATTTAGGTCGAGGGCCTAGTAACTGAGATCCAGAAAGGAGCTTAGAAAGCCTTTTGGAAATTCAGCGAGATGTGTCTTTCTGCACTAACATTAGTGCACTTTAATGGTGGAACAGGCCCATCATTATAGACTCTTACTTTCCCCGACCTGCTAAATGCTTGAAGTGGGGAGAGGGGCCACCGAAGGGTATTAGCAGTGCAGTGACAGCTGATAGCAGGCAAAAAACAGATTTTAAAAAAGAGGTAGAAAAAAACCCACAAAGTATGGCCAATCAGAGACTGACCAGAGCTAACTTCTTCCATAGGCCCTGAGCAGACGCTGTAGCTATTAAGTCAAGGAGTGATCCTGGTTTGTACGAATATTCAGTTACAGGGATGCCTGGACAGCCCAGTTGATTAAGCATTCAACTTCAGCTCAAGTCATGTTCTCGTGGTTCATGAGTTCAAGTCCTGCATCGGGCTCTTTGCTGACAGCGCAGAACCTGGAGTCTCTGTCTTAGATCCTGGGTCTCTCTCTCTGCCCCTCCCCCAGTCTCGAGCTTGTGTGCTCACTCTCTCTCAAAAATAACTAAACATTTTTAAAAAAAGTGTTTTTAAAATATTCAGTTACAAGGGTACCAGAGCAGCTAAGTCGGTTAAGTGTCTGTCTTATGATTTCGGCTGAGGTCCTAATCCTGCAGTTCTTGGGATTGAGCCCCGTGTCAGGCTCTGTGCTGGGTGGTGCCGAGCCTGCATGGAGTTCTCTTCTCTTCTCTTCTCTTCTCTTCTCTTCTCTTCTCTTCTCTTCTCTTCTCTCTCTCTCAAAATAAATAAACATTAAAAAACATTCAGTTGCACTTACAATTCATTCCTTTTTTCAACAAATACATGCCTGGCCCCCCTGGGTCAAGACTCTGAGTGTTAAGGACACAATAGTGAAGATGCTTGTTCTGTGGTGCTTCGCTTCTGTTCTAGTGGAAAGGAAAACACTGAAAAGAGGGTTAATGATGGGTGCCATGGAGTAAATAAAACAAGGAAAGGGTGGGGCGACATCTGGAGAACCTGGTATTTTGGGTGTAGTCTTACCAGGGTTGTGTGAATATCACTGATGAGCAAGGGAGGAGAAGGAAGAGCTGGTAAGTTACAAGGCAGGAACCAACTTGGAGGGGAATCAAAGAAGGCCAATAAAAGAAAGTGGAGGAGGCCAGAGTCTCTTCTTCTAAATGAATTAGAAAGCCTTTGGAGGGTTTAGACAGGAAAGCAAAGTGATTGCATTGTGTCCTAAAATGTTAGTTCTGCCCATTGTGTGGAGAATGGACTGGAGAGAATCAGGGAGATGTTAAGGGGCAGTTGGGGTAGATGTGTGGGTGGCAGGAACTGGTGTGGTAGCAGTGGAGGTGGAGGTCAATGGTTCCAGAATACATGTTGGAGGCAAGGTAAGAGGTGCTGATGGAATGCTAGTGAGGGGCAGGGCAAAGAGGAGCCACAGCACCTTCTCGGGTCTTACCTTGGAATACAGAGTGAGTGGTTGTATCATTTGTTGAGGTGGGCAAAGTGAGTCACCAGGTCTGGTTTTGCATAAGAGAAGTTTGAAGAAAGCTTAGACACACACGCAGAGGTATACTCAGACTCATAAATGTAAGGAATTTACAAAGAAATGAAGAGAGGGGACACCTGAGTGGTCATTCGGTAAAGTGTCCCCACTTCGGCTCAGGTCATGATCACACGGTCCCAGAGTTCAAGCCCCCCATGTGCTCTTTGCTGACAGCGCGGAGCCTGCTTGGGATTCTCTACCTCTCTACCACTCGCTCTCCTGCTCACTCCCCGCCCCCCCTCTCTAAATAAACTTAATTAAAAAAATTTTTTTTAATTCTAAAAAAAATAAAAAACAAGAAATTAAGGAAAGATTTACATCTGAGGCGATTACAGCGCTGGAGCTCTGAAGCTCTCTTAAACTAAATTGCCTAAGGGTCCTGGGTAGCTGGAGTTTTACAAATTTATAAAGAAATTCATTTTGACTCGTACTCTACAGAGTATTTGTTTTCTTGGCAATTTCACTGCAGAATGGTACCTTGATTCCTCTGGACTTATTTGTTAGGCCAGTTAGTGACTGATCATCAGAACCCTGTGTTCCTTGGGTCTTTTGTTACTCGCTATAGTTCATATTATTTCCATGTTTTTATTCTTTGTTCTTAGTTTTGGTGTTTGATACACAGAAGTTCATGTAATTCAATCTTCACCTTTCTTATTTTAGGGTCTCTCCCCTCCACCCAGCTCAAGCTCAGAAGGGTATTGCCCTGGAGAGATTTTTAAAAGCAACATTTTTTGTCTAATTGTAGAAGGGGTAGAATCATCTCAATGTCCTTTCCACCCCACTCCCCCCACAGTGCCATCTGTTGAATAATCTCCCATTTCCCTACCAGTATGAACTGCCATCTTCATCATACTCAGAATTCCTGGGTATGTTTTTGGACTTCTTATTCTGTTCCACTGATCTTTTTCTCTGTTCTTGTGCCAGTACCACCCATTGAAATGATTGGAAGTCGAATAATTTTTTAATATCCGGTAGACAAGTTCCTCTTTGTTCCTCTTCTGTTTCAAGCATTTCTTGGCTACACTTACCTGTTCTTGCTGGGAGAGTTTTGATACCGTTTGGGTTTTCTTTTTAATTAATGGTTTGATAAAAAGGAAAAAAAAAACATACATACTTTGCTTTTTAGTCCTTTCTTATGCCCAGAACGTTAAGCTAATCCAACACCTTTTATTTGTCTTGATTCTTACCTCCCTTGGGCTGAAGATGGGGAACTATTTTGTTCTTTCTTTACTTTCTCAGAGGCAAGAGCTGGTTGGTTTCCCTTCTTTGTCCTGGGAGTGATAAAGGGCACCGTTGAAGATTAGCATCAGTCCGTAGGGAACTGTGGGAAGAAAGTTTGAGAAACACTAGCTGTAGATACAGGAATCTTGTTGCAAGATGTTGTTATACCAGTTAATGGCCTCTTCCTAATGCTTTCAGTGAAGGCAGACTGTTCTTTTACCAACCTTAATGAGCAAACCGCAGGGTGCCTTTCCTTGTTCTTGACCCCTGTAAACCGTGCCTATCTCGAGACAGCTTAGAGCAATACTTTCTTTCTCAGATAGAATTCAGTTTGACAGAAATTTACTGACTGCCTTCCGTAATCTGAATAATCAACCTGTAAATGAACTTTCAGAGCACAACCCATTTCGCATTGTGAACTGCCTGTGTAAGATGACTGGTGGAATAAGCGGTTCTGAAAAAGAGTTTCGTTTTCTGTGCCATCGTTTCAGAGCTTGATGCCCTCACATAGTCAGCCTGTTCCAAGGCAGGATAGCTGTGGCTGCGGACAGAAGATGATACAGGGTTTGTTTTCACTTCCCCCGCCCGTTCATTAAGATGCTCTTTATTGAAAACAGATTAATACTCTATCCGGGCAGGGTTTGTCATCCAGGGAAGGGAAGAAATGGTAATTCTGCCTGATAAGGGCTTACTGGATGTCCGGGCTAACTGGGGTGGGAACACAGAAGAGGCCTGTGCTGATTTATGAAGGGGATCAGGAAAGGCCTCACCCACACTCCTGCCCCCTTTCCCTCACTTAATCTTGAAGGATGAATAGGAGTGTTTGAGGCAGAGACAACAGATTCCCAGAAATGTGGAGCAGCAGGAAGTAGTGAGGGAACGAAGAGATGGTTCATCTTGAGGCTGGGATCTGAAATCTAGCATTTCCTCTAGAATTTTTCAAAGGGATTTAAAGATGTGCTTGAAGATGTATGTAGGAAGTGGAAATTTCTAGTATCTTCCATGTCCTGTGTGAGGAACTGTGAACCAATTTCCTTGGTTTATCCGTTCTGTGATCTGTCTCTCCAACCACAAAAAATGGTGTGGCTAAAATATGTTGACTGAAATGAAGAGAGATTCACAATATAGTTGAATGAAGCAAGAGTAGGTTATAAAATTGTATGCCCAGTATGAGATCCAGTTTTGCTTAAAATCGAAGAAAATAATCCTATATTTGTGTAGCATGGAAAAGAGAGTGTGAAAGCATTTACATACAACGATGCTGATGAGTTTTCATCCTCTCCTTGGTCCTCTTCTGTAATTTTGAATTTTTCTACAGTGAGCAATTGTTTTGTAATAAAGCTACAGAGCAACAGTTAAAAAAAAAAAAAGAGGAGGAGGAGACTTAGGAGGGGAGAGCCCTTGGAAGGAAATGGGGGTGCAGTTTCCTTCAAGTTAGGTTGTAGGCACCAGTTACCTGGGCACAGCAGGCTCCCTGGGGCTGGGGTTGGAGGTCATTCTTGTTTCCACAAGTAACAGTTAATCCTGCCCTGATAAACTCCGTATTTGTTTTCCTTCATTACTCTAACTTCCCAGTTCTCTCTGGTACTCGGGAGAATTGGGTGACAGCGTCATTAACGTGAAGGGCTCCTGGCTTCCATATCTGGATGTCAACATCAGTATCTCCATCTGCCCACATCTGTTGTGGATGTGTGTGGAATTAGGAGGAATAAGAAACTTAAATACGAGGTACAGGTTGTGAAACTGTCCATCGATTTACCTTGATTCAGTGTCCTTTCAAAGCATTTATAGCAATGGTATTTGTTCTGTAGCTGAGTAACTTTTTGTGGATGATTAAAAAAATACTGTGTGGACTGCTCTTATTTGATGTCAGTCCTCGGCTTGCAGACCCCAAACCTGAGGATGTAGTTAGTAATGCCATTAAAACGATTGCTTTGTAAGTAGAACTGAGGTGTGAAGGCGGCTTTTGTGTTGGGGTTTCCTGGGTGTTTCCAACCTGATGCCGAAAACGATCAGGCAGGATTTACAGTAGCAAAGGGACCCATATGGAAAGAGGGTTTCAGGAGCTACCATTTGGATAGAGTCTTCTGATGTTCATTTAAGTCCAGCTTAGGCTCTGAGGCAGTGTCCTCAGCAGGCGGGTGTCTGCCGCACAGACACCGTGGAAGGGGGTTGTAGGTCCACTCCCTGGATCGTGATGACTGTTTTCCCAGCCTTATCAGTGGAGTAGGGTCTGCAGAGGGGATGTGGGTGCTAACCCGGGAAAGAAGTGTGCGGGATGAGAAAGCCAGTAGCTGGCCAGTGGAGGCTTTAGAGTCTGACCCCATTTGCATTCTGGCTTCCACATTTATTTATTAACCTTGTGATCTTGGGCACAAGATCCTGAGCCTCAGTCTCCTCATCTGTTATATATGGGTGACAATACCTCACATACCTCATTGAATTATCATAGACGGAGTTTCTTTTCTTTTAAAGTTTATTTTGAGAGGGAGAGAGAGGGGGGGAGGGGCAGAGACAGAATCCCAAGCATCTGTGCTGAGAGCCTGGAGCCTGAGGCAGAGCTTGAACTCAGGAATGATGCAATCATGACCATGACCTGAGCAGGAGCGGAGTTAAACACCTAACTGACAGAGCCACTCAGGCGCCCCCATGGGCTGAGTGTCAAATGCCCTTAGCATACTACATTGGTCTAGGTAACTGCTGGGTTGAAGGGTGGTTGTGGGCTGCTGTTAATTGGGTTTGACCCCAGGAAGTGCCTTGGTAACAGGAAGACTGACTTGCAAGGGGGTGGGCCAAAATAGGTTCAGGGTGATTTTAGTGTTTGCATTAAGCAACACTTTTTGCTGTTGTTGTTGTTTGTTTGTTTGTTTGTTTGTTTTCCTTAGAATTAAATTTGAAAGTGAATTTTCTTCATGCATGATTGAGAATTAGTTGCATACTTATACTTTTAAGTGCACAACAGCAAAATAGAAACTATGGAAATGAAACTTTAAACTTTGGAAATGTATCATTAGATCAGAATTTGCCTTCTGTTTTTAACACTCCAATTTTGATTCTTAGGTTCCAAAGAGGGCGTTTTTTGTGGTCTGTGCTGATGAGCATTCTCATTGTTTGCTATGAGCCTGGGCTCAAAGGGCAGGTTGCTGTTAGAGCTTAAAACCTTGGAGCTGCCTCCTGGGCTAGTGCCCAGGCCATTGTGGAGGTGGGAAGCTGTAATCCACCCGCTACAGCTTTATTGAAGGGAAAAAAAGTCTCCGTAATGTTTGCTTTCACTTTAGTCTACTTTCTAAGGATTAATGGTAAAGAGTATAGTTTGATTTCTTTTAAAACATATTTTTCCCAACCTTTGTGATTGCTGTTCTGTTTCCCCCTATAATTCCAAAAAGAGATTGCTCACGTCATAAGGTTGTGCAAAAGATGGCTAAAGACTTTAAAAGAGGAAGCTGTGTGTCCGGAAAGCACATAGAGGAAGGGCAGTCTGTGGCTAAGGATGCTGACTGCAGAGCTGGCTCCTCATACCAGGACAGGTCAGAGATAATGGACTGAGTAATGCTTGCAGTCTCCTACCAGGGAGCATTCCTTCACTCCACCCAGAGCAATCATTTGGTAGCCTTTGAAGACCTCTGAGTTGGTTTTTTTTTTAATTTTTTAAAAATGTTTATTTTTGAGAGAGAGACACACACAGAATGTGAGTGGGGGAGGGTCAGAGAGAGAGGTGGACACAGAATCCGAAGCAGGCTCCAGGCTCTGAGCTGTCAGCACAGAGCCTGACACAGGGCTCAAATCTGCGAACTGTGAGATCATGACCTGAGCTGAAGTTGGCCGCTTAACTGATTGAGCCACCCAGGTGCCCCCTCTGAGTTTTCTTTTTTTTTTTTAATGTTTTTTGTTTATTTTTGAGAGATAGAGACAGCGTGAGCACGGGAGGGCCAGAGAGAGAGGGAAACACAGAATCTGAAGCAGGCTCCAGGCTCTGAGCTAGCTGTCAGCACAGAGCCCAATGTGGGGCTCGAAACCACGAGCAGCAAGATTATGACCCGAGCCGAAGCTGGACGCTCAACCGACAGCCACCCAGGTGCCCCTCCCCTCTAAGTTTTCATAAGCCTGATCAAGTTCAAGTGCATGGCTGCTCTGACTTGTGGCATAGAACTGTCCCCCCATGTACTTGTTTGGGAGGATGAGCTGAGACTGCTTGCTTCTCCATCAGACTTGCCGTCCTGTGAGGGTGCTCACTGCATCTGCACTGCTCTCTCTACCATGCGCCCCCAGGGGGAGAAGTTTCTGCCAGGTCTCAGTATTCAGAATAGTTACCTCCCTTAACCCTGAGCAGTGGGACACAGCCCTGTGGCTTCTCTTGGTTACCTGCTGGAAGGCATACACCACCATTAGCAGATGTAGAGACCAAACTGATGGCAGTTGGTCTTACCACGCAGGCTCCCGTGTTCCAGTGGGCATCTTTTCAGAGGGCTCCCCCTGGTTCAGTGTTTCCTGTGGGCACAGTGCTGAGCAGGGAGCCCCTCCTAGGGCTTTGCCTTCCCTCATAAGGTACCACTTTCCTGCCTTGCTCTCACTTCCCTACTTTTCTTTTTCGTCAGCCTCATTTTCTTGCTTATGTTTTGTACTGTATGCATTTTGGTTAAGTTAGCTGAAATCTTTTCTGTAATGGAAGAATAGAAACACATACATTCAATTCCTATTATCTATCAGTTCTGTGAGGGGAAAAACTATCTTCTCCCTTCCTTCCATGACTCGAAGTTCTGAGATGATTTGGTTATGAGTCCTTCCAAATGTATCACTGTAACTGTCTCAACAGTGTATTTAGTCGTGATTTTGGGGAAGTCATAGAGGAGCTCCTTTTTCTTTTTTTTTTAATGTTTTTATTTATTTTTGATACAGAGAGACAGAGCATGAGAGGGGGAGGGGCAGAGCGAGAAGGCTCCAGGCTCTGAGCTAGCTTTCAGCACAGAGCCTGGTGCGGGGCTCAAACCCACAAACGTGAGATCTGACCTGAGCCGAAGCTGGAGGCTTAACCGACTGAGCCACCCAGGCGCCCCGAGGAGCTTCTTTTATATAAGAATTACTATAGCTATTAAAATTCAGAAAATGTGAAAGAGAGTACTCAGTCTTACTCCATTTTTCGTTTTTGTCCACTGGATAGAAAAGTGTTCATTATAAAAGTAGAATTTTCTGTTGTCACATCTTTTCATTTCTTTGGATGCTGTTTGGCTTAGTGCTCTTCTCTAGATTTAAAAAGAATTATTTTTCCCAGTTCTAAATATACCTTCCTGTTGCAGAAAATTTAGAAATGTAGAAAATATGAAGAAAATTAAATGCCTTCGGATCCTCCAACCACAAATAGCCATAGTAAGAACTTTGGGGTAAAGTTGTAAAATATTTTATTTTTGTATATGTACTTTTGTTCCCTTAATAATTCACATCACAAATATATTCTCTTGCCGGCTTTTTACCCGTGGATTACAAATGTGTACTTAGGACCGGAGTCATTCTATAGATGGCAGTTTTACACAGAAGTGTATTTTATGTAGTTTTTCTTAAAATGATAACTGAGTATAAAGGAGGACCATATGAAGTCTTAAGTCAGCAGAGGCAGCCCTTAGTGAAGCTAATTGTCGTCTAGCTGCAGTACTTAACTGTGATTTCACGTGGTGGAGGCATAGCGTTTAGAAGCCTGGAAGAAAGGCTGATAGCTTGCTTGGCTCTCTCAGATTTCAGTTGTCTTATCAGTGCTTTAGCAAGAGGTGGTTATCGGTCCACTGGAACTTGAGCTTGCTGGCAAGGGCCTCTGCAAACGTTCTGTGGTTTCAATCAAATGAGAGAGAGCTCCTTGCTCCTGGTAACAAACGTGTCGATGGCAAAGTTGACATTTGCTTATGAAAATTAAGGAACTCGACCTGGTTCTCTCACGGAGGGAGGGCCAGCTTGCTGCTTGAGCAGCCTGCTTCCTTCGATTCTTAGCCATTATTAAAGGCACCCCCTCCCCCCTATTCCCCAAGGGTGGTGAATCATGATCTCTGTTCCAGAAGTCTTCAGCTGGACGGAGCTCTTGAAGCCAAAGGTACCCTAAATGAAAACGATCATCATTTCTTAAGATTGGGAGATTTACAGAAATTCGTTTTGAGAGATTTCCCTCAAACCACCGGTCATTTAGAACAGAAAAGGGCCGCTTGAGGTTTTTCCCTGGGTTACCTAAAAAGGAAAAGATAATAATTGGGTGGAGTTACCATAAAACTGCAGAGAGGCTTTTAAGGATAGTTTGAGGTTAGATTGTCTGTTTTTAAAATTAATTGGTTTCTCTTCTTAGACAAATTACACGATTTCAAGTCTCAGTTCAGGCATTAATCGCCGCAGCGCCCGTTGTGCCGTCGGTGTATCCTCCGCGTGCTCTGTCTCCCGCGGGTCCCGGGGCCGCAGGGCTGGATGAAAAGGAGTTTCTGTCCTCAGTTTCCTATGAAGGATTCCGGTGTTCAGAAGTGAAAACGCTTTCAGAGGTTTATTAAAGTCTCGTTAGACTTCTACCCTGATGTTGTCTGAGATGGACAGTTAAACAGAATTCGAACATCTGGCTTGAGTGTCAGGTTTTTAGCCAGCAGTGTGAGCAGCAGCATTTCCCACAATGCCTCGTGCTGGTGTGCGGTCCTGCGATGGACTGTTCAGGTTCAGCCCACGCTCCCTTGTGTCCTTCGTTTTCTCTCGCACTGTCTTATTTGCAGACTCCCGTCTTCCCCAGCAAGGCACACTCCTGTAATGCTTGCTGCATGCTGGGCCGACTTCTAAGCACTTCAGATGGAAGGATCCACTGACCCTCACAACAACCCCGTAAGGCAGGTGCCGTCATTATCCCCCAGCTCACAGATACAGAAGGGGAGGCACAGAGTGGCTTCCCCAGAGAGGGGCCAGGATTGTCACCCCACAAGCCTGATTCCAGAGCCCGTCCTCTTAACCATGACACAACGTGTTGTGTCTTGAGTAGGTTGTTCCTCTGAAGGTGTGTATTGTCCTCTTACTCACCCCATGTCTCACATAATGTCATGGTGCTTTAATATCTTAATGGCTTCTGGGCTTACCCAACCCCAGTTCTTTGGTACTTACCGTTTTGAACTTGGTCTGCATTGTTAATTACATTTTAGTTCAGAAGCAATTGGGTAGAAGCTGAAGTTGATTTTATTCACTGTCCCTGTGTAACCAGTTAAGAGATAATGCACTCTTTAGCTTTAAACTACATTTCAGAAGTACCATGAATGGAAGTGTATTTGAACTCCAGCAGGCTTGTGAATTTTACCTCTTAATATTGTTTTCTGGTTGTGGTTTAGTCGGGTTCCTTCTGCAAGTAGGAAGGGCAGGAAATGGTAGAGCCTTAGGAAAGTGATGAGAAGCTCACTTGGAGATGCCTCAGAGACAAATAATTTCTGCCCTTTTTTGCATGGCTGCGTGTGCGTGCACACACAGCACTTTAAGTCACTTTTTTTTAATGCAGGTGAGCAGGATTTATTGACTTGTTATGTGCCACCACAGAAATTAATTATTTTTTCAAAGAATTGATGTGACTCCCAAACAAAAATCATTTCTACAAAAGGAAGGAGTCAGGGGCACTTTGACCTGGATGTGGGGGAGGCGGAAATTCTCTTAGTGCATCTCATTGTCACCCACTTCCTGGAGTTGGAAAGTCATCTCCCCTCTAGATGACCATGTCAGAAGAGTATCTTTTGGTTATTCTACATTCCGTGTAGGCTGTGGCTCAGTCGCCTCATTTTTAAATAGACTTGTCTCTTTATGGAAAGGGTTGGTTTCTCCTTAAATTAGTTGCTCTATTCCTGCTATATTTACTTTTCTTTTCTTTTGGGAGCTTCTCTGTTGTGAAAATGGAAGTGCAGCATCTGTAGTCCCATAGGGTACCATATATGCTGAGTTTCGTGAATGGCATAAGACTCCACAGGTCCATTTTAAATCCACAGGCATTGAGGGAAAAACACTACTACTCTTGCCTACATCATTCTAAGATGCACATTTGCCACCACGTTTTAACATCTCTGAAATCAGGATGCATTTTACAGTTGCTGGCCTCCTATGATTATGATTGGCACTGTTTTTTTCTTTGTTATTGGTATAAAAAACAATGGTATATCTTACAATCAACTTCCTAGCTTTGATGAAAAACGATATGTATTTAATCCTTGGAATTTTTGAGGAGATATTTGACAAGTTCATCAAATTCCTCCTCTGCTTGAATGGGAGAAGTTTGAAGTCAGTTTGTATTCCTTCTATTTGGGTTAGAAGAATTAAAAGCCAGTAATTGCTTTTTTAAGTAATTCATTGCAGATTGTTTATAAAATTATGAAAATCATACTGTGCTTTAGGAATTTAGTTTTGCAGATGAAGAACTTCTAGAGACGGATGGTGGTGATGTTGAAGAACACTGTGAATGTGTTCAATGCCACTGAACAGTAATACTTAAAAAATGGTGAAAATGGTAAATTTCAAATTATGTATATTTTATCACAGTTAACCCCCCCCCAAGTAATATCATGCTTATAAAAACTTTCCTCCATTTGGAAATACACAGAATAAAAAGAGAAAGCTCTTTATCCCCTCCCCAACCCCTCCCCATCCCCCTATTTCTGTACCTCTTCTCTGAGGGTTGGGATAGGTCTTCAAGTATTTCTCTCCCCGACACCTTCCACATAAGATGTATGGTTTTCATTGACCCTTCAAGTTCACTTTTCACTATAATAGATATAATTGTGATGGATAAGTAAGTAAAATAAAAACATTGGGGAGACTATCACCTGGGAACAGTCCTTTTTTGATCTTATTAAGGCTCAGTCGGCTGCTTCGCATAAGGAAAGATGGACCATGATGGCCTTATTAAATCAGCTGTGCAGCAGCAGGAGTCTTTGTTTCCTTCTTGTCATTACCAGCCTCTCCTCTGACGATGGGACATGCAGTTACTCTCGACACCCCTGTCCAGGCTGCGGTGGCAGTTCCCGCCCAGTGGCCCCGGCCCTCTCGTCCACTCCTGAGGACGGCAGGATACACAGCGTTTATTCGCTTCTGTTCCATCCCTTTGCTTTGCTGCCTCCTAGGTCTGTGTCTCATCCTTGACATTCACCCCGTCTCTAGGAAGTATTCTCTGCACTGCGTGTCTAGTGTGTGATATTTCTGTGTGTATGCTTCTGAAGCCTGTGTGCCTTTCTTTCAGAGCGCTTGTTTTGGTTCTTAATAATACATACATTCTCATGTGACTACTTTGATAAACGTCTCTCTCTCCTGATGACCGCTCTTTGAGTCGGTGTCTACGTTTTGCTCACCCTGCATCCCTTGGCTTAGCACATACTTGGCATTTGATGTGTGTCCAAAGAAACTTCATTGAATGAAGAATTTGACTTTTAATTGTCTTTTGGAGTGGAGGAGTTTATGGGTAGGAGGTTGATAGTATAAGAAAATTAACCTGGATGTCTAGACCTTGGTACCCCGGCAGTTTGGTTTTCAGCCACAGCTTAAAACTTGGTTATCCTGGAAATATTTTAACACTTCATTAATCCTTTTTTGGTGAGATTCTTTTGAAAATGAACTTGGGCCTTGCAGTACCCCATAGCCTGGGCCTCTGGTAAGGGGAAGCAAGCAGATCAGGTAGCTTTTTGTCATTCCTTCTGAAGACCCAGTGATTCATCATAAGTAGATATGTGGATTTCTGGAAATGAGAAGCTTGAAATAAACTGTTCTCTCACTGATACTTATTTTAATTCCAGAACATGGTCCAAGACAATTCCTGGGAAAGTCGAATTCTTCTCTAGTGAGGGTTCAGACACCTCGATCCCAATTCCGATAGTGCCACTACGGGGCGTGGATGACTCCTACCCACCCCAGAAGAAGTCTTTCATGATGCTCAAGTACATGCACGACCACTACCTGGACACGTATGAATGGTTTATGAGAGCAGATGATGACGTGTATATCAAAGGAGACCGTCTGGAGAATTTTCTGAGGAGTTTGAATAGCAGTGAGCCCCTGTTTCTCGGGCAGACAGGCCTGGGCACCACGGAAGAGATGGGGAAACTGGCCCTGGAACCCGGTGAGAACTTCTGCATGGGGGGG